>NW_004524657.1:5230191-5329663 GCF_000260255.1 Octodon degus
TTTTTCTTGGAAATGTGGTATTATAAGTTGAAAAATAAATTTCTGAATAAATTCAGAAATTTTAAATTTTTAAATAGTTATTGCCTACTCCTTTCTACTTTGAGAATCCTAATTATATGAATATAAGTTTCTTGGTTTTGACACAGTGAACTATTATGACTGATGTGTAAATTCTTTCTTCACTTTTATTTTGGACAGTTTTTATTGTTATATTCAGTTATATTTGTAAACAATTCATTTTCAATTTGCAATCTATTAAAAATTTTTAAAAAGTTGATTTTTCTCCACATATACATCAAAAGGGTGAGAAACAAGTCCTCATACTTGGCTTTATAATGAGAGATAGTCAACAAATATCACATCTAACAATATACAGCTCTTTTCTGTGACATGTGTTCAATACTAAAATAAAAATTTATATAAAATTTTAGTGATTAAAAGTCCCAATGTTTCAAACCTAATAATGCCAACATTATCATTGTGCTAAAATGTTGTTTGCTCCTGATTTACCCCATAAGTTTTATAAAATTTTAAATAAAATTAAATTTTAAATCAATTTTATAAAATTTCCCCTATATAATTCTATGACTTATCAAATGATACTCTATAAAGATTTGAATTTTAAGATAATCACGGTTAAAGAATAACTTCTGTTCACACTTTATATTTCAAAATGCATAATACCTACATAATATAATAGTTAAACTTGAGTCTTAGATAGGGATCAACACTAAAATTGATAACTGGGCTAAAAAATATTATGGACCTGCTTCTCTAAGGTCAATGAGGATCCAGGAGACCAAGAAACCTTCTATAAGAGTCTACAACTCTGGGGAGTTACCCAATCTCCTGACCAGGTGACTATTAGACACCAGCGGACAGAGTCAACCATGTACACCATGATAAAAGGAGATCAACCAAGAAGAAAACATCCTGTGATTACATGAAAAGCTACATGATCAAGCAAGACCATGACTCATGCTGACAAATAACACTAATAGAGGAGCTAAAAGGCTCTGCACGTGGTCCAAAAAGTAACCTTGCAGAGCCTTAAATGACCTTACTACTAGCAGAAGGTTAATTTTGATTAGCACAAGTTTCACTTTAACTTGTCTTAACATCACCAAAGAATTATAACCAACAAGGTACATAAGAATTAATACACCAGATGCATTCCTATAAGCCCTGCACTCAGGAGGCTGAGGCAGGAGGATTTTTGTGAGTTAAAGCCAGCCTGGGTTACAGTGACACAGCTTAAGGCCAGCCTGGACTACACAGTAAGCCTTTTCTGAAAGAAAGAAAGAAAGAAAGAAAGAAAGAAAGAAAGAAAGAAAGAAAGAAAGAAAGAAAAGAAAGAAGAAAGAGAAAGAAAGAATGAACGAACGAACGAACGAAAGAAAGAGAAAGTTTAGACTAAATATACAATGGGAGCTCCAACTATATACTGTACTGCCCCTACTAATAGTCTCCAGGTATACCTATAGTTTGTTGCTATTATGGTTTAATAAGAGAGTAAAGCCACAGTAGCAGCTACAAAGTTCTACATTCAATTACACAAATAAGTTAGTCCCACTACAAAATAACAAAACATTGACTTAGCTTTCAAATCCCAGATGTTGGGATAAACAAAAAACTACTTTTGTCCAGCTCATACATATAGGACAAGACCATTGGTTATATCTAGAAGGAAAAAAAATCTAACTCTCTTCTCTGTGAGTGTAACAGACACCCAATCAAAATAGCTACTGTTTCCCAGTTAGGACCTTACAGGGACAGGGTTGGCTCAACTCCTCCAAGTAAGGAACACACTCAATATGTTAATTACCCCTAGGTGTCTAAGTCTCTAAGCTGCTTTGTACCTCTCTTCCTGTCCTTTTACCACCTGTTTTCACTCAATCTTTCAATATACCATCCATAAAAACTAAAGCCATCTTTTTCTGTGGCACTCAATATATTCTTGTCTGCCTACCAACTAGACAGATACACGTACTTTATAGTAGCTATTACCACCTCCACCCCAGTAGACCTTCTTAATGACTCCTAACAGGTCCTGGGTCTGATCATGGCGATAAACCCACAAAAACAAAAAAGGGACAATCTGATTTATTTCCTTACTGATAAAACTGGGAATGCCAATGCACATCAGTATAGGGTTAACAGCCTGCTAACTGTGCTCACCTATTTCTCTCTTGATCTTACTGAGAATTTATAACAAATGGCAAATATCCTGATAGCCCTTCAAACAGATTCAATAGCAGTAATGACCCTATAAAACCAGAAGGAACTAAACCTCCAGAATGTCAAAAAGAGGGAGGTTATGTCTATTCCTGAAAAACACTTGTGTTTTGATGTCAATTAGTCTAAAATACTGAAAAAGACAGCATGTATAATAAAACTAAAATCAGACTCACTCAGTTGATATCTAAACCCTCCTATGTCATGACCGTATGATGCCTGACAACTTTAACTGCAATGCTCCCTTGATATCTCAGAGTGATGGGTTCCAGGACCCCTGCAGATACTAAAATATGTAGGAACTCAGTCCCTTACCAAAAATGACACAGTATTTATGCATAACCTATACACCCATATGCTGTAAGTCAGCAGTACATTATTTGTAATACCTAAAGCAATATATATGCTATATAAAACATTGTTCACTATATTGTTTAGGTAACAATGACAATAACAAGTTTGCAAACTATGGAGACAGTTATTTTTCAGATATTTTCAATCTGTGGTCAGTCAAATTGGAGATGTAAAACCTGTAGATATAGAGCTTTAAAGCTATAGATGGTAATACATTTTGGTCCTAGCCTTTCAAGGTCAGTGAGGACTCAGGACATAGAGAACCTATACTATAACATCCTGTAACTCGGTGATGTCCCAAATTTTCTGATCAAGATTATGGGGCCACAGAGGAAAGTGATTGATGATGTAAAGTGTGTCTAAGGAGAGTCACATGGAGAGAAAATATTCTGTCAGGCTTTCACAGAGAGCAAATTGGTGAAATAATGGCCGTGACTCATGCACATGGCTGACACTGACAAAGGATGTACAGACTGCAGTACAGGGTTCCAGGGTAAATCCTGAGGGGATTTGACTGACCTTGGCAGATACAAAAGTCACATTTCTTGTTATATAGGTCTTGCTTTATCTTGGTCTTAACCATCCAGCAGAAGAGTATAAAAACAAGGCATAAAAAGTAAAGCCATATTAATATACTGAGCTGTAAACGGCTCAAGTCAACAACTTCTGACATTGCCAGTCCTATGGATAACTCACTACTATTATGGACTACTGGACTATATTGGATTGTTTTGCTGAATTCACACATCTACAATATTTCAATGGCAATGAAATACCCATCTCTGACAAAACTAAACAAAAAAGGGGATACAAATGAAGGACCATGTTGTATCTGTATATACAAAACAGGTAGGATAGATATACAGCTTCTTTCTCCTAATTCAACGAGAAGAAAGATTTGTACTAATGGTGTTTGGACAGGATATCATGTCTGCATCTTGTACTATGAATAACCACTATGAAGATAACAATATGCAATGTATTAATTATTACAACTGTCCTACTAATCGGTTTTGAAACTGTCTCATTGCTATTTATTTCTCAATAAAATTAATTAAAAACCCCCAAATTTTAAAAAACAAAACAAAACAAAAAAATAGATGGTAATACAAACAAATTCTCCAACAGGCAGTCCTCCTGACTTCTACTAAGGACCCTAAAACAGACCCCACAGTGGCAGGCCTTGACTGCTGCCCTCTCAGTGTCCCTTCTCAGCAACAAGGAGCTAGAGCTGCAGGTGCCAGATGTCTCCACACACCTAGCAGCAGTTAGGGTCACCGTGGGTGGGATAAGTGGGTGATCTCTTTATGGGATAAAGAGACAAAGTGTAAGGGTGAACTGAAGGCAAGGGATATTGGAGTTGCAGAAAACAACAACAACAACAACAAAAAACTAATGAAGTCTGCTGAGACAAAAAACTAACACGCAGTGACAAGCCTGCATTTTTGCATGTCCTTTGTCCCTTTTGTCTGTCCTCTTAGAGTAGTATATAAGCTTCTAAATTCAGATACTTCCTCAGTACCCTCATATCCCCTTTCTCTAGTAAGGGCTCTTTCTGTTCTAATAAACCACACCCATTTGTTCTCACTGCTTATGGTGTCCTGCTGTACCCAAAACAATAACCCACAGGAAGAAAGAGCTGGATCCCCTAGGGAGCTATTTCCGCCCGTTTCTACCACATTTTGTTTATGTCTAACAGTAACAATATCCTGATAACCAGTATTGGTGTATATGTCTGCTACGGTCTGAATATTTGTGTCCAAACTAAAAAAGCACAACAGAACAAAATCTCTAATTTAATTCCTAAGGTACAAGAGGCCTAGGTCCTGGGGAGGCAAAAAGATAGAAAAATTTCATTTCAGATCTTAACTTGAATTAGGACAAGAATTGATTTTAAGATTTCTTATCTAAAACAGGTTCAAAAATGACTCATTATATTAAGCACTTCTATAATAAAATATAGAGAATGCTGAAATATGTTTCAAAGAATAAAGTGATTTTATTTTAATCTGTCATTGTAAGTTTGCCAGTTTTTCTTCAAAATATAATTCTAATGACCTGACATTGACCTCAAATCTTTAATATTTATGACTGATTTCTTGAAAGGATCTCAAACCTTGATTCTTATATAGAGAACCAAATCTACAGCAATTTTCTCTTTCTTTCTTTCTTTCTTTCTTTCTTTCTTTCTTTCTTTCTTTCTTTCTTTCTTTCTTTCTTTCTTTCTTCTTTCTCTTTCTTTCCCTTCCTTCCTTCCTTCCTTCCTTCCTTCCTTCCTTCCTTCCTTCCTTCCTTTCTTTTTTAATGTATTTAGTACAAGGTCTACAGGTTCTCACTACACAGATCAGATTCATAGTGATCCTTCCTGTTTTTCAGCCTCCCAAGTGCTAGGATTACAGGAGCACACCACCATGTACAGTCAATGGCCGTCTCAGCATGCCCCAGGGGTGGGACCAGCACAGAAGGCTGCAGGCTGGGGATTGAACCCCCAGGCCCTGTGTCTGCCTAAGCAGGCACTTTTATCTGCTGAGCCATCTAGCCAGCCTTTTTTTTTTTTTTTTTCCTTTTTTATTGTTGCTTTGTTTTAACTGGATTCCATAGAAACATGAATATACTATAACAGAATCCTGGTGAAAAGGGTTGCCCATGCAAAATCAAGCTTGTTTAGATTTGCCCAACCATTAAATCAAGTTAAACACCTTTCATTACCGCTGTTCTCATCAGCCCCATTAATAAGTTAATATATATTATGTATGGCCCGTGGGGAACCACAATTAGACTTCAATCTTATTTGGCTAGGAATCCTTTGTTCTTGGAATTCAGATTAGTATCTCCCAACAGAAAATAATATGGGGAAATCCACTCAGTAACAAAAGTAACTATAGTAAAATCTTGGTATGCGAGCATAATTTGTTCCAGAAACATGCTTGTAATCCAAGGCACTTGTATAGGAAAGTGAGTTTCCACATAAGAATGGTAACTCTGTGATTTGTTTCAGAACCATAAAATATTAATATAAAATGATGATAATATTATAACACAAAATAATATGACAAATGCAAATAAAAATAAACAAATTAACATGTACTTAGCTTTCAAAAATTTCGTGGAAGATGTGAAGGAGACAAGAGAGGGCAAGTTTATTTTTCAGTGTCTCAGTTACTTTTCTCTCCTTGCTGGGACAAGATACCTGACACCCAAAATTAAAGAAGGAAAGGTTTATTTAGCTCACAGTTAGTGGAGGTTTCTGTCCATACTCAGCTGATTCCAAGGCAGAGTGGCACAAGGCAGAGGACAGCAGTTCATGGCGGTGGAAAACAGCAAAGAGCAAAGGCCAAAAGGGAGGAGTAGCTGCAGGAGTGGCAGAGGCAAGCCTCTCTCCTGTCCTTATGCTGCCTTTAAGCTATGTGCCTCAGGCTGGGTGTAGCACTCACACCATAATCCCAGCAATACTCAGACCCATAATCCCAGCCCTGGATTATGTATTAATCCCAAACTCTGCAAGCCTACATGAGGCTTTGGGGCGCACCTAGATACAAACCATAACATCTAGGAGGCACTGCTATCTGTTGGCTCAAGAGGAACAAATTCTAAAATTGTACAACTTTAACAAGGAACTATATGTGATGACATTTGCTTTTGCCTCTCTGTGAGGATTTCATGAAAAAGTGACATTGTATTGTCATTATATTGATCATACTGCTACAGCTTTATTTAGGTGGTACTTTTTAACACAGTTTTGTGCTACTTCCCATATTTTGCACTTCTCTCTAATATTATCTGAAGTCAACTTGTTCTTCTGCTAACTTCTTGTCATTGGGAGATGACCACCCACATCTGGGGGTGGGGTAGAGAATCACTGGCTCAGCTTTGATCATGTGATGTTCAGAGTCACTACTCACATATTCATTGCAAGACATAACTCACTCACTGAGTTAAAATTTATTAGGAATGCTTTTTGTCTTGCAAAACAATCCCAGAAAAAGTTACTCAGCATTCATCCAAGGCTTTACTATATTGAATCCTGTCTGAAATAACATTTATAGGTCCCCAAGGCACTTCATCAGACTCTATTTTTACTCAACGGACCATTCTCAGATAGAGCTTGCTTGCTCTATCTATCTATCTATCTATCTATCTATCTATCTATCTATCTATCTATCTACCTGAGACAAGAGCTCATTATGTATCCCAGACTGGCCTTGAACTCATGATGATCATCCAGCCTCAGCCTCCCAAGTGGTGCTGCAATTACAGGTGTGCCTGAACTGAGTTTTATTTTAAGGACAGTAAGAAAGCATACCTGTGGCAGGCAGGTCCAGCAGCCCTGACAACAGTGAGGGAAAGTGCAAAGAGCAGTGAGAAAGGAAGACTGTGTTTCTCAGGGGCCACAAAGAGCCAGCAGTTGGTAAGTGAGGAGAACTGGTACTCTTCTCTGGCCCACAGACACAGGAATAGGAGCAGAGGGCAGAGCCACCATCTTATTTCAAAGGGCTCCGTATGAACTTCAGTAGCAAAAGCGTCTCAGGTCTCTTCACTGCCAACGTCCCAGAGTGGAATGAGGGAAGAGCCATCCAGTCACAGTAGACTACCTGCAGTTGGGAAGCAGACTGGGAGGAATTCTGTTGAGCAGTAGAAGTTGGAGCAACCTAGACTCCAACATGTACCCACCTACCTGAATATACAGGAATGGAAGCATCTTCCTAGGTCTGCGACCAGAAGAGCAACCTTGGCCCAGTGACACAAGTAGGCAAGCAACTTTGGCCTTCAGAGGCATGCTGGAACCCTGCCTAACCAACGGCCAATGTGTAACATGAGTCAGTGGTTTGGAAGGGAGCTGTGCAAGGTCCAGAAGGAGCCAGTTGTACACAGGCCTTGGAGCAACCCTAGGCTTTCCCTTCCTGAGGGTACCACAGCAACTGGAAGAATGCAGTAGAGACAGTCATACTGAGGAGAAGTAGACATCTAGAGTTCTGTCAGCTTAAGACATGTCACCACAAGCAGAGGCCAAGATCACCCCCAAATCCTACTGCAAACTTGGCGGAACTACAGGGCACATTTCTGGGCTCTGAGTTGGACACTATCACAGAACTGTGGAATACCAGTGTAATTTATCTTTTTTCTTTGACTATTTTTCCTTTTTCTGTCAGTTTGTTTTTCTTTGTTGTTGTGTTTTTTTTTTTTTTCTTTCTTCTTTTTGGACTACTGAGGTTTCTTACCCTCCTTTCTGTTTTGTTCTAGTCGTTTTCTTTTTCTCTTGCCTCAACTCTTTCTCTTTGCCTTGATTTTCTGTTATTTTCATGTGAGTGAACATTGTCTTTTCTCTTTCTGGCTTGTTTAAATATTCTTTGGCTTTCTCTTTCATTGTTTCTCTCCTTTGCTCTTTCGGTTTCACAAAACTTGAGTGATCTTCCTTTGCCCCCATCTTGCTTCTGTTGTATTTGTCCTCATTCATCTCTCTGTTTTGTCTCTTATGCACCCCCTTCCACACACACACTGGTTAAAATGACTCTATTAACTTAAAATACATTGCCTATAAGTTTCTTGTACATGTTGGATTGTGTTACATAACTATAGGACTCGCTCTTATCATAAAAGCATCAAGTTTATAGTTACCCCAGCTTGTCAGTACCTAAGCTATGCCTGATGCCAGTGTTATTACTAACTGTATTACATTGGCCAGGATGTCATGCATGTTGTAATTAGTTCTTCTCCCTTTTATGAAAAGGGAAAACCATGATTGCTTCAGATCATAATCATCACCATAGTCCAGTACTAAAGAACTGGGTGCTGAACATAATAGATAGCAACTTCTCATCCTTAATAAATTGGGAAGATAGGTCTTGGGATAAGTCTTGCCACAAAAATGGCAAACTACTTAAGCCTAAAAAAAGAATCTTTGAGTAGTAGACATTTCATAGGGAAACTTCAATAGTAGTGATAAAGCTATCTACCATAAGAAACGTACAAGCATGAATACAGAAAACAAAGTAAAATGAAAAATAGAAAATAGGGGCTGGCCAAATAGCTCAGCAGATTGAAGTGCCTGCTTAGGCAGATGCAGGGGCCAGGAGTTCCATTCTGGGGCCTGCCATCCTTGCCCCGCCCTCAGGGACACTAAGGCGGCAATTGAGACTGGGTGTGGTGGTGTGTGCCTATAATCCCAGCACTTTGGGAGGCTGTAAACAGAAGGATCACTATGAGTTCAATCTACGCAGTGAGACCCTATACACCTGGTACAGCCTATCCTAAATACAAAAAAAAAAAAAAAAAAAGAAAGAAAGAAAGAAAAAGAAAAAGACACAGAAGCAAAATGCAACTCCACAACTCTACCCCACCTAGGACAAGTCCAGACATCAATGAGATAAAGGAAATCAGAAGCTACCTACTGGAACTTTTGGAAATGATAGCAGCGACGTGGAAAAAATAAGTGGATGACAAGATAGAAAAAGTAATCTCCTAGGTAAAAAAAGAAATGATCAAAATAAAAGACATTAGAATTCACACATTAAAAAAAAGAGTTTGGAGAATGATGGAAAGCATTAATGCCGAATGTTAGAAAGAAACAGAATCCATGAAACATTAAAAACAGAAATTCAAGAGATTAAAAACTCCATTTAAAGTATACACAAACAATGAATGGAAAGAATAGAACATCAGCTCTAAAAGACAGGAAGGGGGCTAGTGACCTGAAAAAGAAAGATTTTAAAATAGTAAGGGATCATGAAAAATATTCAATCCAACTGCTGCAAGATGAAACAAAGAAGAACATAAGATTGACTGGAGTCAATAAAAAAAGCTGGAACTAGCACAAATGCCATTATTAAAAAACAAACAAACAACAACAAAAAAACTCTTCACCAAAGTGATGGCAGAAAATTTCCCAAACATAAAGAATTTGGCATACAAATACGTGAAGCATATAAAACTCCAAAAGTCATAAACAAAATAAAACCTTTTATCCATTACACAAAATTTTGTGGTTCCAAAGTCTAAAATTTATTTGACTTGTTCAAAATGCACTGACTTGTCATATGATAGCCACAGAGGCAAAACAACTGAATCTTGCCTGTTCCCGTCTTCTTTCTCCAAGCAAAAACAACAATATATGCTTCTTTTTTAGCCACTAAGGAGGAATATAGGAGGCCTTCCATTTCATGAAATAAATAATAAACTGATGCTGAAGAGTAGATTCATCAGTGTTTAGCACTTTGATGCACTACAGATAGATGTCTGGATGGCCAGTATACTATCAAGCAGTTCACAGACTTACCATAATTAATAGTCATTGTCATTAATATGGAGTGCTTGGAAAGACTACTGTCCAGGTGGCACAGGGAGTACAACATTTTTTTAAATGTTTACAGGAACATACAGCAAACCCTGCAGTAAAACAGATTACTGGTTTAAATCATTGGCAATAATCACCAGTTTTAGCATTTTAGTGGTAATTTAGAGCCTCACAACTGATGTCCTAGTTTGGATTGCCACATAAATAGACACAGAAACTGGGTAGCTTGTGAACAATAGCGACTTTCATAGTTTTGGAGGCTGGAAGTTTGAGGTTAGGGCACCAGCAAGAACTGGCTCTGGTGAGAATTTTATCCCAGGCTAAAGACAACTGTCTTCTTATACCCTTAGCTGGTAGAAAGGGGGTGAGTGGTCTGAGAGGCCCTTTTTTCTAAAGGCATTAATTTCATTCAAGAGAACTTTATCCTGCTGACGCACCCACTTCCCAAAGGCCCCATCTCCTAATACCATCACTCTGGGAGTTAGGGTTTCAACACACAAATTTAGTGAGGAGAGAGATGAGCACATCCTAACCTGCTGCAGGTGACTCTCTGTGCCATGGCTCCTTCTTCCTGGCTCTGGTTCACTTATAGCTATAATGTCCTTTAATATAATAAACATTTTCTAGCAAAGAATCAAAATGAGGAATTGAAGAATTGGATCTGCACGATTGTGGGAAGCTGCTGAATGTGTTTTCCTCTCTAAGGAGGCAGATATCGCTAAAGTTACTGTCACTGTCTCTGCACTGAACCTTACAATGGGCTCTATCTCCCAAAGTGAGTGCAGGTATGAGAAAACACTGAATCTGCTAGGAAGCATGATGACTGGAGTCTGGAAGGAAGAGTTCAGGAATGTACTTTCTACATATACCTGGGGAAAAGATTCTGGTTTGGAGAAACAGAATCCTAATAATGGAAAATAGAAATGACTGTAATTCCATTTTAGTTGGTAGCTTGAATCTCAATCACAAAAGGCTAAACAGGACTTTGCTGAGTTTCATCCAATTTATTATGGTTGTGAATGTTTTCCTGAAATGTCATACTTGAGAATAACGGACATTAATTTTGCCCATTTGAATCATTTCTTGACAGAGACATGGCATCATGGTATGAAAACAAGGGTTTATAGCACTCAATCTGGACTCAAATTCTAGTTTTGATACAAGTTAGCTCCAGACCTTTAGAGAAACTATGTAACTTCTCTGCACCTTAATTCCTCAATATGGAAAATGGGGATAGTGGAAGTTAGCCCCCAGGGCTGCTGCATGTAATAAAGAACACAATCTTCATAGCATAACAGGAGGAGCCTCTGGCAGGGACAGAAACAGGAGTTCACATTTGCGCTGTTCCAGTGTCACCCTTATCCTTTGCTATCATCAGCAATGGCAGAAAGCTGGAGAGGCCTGGGCATGCACAGGCAGTGGTTCTGGTGGAATCTCCAGCTCCAACTTTGTATTCAATTAGTGGGGCTCAGGTTGACAAGCAGCCTTCGGAAGCATCCTGTAGTAATGTAGGAATTCCTGCAAATTTGGCAGATGAGCTACCTAAAGCACTGTCCCTGTCAAAGTTCTGATGATAATAATGTAGACATTCCTACTTCCCAGAAAAACAACCACTACCCTTTCTCAATAAGAAAGGTTCAATATGGTATGTCACTAACCACTAACATGACAGGTTCCCTAAAGGGCAAAGTGCTTTGGAAAACCTATCTTCTTTTCAGTTACAAAAGTAATAGGTGCTTTTTATGAAAAAATCAAACATTCAGAAATGTTTTTATAAATACTCACGAGTAAAACAGGGTAAATCCAGCTCTATCAACCATATGAGAGAAAGGCGCAGGCTAAAATATTCAGCATAATTAGTAGAATACGGAAATATCCAGCATAAGAAAGGTACCTGTATTTTGTCTGACAGATGGTCAGTCGTGGGACTGGAATATGAATGAGAATAACTCCACAGACAGATGGGAAGGGCAGATACCTCCCTCCTCTCCTGGAGGGCAGGAACAGGCCATAAACAGAAACAACAGTCAAGACCTGTCACCTTAGCTATCCGTAAATAAAAGCTTTGGGAAAGCTGCTCCATGATGTAGCCATTTTGGAGACTGGCCCACAGGACTCTAGAATGTCCAACTTGTCTCAGTCCATACAGAGAGCTGCTCAGCAACTAGGGCTTCTTCCTGTGTTGATCAAGGTTACCAGGAGCCAGGTAAAAGATCCTGTGCCTCCTCCTCCTCCTCCTCCTCCTCTCCCTTAGGTTGCTTGTTGGCTTGAGGCCAGAGTCCTTCCTTTAAGGAGGAAAGTTAAAGAATTTTAATTATGGGTTTGAAATTCAAAACCCAAAAAACCTTGTAAATTTGATAGCAATCACCAAATTGGCCTCTAAAAATGAAGTACCACTTTACATGTTCATGAATAGTTTTCTGACACCTTTCAACAGAACCAGATCTCATTAATCTTTTTATGTTTGCCAGTCTCACTAGACTTATTATGAAAGGACACTGGGATTTTTGCATATGCTTATGAACTATTTATATTAGTTTTATAAATTGTTTGTATGGCCTGTCTTAGGAACTTTTGTCCTACTAGCTAGGATGAAATACCCAACACCTACAACTCCAAGGAGGAGAGGTTTATTTTGGCTCACATTCTAGAAGTTTCAGTCCTTGCTTAGTTGGTTGCATGGTGGACCAGCCTGGGTGAATGAAGGCTGCTCAGGTCATGGTAGCCAGGAAGCAGGGAAGAGAAGGGAGCCCAAGGAAAGACACTCTCCCATGCTTGCCCCCCTTGAGCCACATCTTCTGATCACACCCCTAACCTAACATCAAGGCAGCTGTAGTTCCTCATGATTCAGTCACCTTCCAAAAGACCTGCCTGCCTTTGAGTGCATGACAGTATGGGGGATCACTCCTGACCTAAACCATAACATGGCCTTATTTTAAAATGAGTTACTTTTTAATAGATCTACAGGAATTTTTTATATATTCTGGATATTAACTATCTTAAAAATAAAGTTGCCAGCATTGCTGAACTGCTGGTAAGTGTTTCACCATATAAATGTTCCCCATGCTTATCTATCTCAATCCTAGACTACCCTCCAGCCTGTGACAGTAGAGTCAGTTTGGACCCCAAGACTCATCTCTGAACTCCTGATAGGACTGCTGGGATACAAGGACACCATCATTTGTGAAGTGAAAAATAAACTTCTTCGTAGACTTGAATTTCTTTTTTTGTGAAGTGGCTATGCTGGGAAAAGCTCTCACTGGGTATTTGCATACACAAAATATAGCTGAGACTTTGCTCTGAGGTGGAGATACTGGAGAAGTATGGCACTCCTTGAAAGAGATAACTGATTTTCATTAAGTGTTTTTAGTTAGGCAGAGTCATAGCCCTAAACTTAAGATTTCAAGTTGTTAGCACCGTAATTTATTCTTTTTGAGGTGAACATGTTCATTAAATAATTGCTTACAGGAGACTAAAAACCCAAGACTTCTAGAAGACTGGGCTGGCAGAATCTTCACCTTAATTCAGAGAAGGGTTGTAAACAGAATCAGGTCGATCAAGTTCAGAAGTTCAGTTAAAAAAAAAAAAAAAGATGACCTGAAAATAGAAGAGGACCTAGGAAGGATGAAGGAAGAAAGGGAGGGAAGAAAGAAAAAAAAGACAAAAGAAGGCAGAAGCAAAGGTGAAAAGGATCAAAGCATGATAATGTATCTATGGAAATGAAAATCCATTAATTTGTGTAGTTGATATGCATTAATAAGTATAATAAAAACCAATCAACTTCAAGCCTTGAGGAATATTAGAAACATAACTGTTTTTTATGAGCTGAATATATTTATTGAGGGAAAGAGAGCTCCTGTCCGAGAGAGGGACAGGAGAGGGTCCCCTGAGCCGGTTGTCCCCCCATAACTAAAATTTAAAGAATTATTTACTCATAAGGGTAGGGTATAAGAAAGTACAGTGGATTCCTGTCACTTTGTGCAATAGTTTTCTCCTGTCCTGGGGCTCACCAGCTAGTCTGCTAGGAATTCCCCCTGAGGGGACAAGCTTAGGAGCAGGTCTCTCCTCCAAACAGTGGACATTGTTAGCATCAGCCTGTCAGGAAAGGCTACACTTGGACCAAACGTGTGTTTGTAAAGCAGGTCCTACATGCAGGATGAGGCAGAAATACATTCTTCCTGAGATTGGGAGCCCACAAATACTGAACACGATCACATGATAGTGTAGGAAACTGGCCTTTTCCTGTATACAGAGACCGCATCCAATAAAACAATTTCATTTTACTTCAAACTGTTTTCAAAAACGAGACTAACCATCAGGGCAGCACTATATGTACACAGCCTCGATACTATGACCTCAGAGGACTTTGACAAAGTGTCCCTTCTGCCTCTATGACTCACCCTTCCTACATTATTGGAAAAAATCTACAAGGACTGAGATATATGTTATATATTTATACACAAATAAAAATGTTATTATATACAATTATATATTTACATTATGAAAACAATTCCCCAAAACATGAATACAACACAGAGGGCCAACAACCTATAATTCTATCACCTTGCTTAATTGTCTGTCAGCTTCCCCTGAAATTTAAAACCTCTTGCTAGTAGCAATCTTGTATCCACACAATAACATGCCTTCAGTTTTTGTTTTTTTTTTTTAAATAAGGTTACACAGACCAAAAGCCCCTGCCACAGAAAGTTGCATAATGGTGATACCTTGAAAAGAAAATTGATTTTGGTTTCTGGTACTTGAATTTGAATCACAACTTTAAATTTTTTCATTTCTATCAGATTATTCAGGTCTGCACAGTGGGTTGGAGGGCAGCTGAATCATTCTGGGCAATGACTACTACTTCACATTCTTTGTGTTATTATAAATCTATATTTTACTTCCTGAGTTGATGTATTTTTGTGAGAGGAAGTGTGCCAAGTAACCTACTACTGTTTTAATTCCCCTAATAACCCCTAAAATATACTGTCTTACCTCACACTGGACAAAAAGAAAGCATCTGGAAAGTGAGGCCTCTGCCGAAGGCCACACAGGAGAGGTAGTACCCCCACTAGCTTAGGTGAAAGCTTGTCCCTGCCTTTCTGCACTAAATGCAGGAAGCACTATCAAACTCCAATGATAGAAATTTTTTTTTCCTTTTTTTTTTTCCTTTGGCTAGCTCAGGATGCCTTCAGGGCAGGTCTGGTAAGGCTTGAGGATCTGGGGATGGAACCACAGCATCCTGATTGTTTTGTTTAAGCAATCACTTAAACAACTGAGCTGATGAGCAGGTCCCCAAAGAGTCTTTTTTTTTTTTTTTTTTTTTCCCCGGTCCATAGATTGAACTCAGGACCTTGTGCTTGCCAGGCAAGCACTTATTCTACTGGGCCATCTGCCCGGCCCCATCCTCCAATAACAGGAAAAACATTTACTTTTGAAGATCATACACAAAGTAAAGACAACAAGGAACTCAGTGTGGAAACTAAAAGAGCAAGCAAATCTCAAGAAAAATGAGCCAGATGGTCAAATTCCCTAACCCTTAGTGAGTGACCTGACATCCCAAGAGTTGTATCTAAAATTACAAAATCTGTATGGGTCACATCAAAGGCAATTTGTAGAAAAGGCAAAGAATATGAATAATTTGAGCTCTTTTGGTGTTTTGATTAGTACAGCCAGGATTATAATAAGTCCTGGTTCCTAGGGCTATTGTTACAATTGAGATTAAACGCCGGAGGTTGATCGAAAATGAGGTACTTTGTTCCAGTGTATGTCACCTTGTCAGCTTTGAATTTGTCCCACGTCCAGGCAGAAGGCCTCCTCTGGTGTAGTCATTTGATGGCACATGATTATGTGCTCAGTGCCCAACGGCTTGGAGCTATGAATTGAATGTTTGCTAGACAATGAGTTATCTGAAAAACTTTAAAAAGCATTCACAGCCATCCAAGTATGAGAGCATTATTAATATAGGAGACTTTTCCCTAAAAATAGCTGCAAGAAAACAGAAAGGAAGAAAAGAAGGAAGGTGGGAGGGAGGGAGGGAGGGAGCGAGAGAGAGAACGTTTCAGCTTCTTTCTTCCTCTTAAAGTAAGAGCGGCTTCCAAGCAAAATCCACCGGCGTGCCTGTCCTTGAGGACCGAGGCTGGGGAGGTGGCGCTCCGGACGCCCCTCCCCTCGGGCTGGGACTGAGCCGCAAGGCGCCGCGCTTGGCAGAGCCGGGGCCGCCGCCGAGCGGGAAGTGGAGCACCGGCCGTCCCTCATTTCGGCTGCTGCAGTTTTCCAAACAAACCGGGCGCGATGGGAGTGTCTTCTTGGCCGTGGAGCTCAATCCTCCTACCTCGTCCTGAAGCCACCCGCCGTCCTTCCTCGGCCCTTCCTTCGCGGTGATTTTCCCGTCCGGGACCCGCAGCCAGGACGTGGGTCCGGTGTCCGCCCCGCGAGAAAGGTAGGGGCCGTCCGCGGAGCTCCTGGCCGCCTGGCAGGGCCCCGCAGCCTCCCCGCAATGCACCTTTGGGGGCGCTCGGAGCTTCCTGCAGCCGGCCAGGCTCTGCGCGCAGTCGCCGCGGATTCGGGAGCCGGCGCGGTGCGCGGCGTGGGGCCCGCGGTTCACTGCCTGGCGGTGCGGAGGAAACCGCGCTCCCGCCCCGCCAGGTCCCCGGGAGGACTCGCGCCCGCGCCGCCTCCTCCGGCTTCCGCCTGCCTGGCGCGGGCTGGGGACCCGCTCCGCCCGCGCCGCGGAAGGGCAGAGCAGCCGGGAGCCGCGAAGCCCGCAGCCTCCGCAGTCGTCGCCTGGGCCTCGGCGGTAACTTTATCTCGCGGCTTCGCCGAGGGGTTGCGTGGCTGCGGAGAGGGAGGTCGGGATGCGGGGAGACCGGGCTCCGGACTCAGTGCTGATCACACCTTCAGGCTCTCGCGCCCCTGAGTCGGGAGTGGATGGAGGGCGCACGGATCCACATGCCCCGCCAGCCCCGGGGTCGCTGCAGACGCCCGGGTCTTGAGGGTGCGGGGCGCGGGGATCCCCAAACCAGTCGGGTGTTCAGGGGCGACGCCAAGAGGAGTGGAGGGGCGGGCAGCCCCTGGCGGCCCTCTCTGGGCAGTGCGCTCTGAGGCCCGGAGGAGCTGGAGCGGTGGTGGTGGTGGACCTGGTGCGCTATTGTTTGCTTGTATAAAGGGTTTGTGCATCTGGAGAGGCGAGGGGCTCTGGAAGATTCTCGGCCTTTCCCGTTAAAGTTTTTCGAGAAATCCACTTCCTGCCACAATAGAATGAAACCTGGCAAAGCAGGCACCGGGGGTGTTGGAGTCGAAGGGTGGGCGTAAGAAAACTGCTATATTTGGACCGCTGTTAACTTTCAAGATAAGGTCGAGAAGAAACTTGTTATTTTGCGGTCTTTGGGTTGCTAGTTCCTGAATTGGGTTGCAACTTCAGCTCTTTTCCTGTGTGCTCTTATTTTGGCATAAAGGAAAATCTATAAAAAGCGATTTCAACAAACCTAAAAAGAACTCAAAATACTTTTCTTTCTTAAAAGGATCTTCAGTGGAAACGGAAAGAACAGGGGATCAGGAGGGGAACAAGCCAGAGAGGGGGTGTTGCTGTTCACAGGCAAGATTTAAAAATTGTGAAGGCATGGGGCTGGGGAAGCCATAGCAATTGCTAACCTATCAGAAGCCACATAGATTCTCAATTAACACATCATGTTTGCTTTAAGAGGATCACCTCAGTATTGCTAGTAAGGTACATGGTAACTTCAGATCACCTGGAAGCTCTTTCTCCTCTTTGGTTGCTGTGCCCCATGCCCAGGCCTCTCAATTCTCGAGTAGATCTCCTATGGCTGCCTTTATTTACCTTACCTGGAATAGTTTACTTTTCTCTCTCCAGATTTTCTCTGTCTGTTGCAGATGATGCAACAATTTTTTTTTTTAAATTTACATGGAAATGTTAAATAATATTTGGAAAGGTCTCATCAAGGCGCCAGGTTGTTTCTTAGCTCAGAAAGACTGCTGAATTAACATTTGTAAATTGGCTTGTGTTACTTCCATTTCCTCTGATTAAGGAGCGCTCTTCAAATCAAGATCTGGTGAAAAGGAACCCTTAGAATGTTACTTTGTCTTTAGTAAGGCTGACTGCCTTTAAGGCACCTTACATAATGGGCACTTGGGTTTTAAAACACTCTAAAAAGTGTTTTACCCTGACTTAAGCCTTATCAAGTAGAACGGAGAGGGTGATCATTTGTTGTCTGATACGGATTTCCTTGAAAAGTTTTACACAATCTGAGACTGTGGGAGGTCTTAATTTAGTATTGCAGTTAAATAGGAATGCGGGTTTTGACATTTCAGTACATTCATTGGAAATATTTAATTTGTTCTTCCATTCCAAATCAGTAAGAAGAAAACTTTGAGGTTCAAAAGAATAGACAGTATTGACAAAAAAAAAAAAAAAAAAAAAAACATTAAGAGATACCATGAAACTACATCAATCTATCCCAAGGCACTGGTCCATATGTGTAACCTCAGGTACTTGGAAAGAATGCTAGGAGCCTGGGGCAGGAGAATCACAAGTTTGAGGTCAAGCTAGGCAATTTATCAAGATTGTGAGTCAAAGTAAAAATAAGTAAATATAAGGACTGTGTTATAGCACAGTGGTAGAGCCTTTGCCTAGCATGTGCAAGGCCCTGTTTCCATATCCAGTACTGTAGAAATGTAAATACTGTAAATAAGTAAAAATCTCTCTTGTGAAATTGTAATTCTCTAATCTCTGATTCTAGAACTTGTGATAGAGGTCTCAATTTCACAGCTCTTTTCTGCTGTTGTTCTGCATCATGGAACAGAAATGAGTAATGCTGCGCTTCCTACGCTCCCTGATAACTCTGCAGAGTGCCAAGTGGCATCAGTGGGAACTAGGATTTCAGCGAGGGTTGAGGACCAGACATCTGTTCAACATGCATTGATAGATTTTTACTGAGGCTAAAGAAGTTTGGAATATGTATGTGGTAGCCGCTGCGATCCTCACCTGTGTTCTCATTTGCCATTTCCTTCCTTCACCTTTCAACAACTCTCTGTCTCAGAGAACTTTTTGCCCCATTTCATAGCTAAAAAACCATGCCCTAAATTAAGCCACTTACAGTGCATCACATAAAGGTCTGTCTCTACCTTGCCTTGTACTGTCACACGAAGCTTCCATAACATATATTCTTCAAAGCAATTTCTGTTTTCTGTGCCTGCATTTCTTTTTTTGCCATACAAACACACACACACACACACACACACTCAATTTGTAAATGCTTTGATTTGAATATACCTTCCTAATTACCTCGCAAGCTGAGCTTCTTAAACAGATTATGTGTATCTGCTGCTTTCCTTTCCTTGTGTAGCTTCAGACTGTCACTAATTAATGTCTCTTTTGTAGATCCTTGATGTGCCGTTTAGATGTGCTGTGTTTGGCCAGCCCAGGAGATTATGCTATCTCCCGTGGTTTGCATTTCAAAATTCTTTTCTTCCTGAATGTATTTTTACTGACATCCGTACTCACCCTGTAAGGGCCAGCCATGTGTTGCCTGGCAGAAGTTTTCTTAGGTCCATATTCCCGTCTCACAGTTGAGATCAACTTTGTGTGTGTGTGTGTGTGTGTGTGTGTATGAAATATATGTTTGATTTAGAGTGGGCTTTACAGGGACAATAGAATGTAAACCTTGGGTATTATGGTGTTTCAGTAGCATACTGTATTTATGGTTCCATAATAGGTTGTCAAAGACATGGTTCCCTCACCATGGAGGGTGGCAGGAGCTCTTTCCCTGATGCTGATGCCGAAAACCAGCAGTGATATCGCATACTTGGTCAGGAACTTGCCTTCCCTATGGTCAGGTTAAGAATGGTGATCTTTATACCTAAAATGTACCAATAATCTGTGTGTGGGGGGGGAGTACCAGGGATTGAACTCAGCACCATGCATTCATTTGCCAGGTACGTCAAGAAAAATGTACCAGTAATCTTAATTAAAAAGAAAAACAACATCCCTCTTACTCAACTTTTCAGTATTTATGATAAATATGTTCCTAAAGGCTGGTTGTTTCTTTGCCTTCTTTCTCAACAGTCCACGAACAGGAAAGCTCCAGCTGTCAGACCAGAAGACTGTGGTGGTCAAGATAAGCTAACTACTCCTTATTTGTATGACCAGAAGCTCTCCAAGAAAAGAAATACATAGGGAATAAAGCAGGTCCCACTTGTCCTTAGTCTCATTAGAAACCCCTATAGCCTCACTCCCTCAGCCATGCTTTTTTGGGCGATAGATAACGAGACTAGGCCTCTAAATAAGATTCAGAAAAGCCGGAGATTGTGCAAAAGTTGTAGGGTTCCTCTCAGTTTCCACAGGTTGAAGAAGCAGGCCTGAAGTTGGTATGGCTGTGGGAGACTGGTGGGACATGGGGTAAGAGTGCCGCAGAGATTGGTTTCATGGTGGATCTGGGTGACTTTCTACATTGTCACCCATAATGTGGGATAAATTTACGGCCAATAAATATTTACTGGATAGCCACCATATAATAGGACATGTTCCCAGCACCAGATAAATGAAGATCCTGCTCTTCTAACTTATGTTTTGATAGGAATCAGAGTTGATTAATGAAATAGAACTAAATGAAAAGAACATTTCTGATAGAATGAGTTTTGCAAAGGCAGTGCATTGTGGAAATGTGTTAAAGAGGGGACAGAGGAAAATAGAGCTCTGAAGAGATAATACCTGTCCCTGTGATAGAACAGAGCCAGTCCGGTGAAGGGCAGAAGGAAGAGCATTCCAGGCAGAGGGGATATAATTGGGATGGTCCTGAGGCATGAGTGTGTTTGGGGTGTGGGAGAAACGCAAAGTAAGAGTAGGGAAAGAGTGGAAGCATGCAGAAGGGGCACGGCAGGAGGAGAGACTGCAGGGAGGCTGACTTTGTGGGGTCTTCAGATGTTGGAAGAGTTGGAATTCTCATTAAAAATGGGATGCTACTGGACACATTTAATTAGGGACTGGCTGGCACTTCACCCAGTGGACAATGGGCTTCTCACATACATACAAACTCTCTGTCTCTCTCTGTGTCTCTGTGTCTCTGTCTCTCTCTCTCTCTCTCTCTCTCTCTCTCTCTCTCTTTCTCTCTCTCTTTCTCTCTCTCCCCTTTGGCTTTTCTTCTTGTTCATTGGGCATCACTGATTTTCTCCTCCATAACCTAGGCCAGTGCTGCACAGGGACAGCCATACACAGGAGCATGGCTCAAAGAACCTGTGCATTATTTCCAAACCTTTTGCAATAAGCCAGTATACCTGCTTAATTGCATCTGCCTGTGTAAAAGATTTCTATTTCTAGCTCTGATTTCTCAACCACTTTTAAGACGGCCTTATCTAGTGTTGCCATCAAGTTTTTGGGTTGGCTAGTAATACCTGAAATTAGATATCAAAAATTGTCTAGTCAAACCAAGTCACAGTTGGCATTAATTTGCAAGACAATCAGTGTTGCAAGGGGCAGTATTCTAATTATTTATTTATTTGGTACAGGGTTTCACTATGCAGCTCAGACTCAAGGGCCTGCATGGCAAGCGGTACCAGGGATCAAAACTGGGTCCTTGCGCTTGCCAGGCAGGGGCTTAGACCACTGAGCTATCTCGCCAACCCAAGAGGCAGTATTCTGAATAGCCCAAAGGCCTTGCTTCTTCCTAATGCCTGCTTTTTTCCCCTTTAAAATTTTCTTTGTCATCTGGAGGTGCAGGCTCTGCTTATTGCATAGTTTCAATGGAAATGTACAGGACTCGTAGTGTTTTTCATTGGTATGTACTATGTGTGAGAACTTCCATTTCTGTCTTGATATAGTCTTGATGGAATTAGGTTATTGTAGCACAAATTACATGAAATGCATTGGTTTATCAGAATTAAACAGAAGTTCTACCATTGAATGAATTATTCTTTGGTTCTCAGATATCTCATCGTCAGAAATATATTCTTATATGCAGAAGACTAGAATCGTTTTTATTTATTTTATGTATTTAGTACAGTGTCTACAGGGTCTTACTAGACAGATGGGATTTATAGTGATCCTCCCATTTTCAGCCTACCAAGTGCTGGGATTACAGGTGTGTATCACCACGCCTAGTCTTAATCACTAATTTAGAGTGTCCCAGGGGTGGGGCTGGCACCACATGCACATGCCAAGGCTCAAACCCCGGCCGCTGTGCTCTGCCTAAGCAGGCACTTTACTTGGCTGAGCTATCTGCCTGGCCCTCTAGAATGATCTTTAGAGAAAAGTGTTTTAGAGATTCTTTCACCTGCTTGTTTCTTAATTTGTATACTTAACTCACTATTGGCTTTTTGTATTTATTTCATTGAGATTTATTAGCATAAAATCTAGACATTTCTGTTAGAGAGGGCGGTGATGATTGCTTATAGATTGAAAAAAATATGAGGCAACTCAGTTGTTGTCCACTGATTGGTTTACAGTACTGATATATTTGCTGAGTTGTAACATTGTTAGAGTTCTTTACCCACTTTTATTATTATTTTGATTATAAGCTTGTCATCTCAAAAACTTTACCTGTTGAAGAAGAGTTCATCCTTGTAGACTTGTATATATTAAAACCTTAGGAAAAATTTTTTTTCTGAGAAATTTATTGTATGCTTATCCTGACAAGGGGGAGATTGGCATATATCAGTTGATATTCTCAAATTTGTTTTCACATAGGCATCCTTCTGAGTATAGATTCATACTTCTTAATCTGTGGTAATGTGGAAGGGCTAGTCTAGTTTATGGCCATGTTGCTGAGGAAATGGGTATGCCATGAGTGTGAATAACAAAAGTATTCCCTCTCTAAAGATATGGCATCTTTATGTCCATTGTTTTGTACACTTCTTTTCAAGTGCTGTTTAAGTCCAAAATTTCATTCTTTAAATTCCAACCATTTTTTATGCTATTTCCTGGATTTATATTTGCAATTTCTTTTAGGATACACAAATAAATGTTGAGGGATAAAAAGCTGTTCTTACCAGGACTTACCAATGAGGAGGATTCAGATAGAAGCCAGCTTTGTGACAGAGGAAAGAGAGTGTAAGGAGAGTTCCAGACAGCGGTAGGACCTTGCTGAGAATTGGAAAAAGAGTTTCTCACAGAGAATTATGCGTACAGAGGGGATCCTCCATGTGTTTTCACATTTTTGAAATTCTGAGTACAAATCTGCCTCTTTTGATTTGTTTTTGCCTATTCTGCAAGAACGTGGTGTTAGGGATCCACTGTGTTTTTGTCCCTGATATAATTTCTGAATAATGATTATACTCATTGAACTCCTCTTCCCCTATGCCATCAGATTTTAAAAGTTCTATGAAGTATCCACGTAGTGTTCCTGACATCTGGGTAGTGATTTCTTTTTAGAATATATTCTGGCATAAATGTTTTAGCCAGAACTAGGAAAAGAAATATCAAACATTTTAAATAAAATTTTGTGCAACTTTTTAATATATGAATCCTCAGTGTTACAGTGTAGAGGAAGCAGAAATAGAGAATATGTACATTTTTTTGTGGTCAGTATAGTGCCAAAGTTATATAAGAGATGAAGTCAGAGCTCTTTTTCCTTTAAATTTACCAGCTTCATAACTGCCCACATTTAAAAATTAGAAAATAGTTTATCTGGTTGCCTTTAGATGAGAGCAGTAAAATGATTATCCAAGCATTTAAGGGTCTGAACAGATTTTCGGCTGCCTTCCAATAACACCAATTCACTTTGTTTATATTTTTATTTAATTGTTAGAGTGTGATAGTTATGAAACCTCTCTGTTATTAGTGATGAGAAAAAGGGCACTATTATCCAAATACTTTGAATTTTTTGAGTCAGTGTTTTAGTTAAATGTCAAAGGAATTTAGTTAATCAGTCTTGTTTTATCCCAGCTACGCTATAAATAAGTTAAAATGAGTAGTATTTCTGGACACCTAGGATGTTAGGAGATAGTCGTGCTTTCTGGTCATGAAGCACATCTTTAGCAGGCATTGCATTATTTAGAGCTCAGATCTGGTTTACTTATTGTAAACAAAAAGCAGAAACACTAGTATAAATTTGATGGGTGGAGCTCTTCTGCTTTAAAAATAAAATAATCATATTCTTATAAAAATCTACTTACGCTTGGTGCCTTATGAACATCCGTGTTGCCAAACAGGTACTTTTCATAAGAACATTTATCAAGCATGGTTTATGTTATGCAATGTATTTTTCTCCACTAAGAGACCCAGAGCTTTTCTCCTGCTAATCCCTGAAATTTTCTACCATCTCAAGCTAGATTTATTTTTTCTCTCCCATTGGAGCCTGGAGCCATGGCAGAGCACCCAGGGCTTTATCTCGATCTGCTTTTTGACACTCAAAGACTTTCTCCTCCTACTTCACAGCCCATCTAAGCCATAGTGTAATCAGTATTCATGGGTTATCACTGTATGACCCTGAAAATGTTACCTGCCTTTTATGAACGTGCCTATGGACTTGCAGTAAGGTATACAGCACAGTTATGATGATGATTAGAACGAAAATTTGTTATATTGGTAAGCTTTTCCTTAGCCTGGACGCAATACCTGACATCCACAATTTAAAGAAGGTGAGATTTGTTTTAGCTGATAGCTTTGGGGACATTCAGTCCATGATAGGCTTGTTCCAAAACCGAAACCTCGTGGTGGAAAGCATGGCAGAGCACAATTGCTTAGTTCAGAGAATCAGGAAGTACAGCAGAGGAACAGTATTGGTGAGTCAGGCTTGAGGACCAAATGTAGAGCCTAAGGTCACAGCCACGACATACAGGTGCATTACCAATCACGAGGAGGCGCCCAACCCATACAAGCTGATGCAAGCTTATCCACTGCGTTCTATCCCTTGTCACCGTGACACCTGAAGGTATATCTTTAAATAATACTCAATCTCTAACCACAATAGCAAGTTAATAATTCCACCTAATGTGTCATAGCTATTCTGCATACAATCGACAATGCAGTAATTCCTTCCCCAAATTCTCAACAGTTCCACCATTATTCGAAGTCCAAGTCAAAAGTCTCTTCTGAGATTCAAGACAAATTTAGCTCTGAACCTTTGTACTCGAAGGTGCAGTGGCACAGAGCAAACATTCCTATTGCTAAAAGAGAATGAATAGGAAAGAATTAGACCCAAGCAAAACTAACACCCAACAGGGCAAACATTCAATCTTTTAGCTCCATGTCCAGCATCAGAAGCATGTGGTGGTAAGATGAGAGTTATGAAGGGCTTGGGTGGCCCCATCCTGTGGCCTTGCCAGTTGGAGCACACACAACTGCCTCTGGGCTGACTCCACTTGGCCTGCAGCTTTTCTTGGTGGACGGTCCACATTTTTGGCATTTCTGACCTCTGCGTCTCCACTGTACCTTTGGCTTTACTCCCTCCACTTTATATGCTGCCCTTTCACTGGCCTAGACCTTCTTTTGAATCTGGGTGGAAACCTTTGATCCTGCAACTCTTGCATTCTGCTTAGCAGCAAAACCAGCATCAACTACATGAATAATAGCTAGATCTGTTCACCAGCACTGGCAGTAGCCAGCCCCCACCCTTTTGAAGCATGGCAAGAACAGCTTCTGAGTGCCTGGACGGCTAAGCATGGTGAAATGAACCATGGGAAATAGTTCTCCAAGTGGTCATTCTGGAGTGAAGGGCTTGGGGCTTCTCTTCACAATGAAAGATTTATACTTTTGCATTTGTGAGCCAAGAGTGGGATTTTAGTAATTCCTGAGATGGCTTCAAGGCATCTTCCTTCTTCCCCCTGTGTAGGGTACTTGTTTTCTTTTTCATGGCATAATCTCTTCTGCAGTCACAACTTCTCTGGCTCTAATTTTACATTATTTCCTTTTACATTTTCCACTGTTTCTTTTCTTTTCTTTCCTTTTTTTTTAACCCCCCCTCACATTCCTACTGCAAATCTGGCCAAAAGCACCAGAAATACCCATGCCAGAGCCTGAATGCTGGGTTGCCTTGATATTTCTTCTTTCAGATTAATTGGTCATTGTCCTTAATCTCATTCTCTTAGAAGGTCTCCTGCCATGGGTACAGTGTTGACAAATGTTCTGTCATACTGTAACACTGCTCTCCAGCCCTGTTGCTACCATCTTTAATCTCAATTTCCTGCAGTTCTCAGAACTGGGCAAAACGTAGACAAATACTTCCATCAGAGTACAGCATACCTCACCTCTAGCCCAATTACGAATGAAGTCCTCACTCCCAGTGGAAGCCTCCCGAGCCTCTCTTTTACTTTCCGTGTTCCTATAAGGATCCTTGTGTGAGAGTCAGATGAATTGCCCACCGGGCTGTACTTACAGCATTCTAAGGTTTCTCTGCCCTGCTTCTCCAAACAGACTTCTCCAAAATCCTCCTGTAAACCAGTTCTAAGAGCTTCTGAACCACGGTAGTAAAAGCAACAACCCCAGTTTTTCAGTACAGATTTTCTGTATTTATTAGCTTTCTTGCAGCAGAGATGCAATGCCCAACACCCACAACTTAAAGGAGAAAGGAATGAAGTTGGCAGTGACTTATTGGCTATGGTTGGCTGGCTCCGAGACAGAAACATTCTAAGGGAAGGGCATGGCGTAGCTCACGGTGGCTGTGAAGCAGAGCGGTGGAACAGTGTCAGAGAGGCAGGGCAGAGGGACTATATATAGATCCCAAGACCACACCTCCCTGACCCACCTAGCCACACTCAGAAGTCCCAAGCCAGCAGATTGACACAATCAAGTTTAACCACACTAACATACTTAGTTCAGCATAGCTGCTGCCAGATATTAAACATTTAATTGGTGCTGTCTGCTGCTACTACAGCTTTTCTTCTTCAGTTAAAACTTAACCTTCAGAAAGTCTGATTTTGATTTCTCTCATCTGTTTCCTTTTACTACTTGTTTCAGTTTGGACCACATATATCTACCAATTTTGGTGTATTTAATGATTCCTCAGTGAACAGAAGTAAGAATTTGAATCCCTGTCATGCACTAGACACTGTACTCTTGGATAGGGACCATGGACAACAGTGGAGTGGTGCTGGCTGTGCCAGTTGGGTGGGGCTGGGGAAAGAGAAGTATAGTGGTTGGATACCACTAGTATTTTTCGAAATAAACCATGATTAAAGAATACAAGCTGTACTCTCCAGATATGCATTCAAACACCATGTAGTCTGAAGGTTTTGTTGTTGAAAAATATGATGGTTATAGTTTAACATATTCTTGAAACAGCTTTCTCTCTCTCTCTCTCTCTCTCTCTCTCTCTCTCTCTCCCCCGACTCTTTCAAATACAGGATAGAGATAAGAAGGAAGTCCTGCTTTGAGAACAGAATCTCTCTCAGGACGGTTGGTGGGAGAAAGGAGGGTCGGGGCAGGGCTGCAGGAACAACATGATCAAAGGCACTGAAGTGTGACCTAGTGCCAGGAAGGATTGAGAACTACTCAAAGTTTGTTGTTATTGGAGCATAATACTTAAAGTCAGATTTGTCAAGAGATGAGGAAGGAGAGGTTGTAGGAGTCAGCTGTGCTGAGATTCAGGCTTATGCCTTATTTATTCTTCTAAAAGTGCCACATTTAAGGAGGTGGGTGTATGTAGACAATTTGTAATGGGCAGATTGGGGCTGGTGAGATGGCTCAGTGGTCTAAAGCACCTACTTAGAACAAGCTAAGCTAAGCAAAACACAGGGACCGCGGTTCAATCCCCCAGCACCACATGCCAGCCAGCCCCGCCCCCTGGTGGGCTGAGCTGGCCACACACACAAAATGAATGAATAAATAAATAAATAATTCTTAAAAAAATACATTTATAATGGGCAGATTCTCCATGGTGCTTCTAAAAATGGAATTTATACATACGACCTGTAATCCATCCCTTTCTGTTGTCTTTTCTCTTAAGAAAATGGTAAAAGCATTAGTTAAGGTAATATCTAATTGATAATTAGAGTTCTCATTGAGAGTTTAAAGGACAGAAATGTTAAGTATTAATTTTCAAAGTATCACTGTGACTTCTGAGGTGAGGGAATCCGAAGGGAATGTGGCCGGGTGGAGTCAGCCCATGAGAGCCCTCCAGAGGACAGCTACAGATTCTGATTTGGAAACTTTCAGTGCCCTCCTAAGGAATTTTACACAATAAAAGGCCAAATGCCTCTATTTGTGGATTCATTTTGTACATACATACTTCATTATTTATATGTAAATTTTCATCAGGATTTGGCTTGTACTTACTGGCATTGCAGCCAAATTTTGGCTTCATTTTTCTATCCCTTGCTTTGATGTTTTAATACATCATTCTTAGTTTACATAATGTCTGATCTTAAATTTATAACTATACTTAATTGTGGAAAACTTTGTATCTAGTATAAATTTTAAAATAAGATTTATGCTAGGTCTTAGTGTTGCTTAGTTGCTTTTCACTCTGGCTTTTGGTGGTTTCTCTTCTCTTCCTTGGAAATTAAGCAACAGAGCACATGTCTTGAAGCTCTTAATTGTAACGCTTAAAATTCCCAGGGAAGAATGGGAATTTTAAGCGTTACAATTAAGAGTTTAGAGGTGAAAGAAAAAAGCAGTGAAACTTACAGGCACTATAATTAATCTGAAAATGGAATGCAGGTGAGAGATTTTCAAGACGCCTGGGGAGGCAAAGAACAAAGGAGATTGCCTCAGCATATTTCCAGCCCCGTGTAGGGCAGAATGCACCTTTATTGCCAGCCTGTGCTTATCAAATGGCTTTATAATTATTGCTCATGTGTTTGCCTGTAAAAATGTTACTTTTGCCTCTGCAAATGTATAGACTCCTTGGTACTTATATTCCTCTTGTGAGGGAATTCCTTTGACATTTCTAGCTACAAAACAGCCTCCTTGGAGTTGCACTTCTCAGGTGAACTGGCCACGAAAATGTGTGAACCAGGCCCAACTGCTCACTCCCGGCTCTATCACTCCTTCCAGATAAGGCCCTCTCTAGATTCTACTTGGGCTGCCAAGACCTCCATTTCTTGGAAAGCTTTATCTTTTCTAGTGTTTAATAAAGGTTTTATGAGACTATATCAGTGTGTTAGGCAGTGTCTGCGTCACTGGATACTGCACCCCACCCATTCACCTGAAAAGAGGAGAGGTTTAATTGGGCTCAGTGTTTCAGGAGATTCTGTCCCTGACTGGTTGGCTCTCAGGCAGGAGCATCAGGGCAGAAGCACGTGGCAGAGCAGAGATGCTTAGTAGCTGAGAAGCAGAGCAGGGGAACAGTGCCAGAGAGCGATGGGCTAGGGCCAGATGTAGTACCCAGGATTGTCTCCACAACCCATTCAGACATACCTATTAGTGTGTGTTACTGATCTACTGTTTCTTAATTCAGTGCAGGTGACAAATCATGACTAACAGTCACAGTCAGACATACAAGTCAGGACGCAGACCATATGACTGTATCACAGTGTATTTCCTCACAGTAAGCATACCCAGGTAAGCTGTCTTCTGACAAGGAAATAGGACCCCTGACAAGGGTACCATATGTTCCCATTTAGTCACTGTTAGGCTCCTCAGATGTCACTACTATCCTTTTTCACTGTAGGCCAAGTTTTTGTTTCCATTTAACATTGAGAGTTAGTGCCCATGTATCTGAATGACTCCAGGACATCTGGCTGAATATAAGTGCTGGGCATTCTTAGAGGATGTTACAGGTTCACTTACATGACCCCTGAAAAGATAGGTTGAAGTGCTAATGCCCTGTACCTAAGAATGTGACCTTATTTAGAAATAGGTTCATGCCAGATGTAATTATATGAATTAATGTGGTCATGCTGGGCTGGGCTGGGCGGGGCCGGGCCTCTTATCTAATGTGACTGTGTTTACTTGAGGACAGACATAAGGAGAGCATCATTTAAAGACAGGGCTGGACATATGCACCGACAAGCCACAGAATGCGTGAGATGTCCAGTAGACTACTCATGATAGGTTCCGGCCCAAGTATAAATTGCTGAATTATTATGGTGATCGTAGCTGAAGTACCAGAACAACAGCTTATCTTCCCAATGACCACTTCGTCCTTCTTCCCCTCCTCAGTGCTGGATACCGGCACACAAAGGAGACCCCAGTCAGCTCCTTAGGTGTCACTAAACCAGAGCCTCAGACTCCACCCCTAGCAAAAGGCCACAAGATCTCAGCTTTCCTTTGTCGCAGGTCAGAGGATCTTGTATCTCCCCTGGATTCTCTCCAGTGTCCTCCGAGATAATAAAGTCCCCTTCTTTCTTTTACTTCTGCTTCTGTGCTGTGCTGCAGAAAAACCTAACAACCCAAAGAATGGAAGACAAAATCTCCTCTACACTTTTCAGAAGGCGATGGTCCTGCAGACTCCATGAATTTACACTTTTAGATTAAATATCCTAACCTTTCCTCTCAGACCCGGACTCGGGCCATAGCCCTGTTGCAGTTTCCCCCAGTTTGTTTCATCTAGAATTGTTTTTGATAGAAAAAACAAAACTCAACTCACTGTTTTTTTTTTTTTTTTGCAGTAATGATCACTTGTTAAACTCATTGTTTTTAAAATGCAGTCCCACATTTTCAAGTAATGTGGCATGTTGTAAATAAAGACTCCAGTCCATTGCACTTAATCATAGCAAATCTCAGTTCAGATTTGTGAAAGTAAAGGAGTCCACAGACCAGAGCAGCCCAGCAATTAGATTTTCCTGGTAACAAGGAAAGCTCTTTAGATTGCAGGATGTGCTTTCTTTTACACAAGGCTAGTTCAAGACCCAGTATAAACTCATTTGTTTTTCATTTGGAGCTGACTTTCTGATCTTAGGCTCCAGACATTGCTGAACTCTGTGTTCTCTCTTTGGGAGTCAGAGCTCTTTTTTTAAAAAATTTTTAATTTAATTTAATTCATTTATTTTTATTTATTTTTTGGTGGTGCCAAGGATGGCACTCAGGACCTTGTGCTTTTCAGGTCAGTGCTTATTCCACTGAGCTGTCTCCCCAGTCCCTCAGAGCTCTTTTAAAAGCTTTTAGTGTAGATGGTCCTTTACTCTCTGAGGTCAGACGCTCACCGTGACTGCAAGGTGGATGTACACTCTCAACTTCTTCTTTTAGTGGTAAAGTCCACATTTACTGCTCCCACTAAATAAGGGGAAATCTTCAGAACATTTACAAAAACCCAAAACAGAGAACTTTCAAACATTTAAGTGATGTTAGTTTTCATAAATGATTTTTTTGCTATTCCTTATTCTCTTTTTAGGCCTCTTTCAACTTCTAGTTCCGGGTGTTTGTACTTGAGAAATAATTTGATGTTTGGGGAGGGAACTTTAGGTTAATCATATTTTCTGTATAACATAATTAATATACTATAAAAGTGATAAACTAGGGAGCTTTCACCCTACAATGAAGAGGTCCAGAGGAGGGCACATGAGTTTAATTTGTGTTTGTGTGTTTAAATGTGTGGGTACAGGGCCTTAGCCCTGCTGTGTCTGTTTTCTCTCAGCTCAGTTCTTGCATTGTGAGATTCCATGGCATAGGATAGATGGCTGGTAAATGTCTATGATGGAGTGGATGGATAGATGGACAGGTGGCGGACGGATACACGTTCCAACCTTTTGAGATTGTCTCATTTTTATACCAAATAATGCTAAAGGTATAGGAATTCTCTGGGTGAGTCTTCATGTATTTGTAGTCTTAACTTTAGTTCATACTTGATGATAATCCTTGTTTCAATGTCCTGGAGCAAAATATGTACAGATCATTATTTGTAGTTATAGCACTTAATAGGTCTAACCACCTCAAGATCAAAGACTGGTTATTTTATTGTTTTAACTGTCCATATAATAGATGCTTCACAATCTTTTGATAATAAAAACACTGTGGTAAATAGGATCTCAAGTCCACATCTTGTACAGCAATTAACCACTAACAAGAATATATGCAGTGTATTATTTGTTGAAACTGTACTTCCGATTTGATTTGAAACTGTCTCATTGCTATTTGTTTATCAATAAAATTTTGGAAAAAAAATAAAAATAAAAACACTGTGACTTTTCTCTACTGTTTTCCTTGGATTATCTTCTGGCAAGAATACAGGATAAAGATTCCATGGGAGCCTTTGGTGTTATGTGCTTCAGCAGGCTGGTTCTTCTTCCCATTTCCTTTGAGCAGTGAGTTCAGTTGCTACACACACTTTCTCTCCAGTGAGTTTTGTTTGAGCAGGATTATACATTTACATGAACTAGAATTTTTTATCATTTTTGAATTTGTTATTTTCCCTTTTCATAGATTCATAGTATTTTAAATGTCTGAATATGTTTATAAGAGTTGAATTACCAAAGGTTTCTGTTTTAGATCCACCCCCCAAGAAAGAAAAACCCAGCTTAAAATTTCAATCTTAAAGTATTTCTGGCAATTTTAGGGATTTTTTTTGTGGGTTAGCCAGCTGTTTTTACCAGATTGGCAAAGGAGATTTGGTTCTATAAAATAACAAGTTAGATAAGCACTTCTCTAAAAGTCTAAATGACTACTCTAAGAGATGGATATATTTATTTTATGGAGTATTCTACAGCACTTAAGAATGAACCAGTTCTTTGTGTATTGTACTTAAAGCCAGAAGTATTGAGTGGAAAACACAAATTTCAGAGTACTATGTGTTTGCTACATTAGTGTTAAAATATTGCTTGAAACATCATATGCTACATGATGTTTATACATATATGTGTTTGTATGTATATATAGACAACAAGTGGACTGGCTGTCTATCAAACTTATGTTAGTATTTGTCTATGGAAGAAGAGGGAGAGGATGGGAACATAAATCTGTGAGGTTTTTTTTTTCCCCTACATTTCTTTTAAAAATTAAAAATATTTTTTTGGAAAAGAAGACAAGGTGGTTAAAAAAAAACAAAAAACAAAACAAACTAGAAACCATACAGAATTTCACTAAACAAAGTTTGTTTGTTTTGTATTTAGTACAGGGTGTTCAGGGTCTCACTACATAGATCGGACTCGTGATCCTCCTGTGTTCAGCCTCCCAAGTACTGAGTTAACAAGCACAGTCATCTCAGCGCGCCCCGGGTGGGGGTGGGGATGGGGGTGCAGGTGGGGGTGGGGATGGGGTGCAGGTGGGGGTGGGGGTGGGTGGCGCAGCACACCGGGGATTGAACCGGGGATTGAACCGTAGCAGCTGCGCTCTGCCTAAAGCAGGCGCTTTACTCCGCAGAGCTATCAGGCTGGCCCTTAGATGTGTTTTTTAAAAAAATCCAAGAAGATTTGTTTAATGATTTCTTGGCCATTTCATATATTAACTTTAAGACATTTGTGAACATTATTACATTAAAAAAATCCATATAATTATCCCTAATTAAGTAGATTTTAATTAATAATGTACATTTATTATGACTTTGGAAATGAGGCTCAAACTATTTAATATGCAGAATCTTTCACGGTATCATTTTGTGAGAAAGGAAAGTTAACCGACTGAATATTGAGCATGAGGAGAGCTCTGCGGTGACCTAGTTCTTAGGACGTTATAACTGCTTTCAGGCCCGGAATAGACCCAGTAGCGAACGCCTGGGCGGCCGGCAGAGCTGGGTCTGCCGCTGAAGCCTCAGTTCTCCGTAGGGAGGAGGAGGATGTTAGCGGCCCTCTTAGTGCTGTTCCGAGGATTATACGAAGTCATGCATGGAGTGGCTGGAATGAAATAGGTATGCAACGAAGATTAGCTGTTCTTATTTTCTTTACCACCCTACGAACAGCTTGTTTGGTCCAGGATATCATTTTCACTCTCACCTCAGAACTGCTGCAAGGGCTGTTTACTTTCTTTGAAATGTTCTTCTCTCCTGCCCTGTTTGATTTGGTTCACTCTTTCTCATCTTTCTCTACTTTTGTCAGCGCCAGCAGTTCCTAATTATGCCACAACTGTAATTTGATTATTGCTTGTGGGGTGACTTGGGAATTTCTGCCTCTTCCTGGGTTATAAACTTTTTTCCCCCTTCACTGTGGTAGCCTTGGGGCCTGCAGCAGTGTCTGGAGTCAAGTAGACATTAGGCAACTCTTTGTGGAATAAATCAACAGAGTTACCCTAGAAGGTGAAAACGCTGTTCAGATTTTTGGAATTAATAATAAATGACTGAATTTGAGGCCACAAAGTTCCAACACTTTGGGAGGCTGAGGCAGGAGGATCACAAATTTAAGTCCTGTCTGCACAACTTAATGATTTAGTGAGAGCCTGTGTCAAAATTAAAAAAGTCTGGAAATGTAGTCTGGTGCAAAAGCGCTGTGTTCACTTTCCAGTGCAGGGAAAATAAAATGTATTTCACCTTAACGATTAACCTGATGATATTAGGAAATCTAAGATTACATGATTTTATAAAATATGTGTATTGGGCTGTTGATATAGCTCAGTGGCACAGCACCTGCCTGGCAAGCTCAAGATTCTGAGTTCAGTTCCCTAAATAAATAAATAAATAAATAAATAAATAAAATGTATACCATATGTATTTATTACAATAAATTGTAAGACATCTCAAATTCAGGCATCTGTATTTAACTTGATTTTAGGAGATCATTTAATACATAATGGTATAAATATTGTTGCACATTTTCATTTGTTGTAAAAAGCAGGATAGTTTTTTAAAAAATGTTGAGAAATAACAATGAGACAGTTTCAAAACAGGTTAGTAGGACAGTTACAATAATTAATGCATAGCATATTGTTGCCTTTGTAGTAGTTATTCATAATACAACTTGCAGACATGATATCTTATCCAAACACTATTAGTTCAAAACTTTCTTCTCATTGAACTAAGAGAAAGTAGCTGTACATCTATCCTATTTTGTATATACAGATATACATTTTTTTTTTACTACAAAATGGTCTTTCATTTATATCTCCCTTTTTTGTTTACTTTTGTCAGATATTGGTATTCCATGCCATTCAAATATTGTAGGTGCATGAATTTAGCAAAGTAATCCAATACAGTCCAGTAGTCCATAATAGTAGTGGGTTATCTGCAGGGCTGGCAATGTCAGAAGTTGTTGACTTGAGACTTTTACAGCTCAGCGTACTAATATGGCTTTAGTTTTTATACCTTGTGTTTATACTTTTCTGCTGGATGGTTAAGACCAAGATAAAGCAAGACCTATATAACAATCAAATACCCTTAGGATTTACCCTGAAACCCTGTACCACAGTTTTGTAGATCCTTTGTCAGTGTCAGTCATGTGGATGAGTCACAGCCATTGCTTGACCAGTTTGAAAAGCAGAATAGTTTTCAACATTGAAGTCTTAAGTTTGATATATGATCATTTGGTTGTTGACCTCAATCTGTTTCTTTTATCTGGCATGGAAGGTTAAATATGACATAGTTTCTTAAATATGAGAAGCCCATAATAGTTTAATGAGCAAAATAAGAGACAGTGGTGGACTGTGTGGAGACGAGAAGGGACACTGAGAAGGAGGTGTACAGGAGGGTGAAGATAAGATGGTCAGTACTGACTACTTCCCCAGATGAGTGTAATTATGTACCACAGGCATACACAGAAAATAGCAAGAGAGCTAAGGAAGAAGCAGGACGTGACACTTCAAAAAGGCCAGAATAATGTAGGCTTACTGAGAATACACTGACAGGATGACTTGAAAGGAGGCTTTTGGAAATAAAATGAGATATTGTTTGTAATTCATAAGCAAAGGCAAACAGTAAATCCTTTGGAATGGGGAGTTTTAGAGTCAAGGTAAGGCAAGGAGCTGGTTTCTTTTTGTGTGTGTGTGTGTTGCTGGGGATTTAAGCTAGGGCCTCATGTATCTATGCCAGTCAGGCCCTTGACCACCAGCTGCTTCTAACCCAGCTGGTTCTGCTTTACTTGTAGGATTTCTTACTCTGGTAGAGAAACGTGAGAATGCTTGCAGTTTTCAGTATTCATACATTCAACTATCAACATATTTCTCCGGGAAAGTTATCACATAGAATTGTGAACTGATGGAAAATCAAGATTTACTAGATACCTTGAGCACAGCAAAGGCTGACCGAGCTCGAAATGGGTGCTTTCAAAGCACTGAAGGAATTCTTGTGATCCAGATGGTGGTAGGGAAGTGAAATGCCAGGTTTAAGAAAACAATGCAAAGCCCTATACTAACAAAAATTACAATTGCTGACTTTGGGAAACTTTCCCCATCCTTTTTATGGACACATAGTTCTATGATGGCAATAACTGGGAAAATTAACATTACACCATATTTGTTTAGCTTTTGTTTTTATATCCTGTTTCTGTTATATGTAGGATACTGAAATCATAAATTCATGAATTCATTATTTGTTTTTATTTATGTTCCAGGCTTTGAATAAGAGCAGCATATGTTTAATTTTTTTTTTTTTTTTTTTTTTTTTTTTTAGTTTTGATATTTATTGTTTTAACGCTTAACTCTCAAAAGACTAGATAGGAAGTACAGTTTAATTCTTTTCTTTGGTTAATATTTGTAGTCTTCTTCATTGATTGTTATTAAATAATTTATCTTCAACCTTGTACAAGTCACTTAGTCTAATGCTTTGAGTGGGTGCTGGAGAGATAGCTCAGCAGTCTAAGCCCCACCTTGCAAGTGCAGGAGCCTTGGTTTGAACCCTGGTACTGCATGCTGTGCAGGCCCTTTGAAATCCATGTCTGTGAAATGGTAACACCGGGATGAGGTAGATGGCTGCTGTGTGCCAGGTTTCAGTCCTCACAATGTGTATCTTATTTTCTCTTTGTTCCCCTATTTTTCACATCCTTTGCTCATCTTGTATATTTGTTTTTGTGTGAAATATGCTCCAACTACAAAATATATGTAGAAATGGAGGGGGAGAGATGCTGGATTCTAAAGTATAAGATGCCTATGCGCTTCATAGCCAAAATCAAGCTGTGGATGCAAAAGGGGAAAGTCTAGCAAGCAGGGCGCAGGCCTTGACTCTGAGTGTGCGGACTCGCCACAGGGCATGCATTCCTACAGACAGCGCAGGCTGGTCCTAGTTCAGTGATCGTTATAACACATCAAGTTTTTGCTATATAATATCCAAAAACCAATTTTCAGAAAACTTTACAATCACTGAGCTGGGGATATAGCTCAGCAGCACGGTGTCTTCCCGGCAAGCATAAGGTTATCAGTTCAATTCCATCAATGACAGCTTCTATCTCACAGATGTAAAGTACAAGCAGATGTATCAGATTACACAAGCCTTCTCTAGATCTGAAGTAGCTGTCACACATTATTGTAATTATAACAACAGGGCTGGGGAGATAGCTCAGCAGCTTACGCGCCTGCCTGGGAAGCACAAGGTCCTCAGTTTGATCCCAACTGTTATACTCTTCCTCTCTTCCTGTGGATTTTCATTTCTATATGTTCATGTACGAAAAGGGGTCTGAAATTTCTGAAGTAGTTGCAATTGTAATAAAGAAACAAGTCCATCTGACAATAGAAGTAATCAGATCACAAATAATCTCTCAGGTTAAAAAAGGTAGGATAACAGTGATGAAAAATTGTTCAGCACATAGTTACTAGTGGTTTCAGCCCATGTTTAGCTGGATCCAAGGCAGAGCAGCACATAGCGGAAAGCAACCTTTCATGGTGGCAGCAAAGAGCAAGAGCACCAAGAGCAGCATTTTTAAAATGAAAGTAAAACATACCTTCTTTGGAATTATATAAAATGATGAATTAGGTTATCTTAGGGGCACTCTCAAGTACCAAGACACCATACTTTTTGGGTCTTGGAATGTGTGGCCTCTCAAAACCCTGTTAATAACTCCTTCATTTGTCTGTTAATCATCTGCTCTAGGTCAAGGCTGCAAAAGAGTCTTTCTAAAATTCTGTGCAAAACCATACTTTGAGAAATGTTGGTTTAAATAACGTTCTAGAGTTGTTGTTCAACCTACCTGCATGGACCTAGCTGCGTGAGTAGTGCCCAGGAGCTTGCTGAGAATACGGGCAGTCGGGCCCTGCTCTAGACCTGTGAATAGCATGTGGTCCTAACAAGATGCTCAGGTGATGCCAGTGGACAGTGAAGTTTGTGAAATGCTTCTATGCAAAGCTCCATCAAGTGTGACTTAGAAACAAGTGTCTTTAGTGATGAGTGACCCACTATCCAACAGTAATCCAGTGATTTTCTTTAGGCAGCATAAATATTACCATAGCAAGTTCTTGTTAGTACTCAGGTCAAAACTGTGTCCTTGAAATTTGCATTCCCTGGCCTTGACTTACCCACTGGAGAGCCTTCAGGACCAACCTAATTCCTCTTCTTTATAAAGGTCCTTAAACCAGAGGCAAGAAAGGCCATCTTGTGCCATTTAAGCTTCTCTAGGTATATATATATATATATATATATATATATATATATATATATATATATATATATATATATATATATATATATATACTTCCTTCCTTCCTTCCTTTCTGGTCTTTTTGAGACAGTCTTACTATGCTGTTCAGGCTGGCCTTGAGTTCACTTTGTAGCCCAGGCTGGTCTCAAACTCTTTTTGATCCTCCTGCCTCAGCATCCTGAGTGCTGGGATTGCAGGCATGCACCACTACACCCTGTTTATATTCACTTCAATAAAAATAGCCCCTATAATACAGAATATAGCAACTGATTTTGTTTTTTCTCTAATGCCTTTCAATATCACACATCTAACACAGAGAAATATTCAATTTAATATTTTCTTTTGTTTTTCTCAGTGGAATCAATTTTTGCATGGTACTATATGATCTTCATGGTAACCAAACATAATCGTTTTCTTGTTTTGGATATTAGAGTTCATAAATGCCTTCTGAAATAAAATATTTGCCATCTTTTTATATGTAAAAAAATATTTGTGGCCTAATATTGTTTATGTATTGGCACTGGGAATTTGAACTCAGGACCTTACACTTGCCAGGCAGGCGCTATGTCACTGAGCTGAATCCCCAGCCAGAATGTCATCTACTGTCAGAAGAGAGAGCATGTGGCTTTTGCTGGTTACATTTTCTGTCAGAGTGAGTCTTTTGTGAGAAAAGTTATAGTAGGAACAGACTGAGAATATTTTTTAACTTCCCCTCCCCCCAGGAAGTGGCCTATAGTACATTCAAACACTTGTTATTCTTCTTACTAGTTTATCTACATTTTTTTTCTGTTCAATTTCTACTAGATAGTTTTATTCTTCTCAACCTCCTTTCCATGCTCCTCTGTCTGTCCCTTTTCGCTTTCTCTTAGATTTCTGAGAGCAGTAGGTCCTTCTCTCACCTCTGCATTTAACAACAAAGCTGTGTGTGGTATGTGGAGAGAAGCAAAAAAATAAGACAAATGGTTCTTTCATTACAAGGTGGTTTTGAATTAATTGAGCTGGATATGTTATTTTTTTCAAGGTGACTGAACTGGATCCTTTGGCAAGCCAGTCATGTGTGACCGTAATGTAATATGTGCTATAGGTTTGACTATTGAGTTTTTGTTTTGTTTTGGTTTTGGTAATTTCATTATCCTGTTATGGGATCATAAGTGAGTGTATTAAAATATTTTTTCGTTAATATTTTTGATGTCTTTAAATTATTTTTGAAGGGCTGGGGAGATGGCTCAGTGGAATAAGTGCTTCCCTGGCAAGCACAAGGACCTGAGTTCAATCCCTGGTTCTGCCCCCCCCCCAAAAAAAAACCCTAAATTATTTTTGAGTGGCTTGACCATTCTTATAAATATACTATCTCTGTGTTTTGTTTCAGCGTTTGCAAGTGAAGGACCAGCACAGCCCTGGTCCTGGACTGTCTGGCAGAGGACCGCGCAGTTCAGCAGTCGTCCTGCCAGGCCTTCAAGGCTGGTCTCTCCTGTCCACATTCTTCACTGTCAGGAACAGAGGGACTTGGGAAATCAATTCCTACAAGTGCAGGTAAACAAAGGCAGCTCTGTTGCCTCAGAGTTTTACATGTATGCTTGAGATGTACTTAGCTTTTTTGTCCCTTGCAGCTCATCACTATGTGCAGCAGCCTGGTGTGCTTTTCCCTAATTGGTTTTATGGGTAGTCCGAAGGCCTGTGAAACTGTTAGTATAACACTACTCAGTTCTTCTTAAGCATATCCCAAAGTCAAGCTATAGAAGTTTTTAATATTATTTTTATTCTTAATCAGAATCAGCTTTCTTTTGAACTGTTCTAGGTCAATACAGAAGCAAAGAGTAATAATGCTCTGCAATTAAAACTAGGACATGACAGATACTGTAAAAATTCTGTATAACAAGCTGTATAACTAACTCTGGGCAAAAGCATTGCTCTCTCTGGGCCTTGTTTTCTCAAGAGAAATAATTCCAGTTCTCACTGTCTTTAAGTGCAACGAGAATATTTGTGATGGTTTCAAAGCCTTTCCTAACACAGTCCTTGGCCACTGGCTTTTCAGAACTCTTGACCACAGAGAGTTGAGCTGCAGACAGGGCTAGATCCTCAGATGTCCTGCTGCCAACAGCCTGTTAATTTAATGGAAACTGAGCTACAGTAATTTTGATGTGTGGGGCTACTTTTCTTGTCTGTCGTTTCATTTTCTGGCATGGAGAAGAGAGTGAATTTCTGTCGTGGCAGCTCTGGGAGGCGTAAGGATGAGGAGCGTGGGTTCTGGTGTGTGTGTGCGGGGTTAGGAACCAGCTCTGCTGCTTACTGTGTGCGGGCATTAACTTCTCGGTGCTTTAATATCTTTGTATAAGGATGCCAGTAGCACCTTTTTAAAGGTAGTTTTAAGGATTAAAAGAACTTTACATCTAAAACATTTGGAATATTTTGTCTCATAAGTGTTCAATAACATTTTATTGTCAGGTTGTTATGGTCTGTGTGCAGTTGTCTTCCCTAAAGCCTCCTCCAGTCCTGGGGCAGCTTCTGGAGTGTTTGATTATTGTGTGAGTGGATGCTGTACCTGCCCTGGGGCAGGTAATTTGCATTACAGTGTGAGGTGGGAAAGAGGCTGGCTAGCTGCCTGAGATGCTGCCCCTCCTTTTTTGCTCTCTTCTCTTTGCTGCTGTGCTCTGTCCTGTGCCAATCTGCCTTGGAGCCAGCTGAGTATGGACTTAAATCTCCAGTAACTGTGAGCTAAATAAACCTTTCCTTCCTTCATTGTGGGTGTTGGATATTTGTCCCTGCAAGGAGAGAAGAGTAACTGAGACACATGTGTTACAGTGTTTATTCTTCTGCCTCCATTCTCTAGCCTGGGGCTGAGAAATACTCTAAACTAGCTCCTCTTCTTATTAAACATTGCTGACTCACACAGGATTTGCTTCTAAGCTTATAGCACAGTAATTGAATCTTTCTCAATATTATAATAAATGTTAAATATAAGATGAATCCTGTTATCCAATTCAGATTGACTTTAATAGGAAATAATTGGTTTTATGTCTTGCTTTAAGACATAAAAATATGACATAAGACATAAAATTGAAATACTGATTATAAATCTGGGATTTATTATTTGTTTGTTTTTTCTGCCTCTTAAAATGTATTTTTATGAAAAAGCACTAAAAGGTGTGGTTTCTATAGCTGGAAATAGTCTTAAGAGTTTTGTCAAAGAATTGCTGCTATTTTGAATGTCTTTCATTTTCTGTTCAGATGATTAAACCTTCTTGTCACAGATACTTTGAAATGTCAAAGTTAATATGTAGAAAAATAGCTACTACAGTAATGGGAACTTAATTTTTGATGCTGTTATACAACGATGCAAGTTTTTAAGAGCTTTATCAGGATGTTTCTAAGCTAATTTTTCAATGAAGACTTGGTGTGGGGGCAGTTAAACCTTCAATAGTCTTAAAAGAAAAATTAAAACTTTTTTTTTTTTTTTGTATTTTAGGGAAGGGTCTACAGGGTGTTCAGGGTCTCATTACTGGATTGAATTTGTAGTGATACACCTGTTTACAACCTCCCAAAAGCTGAGATTAGAGGTGCATGCCATGCCCAGTCTCAATTGCCATCTCAGTGTGGTGTGGGGGTGGGGCCAGCATAGCAGGTCCAGGGATCGAACCCCTGGCCCCTGCACCTGCTATTTGACCAGCCTGAAAAATTAAACATTAAAAGAGTATGCCACATACTTAAATGCTTTATATTTACTACTTTCTATACCTCTATTAGGTAGTGTCATCGTTTTCCAGAGGAAACCAAGATATATAGAGGTTAAGAGAACTCGCAGGGACATATAATTAATTAGAGGAAGAGCTGAGACTCAAAACTGAGGAAATCTGATTGCCACACTGGCAATCCTAAACATCTAAAGAATGAATTGCATGAAGGAGGAGGAGGAAAAGGACAAGGAGGAGAAGGAAAACAAGAAGGAGGGGAAGGGGCAGGAGAGTCAAGGGAGGGAAAGAACTGTAAGTAGAAGCACCAAATTATAGAACTTTTAAAATGCAAGGCTTAGTGATTTTATAACTATTTGGCAGACAAGGGAATTTGGAGATTTTCTTGTGTGCTGGGCGACAACAGATCTGTGCTTTGAGGATTTTATGCCAGGTCTAGCACCTTGGCTGATTTCAAGGGAAGTTTGAGCTTGTTCCAGGTAACTAAGTGAGAAGTAACGCGAATGTAGACTTTTTAATGCTTGAGAGCACCCACTGCCTGCGAGGTGGGCAGAGGAGGAGGAAGCCTAGAACCTGGGCAGGGAAGTTCTGTGAGTCCATGGCAAGTGTGGGACTACCAAAAAGGATGTGGTTGAGGAATAGGTCGCCGCAGAGATCAGAGAGGATTAGAACAAAATAAAGGTGAAGTAGTTTAGCGATATGAAGTCACTCCTTTATTGTCTTGTTCATTTACTCATCAAATAAGTAAGGACAGTGGTATCTTGCATACAGACTTCATTTGTTTTGTGATTTGGGGACGATGTCTGCATTGATGTTCTTTGTGGGCAAACGTCTGTGGTCATGTCAGTCACCTGATGTGGATGGAAGCCACATTTTAAACCAAATTGTTTGCCGACAGAAGCATTAGTGAACTGAGGTTTTACTGTACTCATGCTGAGACACAAATTGTGTGGAGGGAACCCACAAAAAATGCTGCCTTGTTCTGTCAGTCCCATTACTTAATGGCAAGATCATCTTTGAAAAGTTTTAAAAATTTTTACAATCTTGGCTGCCTGTTCTGTGTTACATAGTACAGAAAACCTCACTGTGTCTGAGTCCTCTCCGCTCTTACAGTCTTTCTAGCTCTACAGTCTGTAATTCATAGATCCAAATTGTAAACAGCAATAATTGGAAATATTATAACTATTTGGCCAGTTTGGCATTTTTAGGCGACTCAGCACAAGATGCAGAATCAAGTAAATGTCCTGTAGGTACACTGTGAAGAGAGAAGTCCCATGTGTTTCGTCTCAAAAATACCAGTGGTGCATAGTGATATGGTGGCAGAGGGAGAGATGAAACCGAAATTATTATAGGAAGGACAGTGTGCAGGGAACTTCCAGTGACACCAAAAAAGTCCCTAGAATTTTCTTAGGAAAATTTCTCTGAAAGTAATTTATTTTCAGAAACTGGCTGTTTTCTTCACAAAAAATTCTTTTAAATGGAAAATTTAAAAGGTCAAGCTTTAAAGACTTAAAATATACAGCATGGAACTTAGAATAAACACCCCCCCCAAAAAAAAAAAAAAGAAAAGAAAAAGAAAAACCTGTATTTTCTGTGAAACCCCAGTCCTCTCTGTGGGCTCCATTTCTCTTTCCTAACCTTCTCCAGCAGCATTTCTCAAATGTACAGATCAACCTGGGAATCTTGTTCAAATGCAGGTCTTGATGCAGTAGGGCAGAGAGTGGTTCTGGGGTGCTTTGTATCTGTCACCTTTCCAGATGCTAGTGCTGTTGGCCCATGGACTACACTTGGAGGACAAGGATCTAAAATATTCTGCTTTATTTCTTACAACAGATAATTATTTTAAATTAGTATACAGTGGTACCAGAGTTCATGAATTTGGAGTGAGCTGATCGCAAATCAAATTGAACATGAACAGAATCATATTTTTGTCCTGAGGTCAACATTGACTCTAACCATTGAATATGATTCAATTCTGATCCAATTCCGTTTGTGAGCAGAATCGTGGGAAGCACTGAGTTCATGAACTGAGGTTGTGTTCTAATTTGGCTCTTTCAACAGACTGTGAACCCTATTCTTCATATTTTAGAGTGCATTTTAATTACATACGTGTATAACCCATTATTGATATTCATAGATTGAGAGTCTTAATTTGGTAAGCTGTATTATTTAGTGCTATCAATAATTTGAATAGATATAGACAGGGCTTTTTAAATTTTAACTGAGAGATTGAAAAATAATTGTATTTCAGAAATAATCACCAAAATATAAAATAAGGTTTCATATAAAGTGAAACATATATTTGCTTTGTGACCCATGAAAACGTATTTTCATCTAAAGAATTGTACTTGAATGTTTAGTGCAGTTTTATTTACTCTAACCAAAAACTGGGAAGAAGTCAAATGCCTGCTTTCTAGTGAATTGTACAGTGTAACTGCAAAAATTACAGTGTATCTGCAAAATGGAATGCCACTTCCTAGTAAAAAAATGAACTTCTTGTGTAAACTACAATATGAACTTTTCCAAAAGCATTATACCTACTGAAAGAAGTTGCAGAGAAGATACATACTGTGTGATTATACTTATATAAATTTTTAGCAGAAGCAAACTGTATGATAGTTTGCTTCTATCATACAATTTGCTAGGGTGCAGGGAGTAGCTACAGGGAGCTTATTATAAAGCAGTAAAGGAACTCTTTTGGGTTAAAGGAAATGTTTCATATTACGATTTTGGTGATTTTCACATGATTGTATACACTCTCCAAAATTTATCAAATTATACTCTTGAAGGAAGTGAATTTTACTGCATAAACAATTTATCTCAATGAAGTGAATTTTAAAACTAAGGCATAGTTATTAACGTACTCATTATGATACTAGTATAAGGAAATAGAGTAAATTTCCACTCAAAGAGAAGAAGTAGGAGAGTTTTCTCCCTCTGAGAAAACTTGAATAAACATGAGGAGCATAAGTTCCTTTGAAAGCTTCCTTATTTGCAATGAGGCTGAATCTAAAGTAAGAAATCTTGAAAACAGGAACTCTAGTTCATTTATTTTTAGCAGGCAGTATAGTTGCTCATAGCTGAAGGACTTTTGTGTATCCAGCTGTGCTATGAAAAAAACAGAAATCTGCTGAAATGTAATTTCTGACCTTTTTATATTCTTTGCAGTGAGCACACCCATTTTCAGGGGGAAGATTTGGTCATCTTTATTGGCAGTGAAAGCTCAGATTCCATTAGATGAATAAATCTGTCCACATACGCTCAGAATGCAATGTGGTGAAAGTGCTGGCTTTTTTGACAGATTGAGAGAGAAGGGTGTGTGTGGCTGTGTATCATTGCATTCACTAAAGAATTGGGGTAGCCAAAGAAAAGAAAGTTAATTATGCATGTTCCCTTTCTGCCATGCTGAAAGCAAACAGCTGTGTGTACTTAGCGAGCAGTCAGATTTATACAGCCGGTCCAATTGGTTGCAACTTCTTCAATCTATTCTTTGGATGAAGGCATAAATCAAATTATAATTTTCTATTAATTTATTAAATGATGTCAGAAGTTTCTGTCTTAATTTTTATAACATGTAATAACTAAGTTCAGATATAAATTAAGCTTTTTTGGATATAGCTATATGTCATTTAATTTTTCATATGCTACTTTTTTCTTCCTTTTAAATTATGAACTATTGAGAATTTTCAGATCCTTGTAGCAGAAAATTTTATCTGCCAAATGTCTGCTTCCCTAATGTTTATCTCTTTCATTGTGAGCTGAATAGTTTTACATATTTTAGTGTTCCTAATAAGTGTATTTTAGTAAATGTATATATTTAGCAAGTGTCACTGTTTGTCTGTTTCGGTGCTGTGGATTGAACCCGTGACCTCTTGTATGCAAAGCTCTACCTATGATTTATAGCCAAGCTCCCCTGTTTTATTTTTAAAAGGTATTATTAAGTGAATTTAAAGGTATTATTAAGTTAAATTCATACTGTTGTAGTAAAAAATGCATTAATTATAGTTTTCCATAATGTGCAATTTTAAAATGTGGGCTTTGAAATTAGATCTCAGTTTGGACTCTGCCCACTGGTTTGGGTGTTAATCATCTCTAGCATGGTTTAATTATTGATTTAATTATTATGGACAAAAGGGCGTAGTACTGTGCTGGCATTTACTAAGTGCCTGAGGAAATGTGCTATTATTTACGTGCTCATTGCTGGTAGGGCATGGAGGCCCTTGTTATAGAAGAGGCTTCTTCCCCACATTTGGGCCATCCAGTGAGTGATAAGCACTATACTTTAAAAAGAAAGTGTGAGGGGCCAGGGAGACAGCTCAGTGGAATAAGCGCTTCCCTGGCAAGTGCAAGGGCCTGAGTTCAATCCCCAGATCTGCAAAAAAAAAAAGGAAAGAAAAAGAAAAGTGTGAGATGAGGCCTGAGGCCTCTTCATCTGTCCCAGTGGGATCTTGCACTTCTGCAATAGAGCTTGGGCAATGTGGACATGGCGAGGTCTTGAGGGTTAGGCTTTGAAGATCTTTGGGGCTGGACCAAAAGCAAGACATCAGTGCATAGCTAAAGCTAGAGGGCTTTTGTTCTGTGTTTGTTGATGTGTGTCTGTGACTACAAAGAGCAGTCACAAACTGAACACTGTAACTGTGAAGAGGAAGGCGGGCAGGATGTACAATCGCCTGGCCACATTCAGTCTGAGTGTGTCTTACTGTGAGCTGGGGTCAGGAGAAACCTAAATGGATGAAGGTCTCTCACATGACTGCTTGGGTTACTTTGTAAGGAGGGAAAGGAGAATTATGAACGTGGGCATTGGTGAAGGGGGAGAAATGTAGGCGTCCACAGGGCTGTGGGGAGTTAGACTGCACGCTCTGCTCTAATTTATACAAAAGTGCTGTTTATTTGGTATTATGACTAAGCAGTAGCACCCGGGCTATGACAGAAGACCAGTAGAGACAGTAAGTCCTGTGTCACTGAGGACATAGGAAGCATAAGAAAGGTTTGGCAAAGAGAGGATGGGGACTTGGTTAGGATCCTAGTTACCAAAAATTGGAACTTTGGCTGGCGAGCTGCTGAGGTGGCTGAGGGAAGGCAGACATGAGAAAGCTGTGCTACACTTTCTCAGCAGTAGAACGTACTTGCAGTGAATGAGGTGGCCAAGGTCAGCATGGGATCCTTAGGAGCCAAACTGCTGAGCTGCTAGTCCATAGCTCTCTGGGTTCGCTTTCGTTGGACCAGGAGCAATCCCAGAGCTTGCGGGGCTGAATCTGCAGAAAGGCACTAGGGAAAACCTGTACCAGACCAAGATGAACCGGGATGGAGAATCCAGGAAGGAGGGTTTAGCATCTGAAAAATAAAATGCCAAAGCTCTTTCTTCCATGGTGTTGTATATTAGTTGTGAAAATCTCAGGGTTTTTGTGCATGGTGACTGGAGCAGTGTATTCAGAATTGTTGCTGGGCATTCTTTTAAAAGCTAGTTAGGAAAACAAATACCCTTTGGTTTGAGAAAGCATTTGGAGAGCCTCAAAATAAAAATCTGGCCATTTTCAAGCATCAGTCCACAGTGTTTTGTTTTTATACACAATGCTGGCGTTGCCTGGGAGGATCAGGCAATCTAGGAAGGACTGGGGTGGGAGCAACAGGGTTTTATTTCAGGAGAATTTGTATTAAAAATACTACCACTTTCTCTCCATTTTCCCAATTGACATTGGATGGATACTGTTTGAAGAGTGAGTGAAATTGACAAATTAGAGAAATGTTCTGTAATGCGTAGTCTGCTATCACAAGAATGGGCCTGTGCTTATTTGTGGAAACATAACTCAATTTGTAACTCAGTTTATCTACCTCCGGAGCATACTCCTTGGGCAATCTGCGATTCTACAGAGCAGAGTTATGGGTGACATTTTGGTGTTTTTCATTTACTAATATGTAAAAAAAGCACAAAAAGTAAGAATACTCTTTTTTCCTTCAAAAAGTAAAATGACTGCATAGAACAACTGGAACATTTAGGAAGCTGTGTTTTCTACTGACTGGGAAAGGCAGTACGATATGGGGACTCAGATCTGGTAGACGTGGATTGGAATGCTTCTTCTGTTATTTATCAGCTCAGGAAAGTTATTTTTACGTTCAGTTCTCCAGTTTCTTCATGTCTACAGTGTGTCAGAACTTCACTACTTCCAACGCAGGGTGGTTATCGGGATGCTATGAGAGCTGGCTTTTATCGTAAGCTTTGGTTTATGGTAACCATTCATATGTTTCAGTAATTCAAGTCAGCCATTATTTATTGGCCATTTTTGGTAGAAAAAAACAAAAAACGTTAATACAAAGCAAATTTGTCCTAGAACCTGTAACTACATTCAGCAACCATCTACTTAGTGTCTTTGTGTGTCAGGTACTGTGGGAAGCACTAGAGAAGAAAGGATAGCGAAGACAAGCAGGGCCTGTTCTTAAGATACTTGTGGTATTATCGGATTACCTCCTGAAACATGTTCAGGGCCCTGTCTTTCAGAAAATACATTTTTTTTTCCTTTTACAGTTTTGTAATATATTCTACAGCACTGATTCTCAAACTTTTATTGGCAAAAGAATTAAAATTGGGAGATGCTTACAATATCTGAAGAATGTGGGGTTTTTGTTTTTTTGACGCCAAGTGTCCCTATGTAATTTAGATACAGTTTTGGCTGGTCCTGTGTAGCCCAAGCTGACTTCAAATGTTGAGCAGTCCTCCTGCCTCTGCCTGCCAAGTGCTGTGATTACAGGTCTGTGCCACTAGACCAGAAAATCTTAGATTAGCTATCTTTTGGGTACCAACTCGTATCTTTTAAGATAATAAGATGACACCATATTAAAACCCTAAGAAATGATCATGCTTTAAGTCTATCTCTGTCTCCCATAAACTGTGTGACCAGAAGCAGTGACAGAAAACATTAGTTTCCTTGTTCATCAGGACTAGTATCTGTGGGGGCCTGCCCATTAGCTCAGGTGTTTAAGTGCCTGCTGAAACAAAGCAGTTAGGCTCAGGATGCTGTGGTTCGGTCCCCTCATCCTAAAGCCAAACCAGACCTGACCTGAAGGCATCCTGAGCAGCGCCCCCCCCCAAAAAAAAAAGACTAGTATCTGCACACTCATTTGACATGCTTATTGTGGGTTTTACAGCAGTTATTGTGTGTAATGCTGGACATCCAAGTTCACTGTGATCTTTAAGGTCTACACAAATAGAGTATATTTTTATTCTTAAAGAGGAAAAAACACAGTTGCTATGATTGAGCTTAATTTAGCATTTTTTTTGTTGTTGTTATTTTTGTTTTTGCGGAACCGGGGATTGAACTCAGGCCCTTGTGCTTGCCAGAGGAGCGCTTATTCTACTGAGCCATCTCCCCAGCCCCTGAGCTTAATTTAGCACATATAGGTAAATCATACTCTGGGTTACAGACCAGAGTTTGAGAAGAAATGAATATTGGACTTCTGCCAGTGGTCATGTCCACTGTCCTGTGTGCACACTTTAGAGGAATAGCTGCCTTTTTTTTTTTTTTTTTTAAATAAACTTTGTAAAGAATGTTGCAGAGTCCCTGGTTTGCAGAGCATCTGGAGCCAAAAGGCTAACATCTGTTGTGTCAGTATCAGTGTTGTAAAGTCTGTGTGTTTTGGAAATTGAAGCTGTATTTCTAAAACCGTGTTCCCTGTGTTAAATCAAACTGGCTTTCCTTTGAATGCTTTTGCTCAAAGCAAAGTGGTCATTTAATAGAATTGTAAGTAGTGAATTCAGGTATTTGGGGAAGGCTTCTCCTGTGAGCACACAGAGCTACACATGTTGATCAAAGGCTATTCTGGCTGGCCCTGCTCTGCTTTGCAACAGGAATATCAAAGCTTTGATTGTGGCTAGAGAGGCGCAGCTTCCTAAATATTTCTCTGTTGTTGTAGGCAGTCATTTTGTTTTTTGAAGGAATAATGTTCTCACATACTTTTTTGCTTTCTTTACGTATTAATAAATGAAAATCAACAAAATGTCACCCATAACTCTGTTCTATAAGATCGCAGATTGCCCAAGGAGTATGTTTTGGAGGTAGAGAAACAAATTGAGTTACAAATAACTGACCTCTTTCAGTAGGGCTTTCCACACTTAGGTGCAAATAAAGATCTTAGCCTTTTACATGATTTTGTCTGAGATGAAGATATATGTCTAAAAAATTAGCTGGCAATGGTAACTTGCATCCTTGTTTGATATTTGCATAAATTATGTTATTCTTAGTGGAAACTTAAATGTTCATTTTGAGTGCTTCAGCAAGCTGTCCGGGGACTGTTTTGGCCAATTGCAAATTGCTTTCCATGACAGCGTAGTTACCCAGTAATGCACAGGGTGTGCGCTCAGTTGTAAGCATGTGAGGGCACTTAGGCTTGAAGAAAGAGAATTGATGGACCTAAGCACTCTCCCCCCAAGCCTCATGCAGGTTTGGGCTGTGAATCAGGCCTTCTGAGTACCAACCAGTGCTGACTCTCGGTGGGAATTACAAGTACTAAAGTGGCAGTATGCGCAGACTAAGGCTTTCTCATTTAACTTGCTTGTTTATGTGTTTTCTCTTAACATAGCCTTCATTCCTAACTGATTTACTGTAGTGACATCTGGGAGTGGGACTACTCAGGGCAGCTGCTGACAGTGAGAGCAGAGAGACCAGAAGGTCACTGCAGTGTAGGCTGCCTAGCACATGGCTCCAAGAAGCACCGCACAGTCGTGCTGTTTGCTAAGATGACCCTAGATGATCAAGAAAAGCTTTAATTTTGTTTAGTTTATTCCACTTCAGAAGGTATGGGTGTGGCCTAAGTTTTCTCTTTGAATTTATTTGCCATTAAAAGGAAGGCAATATTAGATTATCTGACAGTGTGTCTAGCCAGACTTGTATGTTTATTTGTTATAGTTCATACATACTTAATTCACTTTGAAGCTCTATCAGTGTGATAATCTTCCCCTTTCTTTGGACTTCCCTCCTTGTGTTGCAGGTGGGCTAGCCATGAGAGGCTACCTTGTGGCCATATTCCTCAGTGCTGTCTTCCTCTATTACGTGCTGCACTGTATATTATGGGGAACAAATGTTTATTGGTAAGTTTCGTTTTCACTACTTAACCATAATCCCCACTCTATTCTTTCGTATATACAGAAATGATATTAGAAGGACCTATATAAAAAAACAAAACCTTGAAACACTGTAACATTTGAAATCTGTTCTAGTTTTCTGTTATAAATTGGAGTCCTCACATTCCAGCATCCTATAGATTGTATCACCAACAAATTATTTGTTTTTAATCTCTGGCGGTTTTGGGAATTGAACCCGAAGCTTCATGCATGCTGGGCAAGTGGTCTCCTGAGTTATATATATCCCCCCACCAGAACTTTTATTTATTTTTGGTGCAGCGTCTTGTTAAGTTACACAAGCTGGCCCCAAATTTAGTATCCTCTATACTCAGTCTTCGGAGTAGCTGGGATTATAGGCTTGCATCACCTGCACGAGCCACAGGCATACCCAGCTGTATCTCTGAACAGTTTAAAAACTGGTAAGTGACCCTGGTCTTTATTTGCTACTCAGTGAAGTAGTAATGCTGAACGTCATTGGGACATAACAGTCTTTATTTCCATACCGTAAGTCCCTGACTTACGAACACTCGAGTTGTACACCTTGACAGATATGAATGGCTCCGGCACTGTAAACATTTCTAGATGTGAACAAACTGCAGAAGCAGCTCACAGGTCTGCCGTGCACCGTCCGTGCAGTGTGCGTACCGTGCGCTGTGGCATACTGCAGCGCAGTGATCGGTCAGGGCCCCGGATGTCTGGAGGCGGGAGGAAAAGTAGTGGTGATGTGAGGGACCGCTGGGAAGCACAAAGCAGCGCACTATCCATTTTTGTTAAAGGTATGAAGCTTAGGACTGAATCTGACTTGTGAACATTCTCGCAGAAAGCACTCCTTTGTAAGTCAGGGACTTGCTGTATTAGTTTGTCTCCCTGAGTTAATAGAATCATTCTTGGACTCAGTGGTGTTGAACTTTTAGAGCCTAACGTGCATGGATAAGAGAATGTTGGTAAAAATACACATACAACAGAGTAGTTTCCTAAGTTTAACAGATCTGGTGATTGATATATGCCTTGTTAAAAATAGCTCTGATTTAGAATACCACTGGTAAAACTTGGAAGAGGCACAGATAATTTTACTGTAGAGAAATCCTCTATAAATAATTTTTTGAAAGCTTCCTTCACATTTTCAGTCCTTTGGCTAGGAATAGGTTTGATGACCTTTAAAGGCTAAGGGGATGGCAACATAAAATTAAATCAAAGTAAATCACATGACAGCTGTCTTACAAAAAGGTCAGTATTCTATGTCAGTTGCAGTAGCAGATCTTAGATTATGTTTCTGGCTTACACAGATAAAAAAAAAATGTATTCTTCTGTATTTAATTTTATCATTAAAGTTTATAATGCTTTTCATGGAAGAAAACTAAATTGGTACCACGAAAAAAAAAAATACCATGGAGCTGGCGAGATAGCTTAGCGGACTAAGCACCTGTTTAGTCAATAGAGGGACCGGGGCTTGATCCCCAGTATCATACACTGTGCCTGCCCTGTCCCCTATTGCGCTGAGCCAGCCACGGAGACTGGGCGTGGTGGTGTACACCTGTAATCCCAGCACTGGAGAGGCTGAAAACAGGAGGATTACTACAAGTCCAAGCTGCATAGTGAGACCCTGTACCAACTGCATAAAACAAACTAATACCAAGTGAATGGTTAGGTTTGAGTCTAAAGTTTGACGATTCGGACCTAAATATTGTGCTAGGGAACTTTGAAGTCTGATTACACATCCAGTGAGTATTAGAAGTATTGTCTCACAGGGATCTGTCCCTCCATTTAGCGGTGGGAGACAGACACAAAAACAAAAAGTTTACTAGATTGCTGTGTTATTATGTAGCTCCTACTGTTTGTCACAGGAGAAGTGATTTTTAAAAATTTTTTTGTTGTCATTAAGCAAATCATTTAATCAATCCCTTGATAACTCATGGCCATCATTAAAAATGCCAATGATTACTCTGAGCATTAAAACAACAATGATATTTGAGAACTACAGAAACATGGGGCCATTTTGTCTTTCTTCAACTAAATGAACCTGGAATTTAGTTCTTTTGTCTGATGTGTATACTTTTTTTTTTTTTTAAAGCTGATTAATAGGACAGTTTCAATAATTAATACCTTGTACATTGTTATCTTCTTAGTGGTTATCTGTAGTACAAGAAGCAGACAGGATATCCTGTCCAATACAAATCTTTCTTATTGAATTTAGTGAAAGTAGCTGTATATCTATCCTAACTATTCTGTATATAGAAATACAAAATGGTCCTTCTTTGTATCCCCTTTTTTGTTTAGTCCTGTCCGAAATGAGTATTCCATTGGCATCTAAATACTGTAGGTGTGTGAATTCAGCCAAACAATCCAACACAGTCCAGCAGTCCACAATAATAGTGGGTTTTCCGCAGAAGTTGTTGACTTGAGCCTTTTACAGCTCAGCATATTAATATGACTTGACTTTATATACCTCGTTTTTATACTTTTCTGCTGGATGGTTAAGACCAAGATAAAGCAAAACCTTTATAACAAGAAATGTAACTTTGTATCTGATAAGGTCAGTCAAGTACCCTCAGGATTTATCCTGTAACCCTGTACCACACTTTGTAGATCCCTTGTTGGTGTCAGCCACGTAGATGAGTCATGGCCATTGCTTGACCAATTTGCTCTCTGTGAAAGCCTGAGAGAATGCTTTTGGGAGAAATAATTTTAAAGTGATACTAAAGTGGATCTGAATGCAACAGTCATTTGTCATCAGAATTTGGGGAATGCCCAACTAGAGTTAACAGGTTGCTTCATTCATAGAAGGTTCCCTAGGAAATTACCTCATGTCAGTGTTTGTACTGTGAGCTTGATTCCTTAAACTGTTTATGACAGATACTTGTCTTTGCTTTAAAAGTCATCCACAGTTTGTCTCCTCAGCATCCTAAAATTAAATAATATATCTCATTTTGTCCTCTAAATATAATTCAGTATTTGAGGTTAAAAAAGTGTCTGATTATAAAGAGTTCAGTCTTTTTCTTGCATTTTGAACCCTGATGATTATAGAAGTAATATTGAGTAAGCCTTAAAAAATATTAGTATTTACAGAATTGATTATCATCAAAAAGATCTCATAGTAAGCTCTTCTCCTCTTTCCTAACTGTGGGTCCTGTCTTCCCCACCTCCTTCATTTGTTTTCGTTCTTGGGCTGTTATGTTTCACAATACTTCGTGGAGGCAGGTAATGCCTTCAAGAGTCACGCAAGGGCTTAATCTGTGCCACAAATAGGGGAGAGTTAGGTAAGACTAAATGGTGTGATTGGGGAGCCCTCAGCATTACAAAGCATAGGTCTGTTGAATCTGCTTGTGTTTGGTATTTCTGTGGTGTTTGGCATGTCCTCAGGCATGCCTCTAACCACCTATGATTTGCATTTAGGGTATGGTTGTTTTCTCAACTTTTCAAGGAGCCTGGTTAAATTGGAGCCTGGCTTTTTAATTCTATAGTACAGCATCCCTACCCTTCTCCAAGGGTTCTTTGAATTTCTAGCCCATAGAAAGTTGGCTTTTTCACTCTCCTTGCTTTATACTCACAAATCCGCAAGTGTGTAGAACTCGGAGAAGGTCCTGTCATATCTTAGGGACACAGTGAGGAGTTTTGTTCTTTGCCTGGGCGGCCTGGTAGTGGCAACGTGGAGTAGGTTCCCAGGGCATTTGCTTCCCTTTGGGCAGGCTTCCCGGTCTGGTTTCTGACTGACACTATTTTTGTCTCCTAGGGTACCACCTCTGGAAATGAAGCAGAGAAATAAGATCCAGCCCTGTTTATCAAAGCCAGCTTTTGCCTCTCTCCTAAGGTAAAAATATACCCAACAAATTGGGGCATACAAAACATCTAAAGTATGTTTCTGATCATCTTCCCCATTTGCCTTGTTCATACAAATCTTAGCAGCATAAAACAAACTCCTCACTTTAAAAACAGAGCTTGATTATCTTACCTCTTTTTATGCTGTTAGTAGTTGCTCTGCATCTATTTTAAGAAAAGGCATAGGAGAACGGATTTCAACCATTAACCATTATTCTTTTCACATAGGTGATATTAGCAAGGTCTTATTTGTATTGATTATAAAAAAGCTGTTCTTTGGGGTTTTATCATTTCCTGATCCTGTGCTCTTTTTCAGTCTTATTACTGTATGATTTAGTTTTCATTGGCTCTGGATTTAACCTTGTCATTAGAAATTTTCTCTGATTTTGACTGGTGGTAAACTACGTAGATTGCAAGTAATAATTAGTCTGTGTATACTATATGGTGACTATTCATTGTGATTGTGAGGACTTGTAAATGATTTTTCTATCTATAAATATTCTTTTTCTTTTTACCTCAATTTTGACCAACTACTGATAAAAATTCTTTTAGATATCAAGAAATAAACGTCCATCTGGTCTAGACATGTCAATTGTGTAGAAAAGTATAAATTTTCTAACTGTTCCTTTCATTAACCAATCAGAATTCATAATTTATTACATGGCTGTATTTTTCCATTACAAGTTCTTAACCTTTTGGGGATACAGATTCCTATAAAATCTGTCAGCTGCCTAGATAATTGCAGTTACATCATTATGCATGTGACCATGTGGCTATTTGTAGTCTACCCATAGCGATGTGTCCTAGGAGCACTGCAGAACTAGAAGAAAAACTTTTAAGTTTGTTTTGAAATCAGGATTCATATGCTAATAAATAAATTGTACTTTGGAATATCGTATACAGGAGTTACAATAAGAAAAAAGTTTACCATTACTGCTCTCTATGTACTATGTTTAGTTCTACTCACATTTAAACAATATACTGGTCATGATTCACACAATTGATTGCATAAGCCACACATAGGTTGTGGGTGACAGCTTAAAATGCTACTCTAGAATAAAGGTACTCTTATAGCTTCAGTGCAAAAATATTTTTCTTTCTGAGAAAACCCAGAAAGGTATATAGGTATTTATTTATGTAAGAGTGATTGTCAAGTATGTATGCCTACAAATTCTTTAAGTTTACTGGCACAATTTAGATATACCTAAGGATCATATTCATCATAGGGAATGTGTACCTCTGTATGATCTATCTTAATTCTTGTTTTTTTCCTAATTCTCTTCCCTCTCTTCAACCCTTCTTTCCTGCTTTATTTACAAAGCTTTGCCTCTATTTTATCCTTTTTTTTTTTTTTAAAGTATAACATTCAATTTATTATTTCTTTCTCAAGAGAGTTTTCTTCAGTCCAGTAAGACCCAGCTCCCCTTCCATGGGCTTTGGTGGAGGTTGTGGGGCAGCACCAGCAGGTCTAAATCGGGGTGGAGGAGTTCGGTCCTTACGGGCTTCACGAGATCGATTTCTGACCACTTTGCTGTGAATAGCACAACTCACACAATAATGCAGCTTCACATACAGCTTGGGAAGCACATAACCGCCGAAGACACTCGCTTTGGAAATGTCCCTGAGGGCGGCGGCCTCCACTATGTTCCGAATGACAAGCTTCTTAATAGCCTTATCGTTGGGTACACCGGGTGCAGTTCGTGCAGCGAATAGGCTGCACATGACCGCGGCCCTTTTTGGCATGACTGTTGTTCCTTCTTTTTTTTGTCATCTTGGAAAAGAGGAACTGAAAGAGGCTATTTTATCCTTTTTAAAACTTTTTTTCTTTTTCCTTTCTTACTTTCTCCCTCCCCCCTCCCTAGTCCCTTTTTCTGTTGAATGCTTGCCCCCTATTTCACAATACCTATTATACAGTCTAGTATTTATTTACTCTTTCATTTTCTCATACCAGGGAGACAGTGTGATACTGACACGTGTGTCTGATTTATTTCACTTAGGAGTATGGTGTCGAGGTATGTTCACTTACCTAGCAGTATCTCAAGTTTGTCCTTCTTTATGGCTGAGTTCTATTTCATTGTATAAAATAAAATCATCTTTCCTATCCATTTCTTGGTTGGTGGACATTTGGATTGTTTATAAGAGTTACCTGTTACAAATTGTGCTACTAGAAGTATGGTTGCAAATATATTGCTGTGGTATGATGTTTTTTAATTCTTCTGAGAAGTCACCTAGAAAGGGAATATCTGGCTCAATTGGAATCTCTAATCCTACTTCTTTGAGGAACACTGATTTCCACAGTGGTTCCATCAGTCTACACTCCCACCAAGAGTGGGGAAGGGTTCCTTTTTTCCCCACAGCCCCACCAGCATTTATTATTTGTTGTTATCTTGATAATAGCCATTGTTTTGGGGGGTGAGATAAAATATCAGTTGTTGTTTTAGTTTTCATCTCTTGATGAAAACGACTGATTTTGAAAATTTTGTCATACATTTCTGTATCATTTGTCCTTCTGAGAAATGTATATTCATTTCAGATGCCCATTTTTGGATTAAAATTTCAAGTTTGGGAGTCTAATTTTTTTCAGTTGTTTATGTGTTGTAGTCTTTTGTCTGAGGGACAACTGGCAGAAAATTGTCCCACTCTGTGGATTATCTTTTCCATCCATTGGTCATTTCTGTTGCTGTCTGAAAGTTTTTTGTTTTTTTTTAATAGGATGAGGTCTCAGTTTTTGATTGCTTGTAGTATTTCTCTGTGTGACAGGATTTTCTTCATGAAATCTTTGTCTATACCCGTGTCTTCAGGACTACTACTGATTCTTCCAGCAGATTTAATGTTTCTGTTTTAATATTTAGATCTTTGATCTATTTGCATTTTAATGTAGTGCATAGTTGTAGACATGGATCTAGTTTTAATTTTTACTATGTCAAAAGACAGTTTGTCCAGCACCATTTATTAAAGAGGCTTTTCCAGTGAACATCTTTGGCTCTTTTTCCAAGATAAGGTGGCTGAGTATGTTTGTAGTTGTGTCTGCATCTTCTAAATTGTTCCATGGATCCTCAAGTCTGTTTTTGCCAGTATCATACTGGTTTTATCACACTAACTTTGTAGTACAATTTCAAGTCAGGGATTGTGGTGCCCCTTGCCTTGCCTATTTTACCAAGAATTGTTTTTGCTATTGTCTGTCTCTTCTGTTCCAAATGAATTTTAGGAATGCTTTCTTTAGTGCTGTGAGGGATGCTAATGGTAGTTTTATTGATACTGAATTAAGTCTGTATAACTGTTTTGGTAATATGGCCATTTTCACTATGTTGTTTCTTCCTACCCATAAGCAAGAGATAATTTGCCACTTTCTGATAATCCTCTTCCATTTCCTTTTCAGAGTACTATAATTTTCAATATATAGATTGTTTAAGTCCTTTGTTAAATTGATTATTAAGTCTGGTTTTTTTTTGGGGGGTGCTATTATGAACTGTGTGGCTTCCCTCATTTCTGTGTGAGTTTGTTGTTGTGTACTCAAATGCTATAGGCTTTTGAGTGTGACATTGCAACTAGCCATGCTACTGAATTTGGTTATTAAATCTATGAGGCTTTGCATGGAGTTTGCAGGGTTTTATGTACGGCATCATGTCATCTATGAAAAACGATAATAAAATTCTTCCTTTTCTATCCTTATTCCTTTTGTCATTCTTGTCTAATTGCTTTGGCTAATGTTTTCAGAACTATATTGAGTCTAAGTGTTGCTAGTGAACTTTCATTTTCTGTAGTGTTTTTATCATGGAGGGTGTTGGTTTTTGTCAAATGCTTTTTCTCTCTTCATTGAGATGAGTATATGATTTTTGTCTTTGGCTCTGTTGATATGGTATATTTATTGATTTGTGTACGTTGAACTATCCCTGTATCCTTGGGATGATGCTACTTAGTCATGATGTATAATCTTCTTAATGATTTGCTGTGTTCTGTTTGCCAGTATCTTATTGAGATTTTATGCCTGTCTGTTTGTTTGGGTATCAGGGTAGTCCTTGCTTCCAGAAATGTTTTGGAAGTATTGCATCTCTTTCAGTTTTATTAAAGAGTTTTAGTAGTAGTGACATTAAATCCTCTGTAAATTTCTTATAAAATTCAGCGGTAAATGCATCAGGACCTGGATTTTTTTTTTTTTTTTTCCTGGTACTGGGGATTGAACTCAGGACTTGGCACTTGCCAGGCAGGCACTTATGCCGCTGAGCTATCTCCCTGTCCCTGTTGGTGGGTTTTTAATCACATCTTCAATTTCATTGACTAATATTGGGTTATTTAGAATTTTTGTATGTTCTTCATCAGTTTTGGCAATTCATATGTAGCTAGCAATCTGTCTACTTCTGTATTTTCCATCTTAGTATAGTACAAATTTTATTTATTTATTTATTTTTTTGGTGGAACCGGGGATTGAACTGAGGCCCTTACACTTGCCAGGGAAGCGCATATTCCACGGAGCCATCTCCCCGGCCCCTACAAATTTTTAAAATAGGTGTTGATTATCTTCTGGATTTCTGCAGGATGTTGTGATTTCACCCTTTTCCTTTCTAATTGCATGCATTTGAAGTCTTATTTCCTCTTTTTGAAAAGGTTGACTTGAGGGTTTATCAATTTTATTTAATCTTTTAAAGAACCAACTCTTCATTGATTCTTTGTATTGTCTTATTAGTCTCAATTGCATTAATTTCTCCTCCTACTTTTATAATTTTCTCCTTCATACCCAAGCTTGGGGTTTGATTTGTTCTTTTTCTTGAAGTTTGAGGTTCAAAATTAAATTGTTTATTTGAACTCATTCTGTTTTTGTGATGTGACAATTTACCACTATAAATTTCTCTCTTAGGTACCACTTTCAGTGCATCCCATAAGTTGTGGTATGTTATATGAACATTATCAGTTAATTGTAGATGCTATTTAATTTCATCTGTTACCCATTGGTTGTTCAGGAGGCTGTTATTTAATTTCCATGTGTTGATATAATTTTTGTGGTTTCTTTTGCCATTGATTTTTGTTTTTTTTGTGCTGTGGTCAGGTAATATTCATCAAATAATTTCAGTTTCTCTGTGCTTACTTACGAAGTAGTGTGTGGTCTGTTTTGGACAACATCCCTTGTGTACCTGAAAGAAATGTGCATTCTGATGTTGTAAGGTGGAACACTCTGTAGACATCTAGTATGTCCACTGTTCACAGTTTGGCTCTGTTCTGATATTTCTTTGTTGACTTTTAGTCTAGTTGATCTATTTGTAACAATGTGGTATTAGTGTTCCCTATTACAATCATGTTAGTGCTCCTTTGACTTTTTGTGTCCATTAATAATTTTTTTATGTAGTTAGGTGCAACAGTATTTGGTGTGTATATACCTATGATTGTTATGTGTTCTTTTTTGAAGCAAATATACTATGTGTGTGTTATCTGTTCTTGGATTTTTCTCTTAACAAGTGTGTAGTGACCTTCTTTGTCTCTTTTGGTAAGTCTGGGCTTGAAGTTCACATTGCCTACAAATAGAATAGCTATTCCTGCTTTTTTCTGGGTCTCTGTTTTGTTGTTTTCCATCCTTTGACTTTTAGTCTATGAATTTTGTTCCACTGCAAGACCTTGGCACTGAAGTGCCCCGGGACTGTTCTGTTGGAGTTTAAGATGAAGATTTGTACACTTGCTGTGCAGACAGTATTCTTTGCAGACTGTTCCCTGAAGTGTGCCTCTTTCTCAGAAACAGAGGAAACCCAGGAACAATGGAGAAGTTGTGCTCAGAAACCTGGCATGGCATGAAGAGGATGCCTTCCCTTAGAATTAGGCTTGCCCCCCGGGGATTGCAGCTTTGCCATCTGTGTGCTAGGCAGGTTACTTTCCTTCTCATAGCTTGTGCTTTTCCACTGCTGAGCGTAGTTCACATCACCCACTCTACTAGACATTTGCAGGAATAACGATCCCAGAATGTAATGTTATGCAGTATACTCTCATACAATATCCTGTATTGTAATACATACAATTAATATAATTATTACAGATAAAGTAATACTTACCACTTGCTATGTCTGAGACATAGTGCTTTGTTTATCAAATTATTTTACTCAGAAATAAAATGTCATTTACCAAGGACAAGCTGTAAGTGGAAACAGACACTGATCATTAGTAATCATCAGTATCTGTCTTTCTGACTCCGAAGAACAACCGTGGTTTATTGGTGCAGTGGTCAGTTATGATTTTCCTGGGAAGTCTTTTCTCAGACTTGAAACATGTGACTGGATAATTTCTTTTCCCAAAGCAGATCCTGAACTTAAGGGACCAACACTGATATAGAAATGACCTTCTCAGGTTGTCTGACACCTGCACCTACTGCCACTAGCACAACTGAAATCTGTGACAGGGAGCATGCTTAGGGCAGGGAGAGCATTATTTCTTTCACTTCATTGTGGTATCATTTCATTATTCACCTCTGCAAACATTAAACTTCAGTTATTTTTGCAAGTTTAGTGGCTCATGAGCAAACAAGCCAGGATAAAACTGGAACTATTTTAGGCCAAATGTGGTAATGCACACCTGCAGTCCCAGCGCTCGGGAGGCTGAGGCAGGAGGATTGCCATGAGTTTGAGGCCAGAGTGGGCTACAAAGTGAGCACAAGACCAGCCTGAACTGTGTAACAAAATCCATCTTAAAAAGACAAAAACAAAAACCAACAACAACAAAAGAAACTACTGGAGTTATTTAACTCTTATTTTACTGCTATTTATTTCCTTTTTTAAAGCCTTTTTAAAAAAATTTTACTTCATTTTATTTTGGAGAGTAAAAACAGAAGCAAAGACAAATAGAAAAAAAAGACCAAAAAAACCCCACCCAGAAACAGGGTAACATACAATACATATGTTACAGGTTTTCAAAACAAGAATAGCTGATTAACAGTGGTTGTTATATTATGTATTTTTATCATCAAAGCTGTTGCTCTGATTAACAGAGATAGTTATGTAAATTGGGGAAATAATTGAATATTGATGCTTGCTTTCCAGAAATCTTCATTTTTTTCCTTGTCTTTTTTGGTTTTAACTTATTTTAAGGAGAGTATAATAATTAATAAGACACTAGAAATGGTATGTATTTAGAAGACCCAGATGAGAGGTATTCAACCATGGGTTTTGTATTACACATTGCTGTCCTTGATGTAGTTGCTCAGATCGCAGATATCAGCATACAGAGTTAGTCAGGTGAAAATTCTAAACATTAACTGCTATTTTCAAAAAAACTGATAGAAATTATGAGTACAATCATCACAGCCATCCTGAATATATACTTGCATGTTTTTCCCTCCTTCCTTTCCTGTCTTTTCTCTCATCTTCATTGTTTAATCCTTAAATTCAGTTTCTTCACATTTTACTATCTCTATTATACCTTTCAGGTTTTATTTATTCTTTCAGGTTCTTACACTAGGGAGATAATATGATATTTACACATGTGGGTCTTTTTTAAAAATTAATTTTATTGAGAAACAAATAGCAATGAGACAGTTTTAAAACCGATTAATAGTATGGTTTCAATAATTAATACATTGCATATTGACTTTGTAGTGGCTATTCATAGTACAAGATGCAGACATGATATCCTGTCCAAACACTATTAGTACAAATCTTTCTTCTCATTGAATTAAGAGAAAAAAGCTGTATATCTATCCTACCTGTTTTGTATATACAGATACAACATGGTCCTTCATTTGTATCCCCTTTTTTGTTTAGTTTTGTCAGAGATGGGTATTCCATTGCCATTGAAATATTGTAGATGTGTGAATTCAGCAAAACAATCCAATATAGTCCAGAAGTCCATAATAGTATTTGGTTACCCATAGGACTGGCAATGTCAGAAGTTGTTGACTAGAGCCTTTTACAGCTCAGAATATTAATATGGCTTTACTTTTTATACCTCATTTTTATACTTTTCTGCTCTGAATGGTTAAGACTAAGATAGAGCAAGACCTGAATAACAAAAAATGTAAGTTTTGTATCTTCCAAGGTCAGTCAGATCCCCTCAGGATTTACCCTGAAACTCTATACTGCAGTTTGTAGCTCTTTTGTCAGTGTCAGCCATGTGGATGAGTCACGGCCATTGCCTGACCAGTTTGCTGTCTGTGAAAGCCTGAAAGAACATTTTCTCTTCATGTGACTCTCCTTACGCATACTCTATATCATCGATCACTTTTCTCTGTGGCCCCATAATCTCTTTGATCAGAAAATTTGGGATGCCACTGAGTTACAGCATGTTAACAGTACAGGTTCTCTATGTCCTGAGTCTTCACTGACCTTGAAAGGCTATGGCCAAAATATTGGCTGTCCTTGCAGCCCTTCTTTTTCTCAAATTTTTGGTCTGCAAGCTTATATTGTTAACCCTCCAGAAGAGAAGCTTAATGATATTACCCTATAACGTAGGTAGTTGAGCTTAAGCTTACTATCTGTCTGAATATTAAACATGTTAGACATATCATGGAACAGGTTATTTTCCATCAAGTATTGATATGTTAAACTTCAAATCCCTACAGAATACACATGTGAGTCTTATTTATTTCACTTATGAGTATAGCCTCTTGTTACATCCATTTACCTATAAAGGCTTCAAGTTTGTTTTTATAGATGAGTAGTATGCCATAAAAATACATTTTTTTCCTTCATTCCTCAAGTGATGGACATTTTGGTTGTTTCCAAGATTTGGCTATAACAAAACTGCTGTTTATTTCTGGTTTGTCCTGGAACCTTGGGCAGGCCTCACACCCATCTGATATCCAGCCTTCAGAGGAAGGAAAGACGGGCTGTGGGGACCATCTTGAAGGATAGCTGGATCTGTCCTGCAGCATGTAACAAGAGGCTAGTCTTCTGGTGGGGGAAAGTAGCATTTTAAGATGGGATTTAGGATACTTCTCTTTAATCATATTCTACTTCATAGAAATTGATTTGGAGTTGAAATTCATTCAGTCATTTGCTGCTTGTCACACTTTGTACCAGGCACTAAATATGAGGCAAAACTCCCAAAAGCCAGGCTTGTCCTCGATTCATCAAGTTTCTTCATTCTTAACTTAATGGCATTAGAAAAGAGTTGCATTCTACTGGTATCTAACTTTTAATATATTGTGCTTTAATAGTTAACATTTCATATATATGATAATTTTGGAAATTATTAGCACCAAAAATTGTTTCTATTCCAGCACGTAAGTTCACTTGCATATCAAGTTGTATGTAATTTAAATAAAGTTTTAAGAATTTAAACCATTTTTTAAAAATTTTAAAATAATTATGCAGTGTGATCTATGTACTACAGTTATTCTCAGTTGTGGTCATAAAAGCCTGACAGTTTGGTGGGCATTTGATATAATCATTCTGTGTTCTTTCTTTCCAGGGTTCCTCAGTTTCACCCTTTTCTGTGTACAGCCGATTTTAAAAAGATTGCTTCCATGTATGGTAGCAATAAGTTTTATTTGCCCTATGGGATAAAAACATCAGGTCAGTAGTATTATCCTTACCCATGTTAAATGAGAGCTGTATTTGATGAGAAAAAAATTTAATATTTAATATTTAATCTTTATCCTTAATGATAATTGATAAGGGATATTAATTTTGAGATGTAATGAAGGGAATTAATGGAATCAAATTATAGAGTCAAAGAATAAAAAGTATAGAATTTTGTTGTCCTAAGAAACTGTCTTTGTTTATTCTGCTCAGTTAGGACTTCAATGAGTCCTAGAGCCTTACTGTTGCAGTGTACAATCAGTTGCTCAGCCTGACAGTGAATTTCTTCCCTATCTTCCATTTCAGCTATTTACTTATGTTATTTCATTAGCGAGCTTCAACTTCTTTTTTTTTGGTGGAACTGGGGATTGAACTCAGACTCTTGTGCTTGCCAGGCAAGCTCTTATTCTGCTGAGCTACCTTCCCCGCAGCTCCTTGAGCAATATTTAATTTAGTTTTGTTGTATTTAGAGAGAATTAATCCCTCTTAACACATCCTTCTCTCATTGAGAAGTGATTGACCTTATGTAACTTGCATGCTGGATGTTGGAGAAACCTTAAAAACTCAAGAGGTGACAGGCCTAGTGTTATTAATTAGATTTTATTTTTTCAACTGATTTTGGTATTTTTGTTTTAGTTTTGGTTTGTATTATTAAAATAATAACTGGGCTTGACAGTCTAATTTGCTTAAACATTATTATGTCAATTTCAAAATTATTTCATATTGGTAGTTTTTCTGTTTTATGATTGGCTTCAGAGTAAGCATTTTCTTTGGGGGTTTTTAGAGGTGTTTTTAGAGCATTTATCATTTTGAATGTGCTAATTGCAGTCGTATCATTAACTTTTCACAGATTAAATCAAATTTGTATATGTGCTGCCGAAGTGAACATAAAATCAAACCTGGCGCTGCCACCTGGAGATGGGCTTGTGGGGAGTGATCAAGGTGGCTTACTATAAGCTGTGGTTACCTACCTTTTATTCACAGTCTTTCATTTGTTTTCTAGCGGAGTATTTTCGACTTGCTCTTTCAAAACTTGAGAGTTGTGATCTCTTTGATGAGTTTGACAAGTGAGTTTGTTTTCTTCTAACTTTAACCTCTGGCTAAGGTGGTTCAAAATATATGCCCCAAGAGATATAAAATGTATTTACTTGAAAAAATTCTATAGCATTTGCACTAAGGAAAACTTGTGGAATAGCTACTTTTGTTCTTATACTGCTTGAAATAAACTACAAAATTAATTTGGAAGCCGCATAAGTGGTTAACTCAACATTCTGCAGATCGTTGCTGATGGACGGTACTGGTCTCATGTTAAAGTCCTGCATCTTTTCTGTTACTTGCCACTACAAGTAATCCATGCCCTCTGTTAATCAGCAGACGCCTGTTGTCACAGGCTGTTCCCATGTGTCTTCTAATTGACTCATGACCATCCTTTCTGTTTCATTTGTTGAACAAGGTTGATTTTTGAAGCAACTTTATACCTTCTCATTCAGAATTACATTTTTTAAAAAATTCAGTCAGCTTGATTAGATATGAATTTCTTGACTACAAAAGGCAAATTAATTTTTAGACAATTTTGCCATGGTAGCCTTTGGAAGCTAAATTGTCCAAGATAGACTTCGTGGCAGGTAGGCTTCTTCTACAGAGGTAGGCACAGTCTTAAGCTGCACTCTAAAGCTTAACCAGTGCGCCTGTATGAGCCTGTTCTGATCTGTAGGTGTGATCTACTGAAAAAAAGAAAGTGGTAGAATTTTGCCTCTTGCCCAAGAGAATAGAGGTGCTATTTGGTGGGTGCTGAAGATGGGGTAGTGAACAGAGAAAAATGGTAGAGAATAGAGCTCAAGGAGACATATTAGAGTTTATTTGGGTCTGTGTTATCTGTAGATGTTATCTGTTACACACTAAGGTCAATGAAGGGTAGATTTTATAATGAGTTGATTAATTTTTTAAATTTATTTGTGTCTTTTTTTTTTTTTTTTTTTTGAGACAGGATATCGCTATGTAGTTCAGGCTGGGCTTGAGCTCACTTTGTAGCCTTGAACTTGCAATGATCCTCCTGCCTCAGCCTCCCCAGTGCTGGGATTACAGGCTGTGTCACCATGCCAGGCCCGGTTCATTTATTTTATTTTTGAATTTTTAAAATTGTGTTTATTTGATGCAGGGTCTCACTAGGTAGTTCAGACTCATGGTGATCTTCCTGTCTCAGCCGCCTCAATGCTGGGATTACAGGCATGTGCCACCATGCCTTGCCTGGTTCATTTTACTCCCCACCCTTTTTAAAAATTGTTTTACTTTATTTTTTTTTGATACAGGGTCTCACTATGCAGTTCAGACTCGGGGCTGGTATAGCATGTGGTACTGGGGATTGAATTCAGGTCCTTGAGCTTAGCAGGCAGGTGCTTAGACTGCTGTCTCCCCAGTCCTCGCCTGGTTCACCTTAGATTGTTCTAATTTCTAATTCCAATTAGTTGCAATTTTGATTATCTATTATGAGCAACTATGTATATTTTCCATCCTAATGTTTTACATAGCTCTGTTCTGTGGAGTTTTATTCTGTGTAAACCTTTCACATATGTGCTTTATATCAGTTTGCATTTTGTAAACGGAGGAACTGCACCTAGGCAGACATACACAGTTTTTATAGCTCATAAATGCAGGACTAGGATGGGAATCTAGGCAGCTCTAACTCCAGTGCCCGGATGTCTAAGCCCAGTGCCAGAGTTATCAGTGAGAAAAGCTATTCATTAAATATTTGTGGAAAATATCTACAAATAGCTTGTATGGATCACGAGCGCTGTGCACATGAGCTCCTGTTAGCTTCTGGAGTTTCCCTCTTGCCTAGTTTTTCAGTAAGATCCACACTGTGTTTTATTTAATAGCTTGCGTGGCCTTCCTCCTTCAGGAGTCCAGCCTCTTAGGCCTACCTTGGCCAGGCTGTTTGCTCCCTTCTTGCCAACTGATGTGACTGTTCCTGTCTTTTTGCCCCTGAGGTTGCCCCCATTTTATGCATCAGCCTGGGTTCATTTTCAGCTGAGATTCTAATGGTACAATGTAATCCTTCTCTCTGGGCACTACCAAAAAGGCTGGGACATTGTTGTTGTTGTTCTAACCTGAATCCTTTATGATTCTGCTGGATGGATACAAGTGACAGTTTTGTTCAGATATCTTGAACAGTATGCATGATGCCCTCAATTAGGCTAGAGTCCACTGCAAATGGGAAAATGTGAATTACTCATGGTATTTACAAGAAATAAGTTTTCCTCTTTCTCATGGTTTTCATATATACCTGAAGTCTGCACATAAACGGTGGTGGGCAGGCTCAGCAGTTGTGTGGCTACCGGTGGCCTAGGCTTGCTCTGTGTGGTGACTTCGCCATTCCATTGTATGTGACTTCCTCCTTACAGTCAGCGTGGTAACTGGAGTTTCTTGCCAGCAGGGAGGAGCCAGGGAGCACAGCCCCAGTCTTTGAGACTTCCTATTTAAGGTCATCTCCCAGAAATCTGATATGATACTTCATCACATCTATTGATGTGCCACAGAGAGTAGATAGCAACATTTTTAAGGTTTTTATTTTTTATTTTTAAAACAAGTTCTTTCTGTGCCATTCAGGCTGATGCTGAACTCACTGTGTAGTCCAGGCTAGCCTGAAACTTACAGCAGCCCTTGTGTCTCAGCCTCCTGTGGGCCGGGATTACAGGTATGCGCCACCATGCCTGGCTTAGTTATCAGTTTGAGAGGTGCCCTTCTTCCCACTTCTGTATTTAGTAACCTCAGAGAGGAAGCTTAAAATTAACTGGGGGAGAGAATTTATACCACGGGATTTGGCAGACTTTACAAACAGTGCTTCTCTCATTCTGCCTACACCCACCAGAAAGAGTTGTTTAACCTGTATCGCAGCTACTGATGATGTCCCATTGGGTAGGACTCCATCCATCACAAAGTCATAACTAGTGGAACGTGAGTGGGAAAATATTGTCTCATCCAGGTGACTCGGTGTCCACCTTTGAAAACAGTGAGTCTTGCTTTAAAGGACAAAGGCAAGTTATTGAGGGACAGCTAGCTATTTCTGTCAGTATTCTCCATTCATTTCTCTGGCCCCCATTTTTTTCTGTGCTAGTCTGAGGATTCCGAAGTCAGTTCAGTGAATGTTGTGTAACAGTTGAGGTTGATGCATCTTTTCTGTATGCTGCTGCCATTAATTTCTTATAGATTTGGGTTCTTCTTTTTATTCTTTTAGAGCACAGCTGACTCAAGGCTACAGTGCTTACTAAAGATTGAGAATATTTTAAAGAAATTGCAGCACAGAAGAAGAGTTCTTGCAGTGTGTTTATATTCCAGGGTCCCGAGCCTTCCTGACTGTCTGTGTGCCCCCCAGACCAGCCAGATCCCTGTCCTGGGGATGATGCTCTTTCTTTAGTGGGAATACAGCCTCCAGCCAGAGCAATGGAAACCCTGAAGCTCAAAACCTGAGCCCCTGCTCCCCTAGTCACCAGCATTGCATTGAGAAAATGTCCTAGATTTTTTTTTTTTAAATGTATTTAGTACAGGGTATACAAGGTCTCACTACATAGATTGGACTTGTAGTGATTCACCTTTTTCAGCCTCCAAAGCGCTGGAATTACAGGCATGCACCACCACACCCAGTCTCAGTTGCTGCTTCAGTGCGCCCCAGGGGCAGGGCCAGCACATATGCCAGGAATTGAACCCCGACCACTATGCTCTGCCTAAGCAGGTGCTTTAGCTTGCTGAGCTATCTGGCCGCTCCCAGATTTCTTAACGAATGCAGTGATTATGCAGTAACCACACAGAAATGTCTCACTTAAAGGAAACTCATGTGTCAAGTCAGTTGCAAAATCCGTTACAGCATCAGTGGATCTGGGTTAGATTGGTTAACAGCCAAGTGAGGAGTGTGCCATTAGAAAATTTCAAAAAGAGGGGCTGGTGAGATAGCTCAGTGGTGTAGGGCACCTACTTAGAACAAGCTTAGCAAAGCACAGGGACCGCAGTTCAATCCCCCAGCACCACATGCCAGCCAGCCTGCCCCCTGGTGGGCTGAGCTGGCCACACACACACACACACACACACACACACACAAATAAATAAAAGAAAAGAATTAGACATCAACAGCTGTTTGTTAATGAGTCTTAACTTTATAGAGACTATTGGTGCTTATCTTCCTACTCTATCACTCTGCTATTTTTAAAAATTTTTATATTGCATTGGAAATTGAGGGTAACTGGAAGCTCTGAGCACATAACTGAGTCATATGTGGCAAAGGCCCAAGTGCAGCACTGCCTGCTTTCTACCATCCACTGTGATCCCATGTCAGCTAAAGATACAGAAATTGTGATACATATCACAGGAAATGGTCATGTCCAGTGGAATAACAATATGCAGGACATCAGTGATTTCCTCACTTCGTGAAAGGGCAAACTTAGATCAGATTACTGGGCCATTTTGCAGAGTTGCCAAAGAAGAGAACCAGAACAAGTAGCCAGGTCTCTTCCCATAACCTCTCTGCACAGTATTTCAGTATTTTCCGCCTGCAAGTAATAGTTTTTTGATTAAGAAGTCATTATTGCCTAGATTGTGTAAGTATAAGGCTTCAGTTGTGCAGATGGTAGAACCAGAAAGAGGTACCAGAGCGCCCTCCTGGTGGCTGTTCTAACTGTGGATTGCCCAATCTGAGGAAGTGCCAGTTCACACACAGTTATCTCAGTGATGCATCTGTATTTGGACTGTGTACCACCTGCACATCTGTATGCTTGTGTGATGGAATTAGTGATTTCAGAATGCAGGAGCACTCAGATAGTTTTTCTGTAGCTCTTTTTCATTCTGAATTGCAAGATGGCTACAGCTGCTTTAACTTCTTTACATGTCTAAGTAGAAAGGAAAAGTTGGGTGGACAGAAAGGCTTCTGCTCCTACCATTCTTTTGCCAGAATCTTTTTCAAAAACATCCAGCAGACTTTTCTATTATCTTCTTGCCTGGGATGAGTCCTGTGTGTCTCTAGACAGTCACTGACGGGGGAAATGAGCTAACCCTCCAAGACTACAAAAGCAGGGCTCTGCTACAAGGCACATCGGGGAATAGCTATCCAGAATAAGACCAGTGGAATCTGCCATAGACTGTTACGCTGAAGGTGGGGGGATCCGTTTTAGTATATATGAGGCTGCCCAAGGAAAAATGAATGTCTAAAAACATTCAGAAGACACATCATAGATGTTTTGTCATGGAGAGTTTGGGTTTGCTTCCTTTGTATTGATGTTGCTTTCTTCTGCATAGGTTAGTGACTTGTCTCTCACTTTACCTGACTTAATGAAGAACATACCTCTCACTGAAGGAAGAATAATATCTTAGCACTATTATTTTAATGGTTTTTTAGATTTTCCATTAACAGGTGTTCAGGCATTCTGGAGTTACTTTGTTTTCTGGGTGAGTGGCTTGGGTTACATTTCTTTATTATATTTCCAAGTTGGAGAAGCAGATAACTGTTTTCTCAGAAACAAATTAGGAAAATTATTTCGGTACAATTAATGTTTACAACCAAGTTGATTTCTAGGATATCTGTGAATGAGGAAGTAGTTTAGATGAGAGGACAGATATAAATGATAATATTTTTGCCTCTAGGGACTCACAGTTCACTGCACTGTCTATGCATGAAAGTTGTGTTAATTAAATATGGTGAGGTTGTACAGTGACCCAAGGAGGGCCAAAAGTCTGCTGCAGACCTAAGGAAAAAGGGATCCAGGAGCCTAGATCCCTAGGCTAGTGTTTGACACCAAGGAAGAAGCAGTCCTTCCTGTTAATGGTCCACAGCAGGATGACGTGCCTGGGGACCAGGGCTCAGGTGAGGTATCCATGCCTCTCCATGAGAAGAGTGGCCTCCATCCTTCATTGGAGGAAAGCGGTTACACTGGGGACCACAATTACAGATACATATTCCCACCTATCTTTCAGTGCAAGTTGTCATGGGAACAGCCCAGATTTCAGTTCTGCCCTTCCCAGCAGTGTCCAGCCTTGCTTAACCTTCCCAGTTTGGAGGTGGAGCCAGCCTCAGGAGGTTCAGCCTCTGAGCAGCACAGAGCTTAGCCTGAGGATATGGAAAGTCCACACAGCTTGTGAGTGTGGGAATGACTCCCTGCTGTAGAATACTCACGGGGTGGATCAACAAAGAATGTGTACATGTGCACGCGCACGCACATGCACACACACACACACACACACACACACACACACACACAGAGCCATTGCTAAGAACTAGCAGACAGATGGGCCACCACCATGCTTACTGAGAACCAGTGTTTTGCAGCTTATGGTTCTCAGCAACAGGGAAGACTACCTTTGTGTTCAACTTTAAAGCTCTTTGCTTTAAAGTGCACTTTGAGGTTTTTCGTTTATTTGCTTAAGCTTCAAGGAGTAGTTAGGGTGATTGATTGTGTAGAAAATCAAAGTGAGGATGGGCAGGTACGAAAGGTCCATTTCCACACTTAGAGGATAAAACAGAAGGCCAGAGGTGAGATCTCAGAAGAATGAGTAACGTTGGCAAAGTGTCCTTGTGTATAATGTAAAACACACTTGTATTTATCAACATACAACTCATGGGAGGAAGGTGTTTGTCCAAAACTTTGGTTCCAAATGCTAGTTCTACCTTTTTGGAGTGTGACTTTGAAATGTTGTGTAATATTTTTCCAAAGTGATTTCTTCATTTGAATGTGAATAATGGGCTTATCTTAGGTGATAATGAAAATTAAAAGACAATGCTTATGGTCTGTTAAGAGTTGATACTTATGGACAATGATATAATTTTTCTATACATTATTTTTTGAGTCCTGTAGTTTTCTAATACATATCTGGATCTATAAGCTATACTTAACTCTTTTTCTATTTTTGAAATAGAGTTCCAGAAAGTAGGAACAGATTCTTATAATTACCTTATTTTGTGAAAGCTTGCTTAATCTCTCATCTATTTACTTGACAGTGAACCATGTAAAAAGTGTGTGGTGGTTGGTAATGGAGGAATTTTGAAGAATAAGACATTAGGAGAAAAAATTGACTCCTATGATGTCATAATAAGGTAAATATATCTCTATTTGAAAAGAGTGTGCTTTCCTAACATAGGACAGCTATGTTTTAAGACACTTCAATTTGTCTATATACTTGGCTGCATAATCCTTCTCTTGGTTGTTGGCTAGGGTGAGGCCAAGATTTCAGGTTGCTAATGTAGAAAATATTAGGTGCCCTTACTATTCCAGGCATATACCTTGCCTGAGGAGAACAGTGGATAAGAACAGTTTTCCTCACCCCATGGACATTCTAGCATTCTAGTGAAAGGACAAAAATAGTAATTAAATTTATAAGAAAATATAGTAAGTGCCACATAGAAAATTTTACAAAATGATAGTGCATGAGTGGTTATTTGGGAACCACTTTAAAGAGATTTTTAAGTTGGACCTAAGTGACCATATAGAGCCAGCAGCATGGAGATTAGGGAAGTGCATGGTGTAGGTAGAGAGAATGTTTATTTCATGTCCTCAAAAAGATATGATCTTGAGTTTGAAAGAGGTGGCAAAACTCCAGTAGGGTTGGAGGACAGCCAGGTAAGAGTGGTATAATTGGAAGCTGCGGTAGGCAAGGAGCAGGCTGTACAGGAATTTGTAAACTAGGATTAGAACTGGATTTTAAATATAATAGGATACTTTTAAAGGTTTTTAAATAAAGAGTAATACAATCTGCTTATGTTTTAAAGCTGTTTTGGCTTCAGCATAGACAATGGAATGTGAGTGCTAAGAGTATGAATGAAGCATTCTTTTTTTAAAAAAAAATAATTTTATTGAGAAACAAATAGCAGTGAGACAGTTTCAGAACCAATCAGTAGGACAGTTTCAATAATAAATACATTGCACATTGTTGTCTCAGTGGTTATCTTTGTACAAGATGCAGACATGACATCCCGTCCACAAACACTATTAGAACAAATCTTATTCATTGAATTAAGAGAATGTAGCTGTATATCTATCCTAACTATGAGGCATCTTTTTAAGTGGCTGTATTCAGGGAGCATGGGACAGGGTTGCCATGGCAGAGAGGTAGGTAAGTGGGCAGACTAGGGATATAGACATAGTTATTAAGATTTGTTTTCTATTAGATATGAGGAATAATTGGAATAAAGGATCCAAGGATGCCTTCTACTGTTATTAGCTTAAGATTGGACAGACAGTAGTGTAATTTATTAATCTGGGGAAGACTGGTGTAGAAGTATGTTAAGAGGAAACAAGATTTCTGTATTAATATTTTAGATTTGAGGTGTTTATGAGATACACAGTGGAGAAGATAAGTAGGCAGTTGGATAAAGTTTTGATGGTGAGCAGTCAGTGAGGTATATATATTTCAACCATGGGTCTGGTAAGATTCCCAAGGAAGAGACAGAGACAAGAGGACCCAGGACATAGGTTTGGAGCTCAACACTTAGAAGTTGACCAAGGAAAACAGAGTGAGCAAAAGAGAGAAAATCTAGTGAGGGAGGAAGAAATTTAGGAGAAGGTGATCATAGAAGCGAAGAGAACAAAGTGCTCCAAAACAGAAGAATTAATTGGTGGGGCCGGGGAGATGGCTCAGTAGAATAAGCGCTTGCCTGGCAACCACAGGGTCTTGAGTTCAATCCCTGGTTCTGAAAAAAAAAAAAAAAAAAAAGAAAAAGAAAAAAAAAAAAAAAGAATTAATTGGTCCCAGATGTCATGAGAAGTCATTCAAGTCATGGACAGCAAGGGAACACTGGGTTGTTGGTTGTTAGCTTGAAGCTATTCTCACTCTGAACAAAGCAACCCATGACAAGAGTGAGAGAGAAGAAAGGATGGGATTTGGAGTAAGTGGAAAAAGTAGTCAACTCTTGTGAGAAATTTAGCTCAGAAAAGGAGTTAAATATTGAGCTGACAGAAATGGTTATAGGAACAAAAAAGGATTTATTTTGTTTTATGAAGAGAGAAGATGCTAGAACATATTGTTAAACTATGAAAGTAAATAGAAAAAGAGATATCATAGAGAAAAAAAATTAGGTGTAGAGTTCAAATGTAGTTTTTTGGTAGTGGGGATTAAATGGCTTTTACATTACGTTACATCCTAGACTTGTGTTCGCTTGTTTTGAGAAAGGGACTCACTATGTTGCCCAGGTTGGGAGGGAACTTGCTGATCTCCTGCTTCAGCTTCTTAGAGTACTGGGATTATTACGTTCTTGGGCCACCACACCCAGAAAGATTGATATTTTGTAATGAAGAGCGCAGATTGTGGTTACAGCTATTAGCATTTCTTTAAATATAGTAGCAGAAAAGTGTTTCTGTTTTCCTAGTGAAAAATTTAAATAAGATCATTGTCTATCAGGCCTAAGTGTGGTGTGTTAAGAATAGTTATGAATAGCCTTTTGGTGGAAAGCCAGCACATTTGGGGCATTATATTAGGATCACATCTCAGTGTTTGTGGGTTTTTCTGGGCTCCAAACTCGTTTCTGAGCAGTAAGATCACGTTATTTCCTGGTACCCATTTTGTGGGATCTGTGATACTACAAAATTACAAAATATATTTGAAGCACTCATGAATTTCTATACCTGTAAAAGCCTAAATCATCATTTAGAGCAGGAATGAAAAACCTTTTAGAGCCTTTAATGATAACAAACAGCCTGCTGCAGTCCACATGCCATAAGTTTTCCACTACAGGATTTAGAGCCCTAGTAGGAAAACAGTACTGGTATGTTTTGAAAGTCATTTCTAGTGTTAAGACTGTCTCGTATTACAGAGTCAGCACAAAGGGTAAGACAGTATTTATCCTCCTAGGGGACATTGTTGTGGAAACAAAATATTCCTTTTTTTACAGCATGACTTCTGTAGTATGCGCATACATAGTGTCTGACCTTGGCTCTGAGAATATACAAACCTAACAATAGATCCTTTGTGGTCCTTTGATTGCCTCTGGCAATAGATGTTCATCTAGTTATACTCAAGTGTAATACAGCCATTTTATATGGTTCACTTCAGAGCACAATTTTGATTAAGTCTTTAGACTCAACCTGAATGATTCTTCTTGTCACTTAGATGGATTTCTGAGTGCTATAGGATTAAATGACTATGGGCAAATAGCTGTCTTTCTGGACATCAGGCCTCTAGACTGTCAATAGAACCTGTGTGTGGTTGTCCTCCAAGGCCTCCTAACTCTGTGATGCTGTTTTCTTCTCTTTTAGTCTTCAGTTTCCCCAGAAGTAAGACTGAATTATTATTGCCTCCATAAATTATTTTCTAATACAAATTAATGTTTCTCCTTTGATCAAAGAGCTATTTCATGAAAAAGAAATACTTCATCTGCCATTGTGTGTAAGAGGTTTATCAGGTACCATGTGGCTTCAGAACACAGAATAAATGGCTATTTATCCAGTTCTGAAGCCACTGAAAACTTTGATGGAAATGGCTCATGCTCCACTTGGTCTACATGTCTTGCATGTTTTGCTACCCACAGAATGAATAGTGGTCCTGTTTTAGGACATGAAGAGGAAGTTGGGAGAAGGACAACCTTCCGACTTTTTTATCCAGAATCTGTTTTTTCAGATCCCAGTCACAATGATCCTAATGCTACGGCGATACTCACTGTTTTTAAGCCTCTTGACTTAAAGTGGCTGTCAGAATTGCTGAGTGGTGGCAAAATAGTAAGTTGGCAACATTCATCTCCCTTTAGATTACCTTTAGTATTTTTCCCTTTGAAACATAAAAGATAGCAGTAACTTTCTATGTTCTTTATTTCAGAATGCTAATGGATTTTGGAAGAAACCAGCCTTAAACTTGATTTATAAACCTTATCAAATCAGAATATTAGATCCTTTCATTGTAAGGACGGCAGCTTTAGATCTGCTTCATTTTCCAAAAGTGTTTCCCAAAAATCAGGTATGTATGTGTCTTAGCATGTTTCAGACTAAAGAGTTGGCTGAGGTAGGAGAGAGGGTCCTTGGAGCTTTCAAAAACTACACAAGAAGGGGCTGGGGACATGGCTCAGTAGCACAGAGCCTGCCTGGCAAATGTGAGGCCCTCAGTTTGATTCCTGTACCACAGAAAACAAACAAACAAAAAATTATGCAAGAGTCCTGGCTTATGAAGTACCGAGGGCTACACCTGAGTTTTGTAAAAGTAGACGTGGCTATTATGTTTGTGGCATTTTACGTTGTGGCAAGGGAAATAACCTCAAGCAGAAGGATTTTTGCCCTTGCAGTCTTCATGGGGCTTCTTTCTGCACATCCAAGTGGCTTATCTCTTATGAATGCACCTTAAATATTATGCAAGGAGAATCTGACTAACTGGTCTGGCGTGTAGACTCCTTTTCAGAGCAGCAGAACTGGCTTCAGGATGAGTACACAGCTTTTAGGCTAAGCTAGACTTGTCTGTAGCGCTCTGTATTAGGAAACTTCATGTCCTACAGTTAAACACTGAGGACAGGTTCCTAAAGAAGAAAAGTTCGTTTAGTTCCAGTTTTGGAAATTGCAGTCTATGGCAACATGCTTTGGGCCTGTGGTGACAGGAGCTATCATTATGCACGTCCTAGTGAGTATTCACATTTCAAGCCCTGGAAACAGAAAGAGGAAGGCAGCTGAGTCCCACAGTCCCTTTTGAGAGCAAACCTCCCAATAGTGTCACCCTGGGGACCCAGTTTTTACATATTGGCCTTTGGAGGCCACACCCAAACAACAGCACACTCTGCTCAAAATATCACAGGAAAGCAAGAGTGAAAACAGTAAAGTGGTCTAAAAGTATTTCTGTAGGCATAAAGAAATACATAATTATCAATAGATGAGTAAAAGTTGAAAGATATAGAGTCAAAGAAATTTGTGTCATTTGTTGTGTTCTGATTCAATTTTTATGACAGGGTGAAAAAGTGGAAAGTAGAAGCTGTTGAGAAGAGATTGATAGTATATATTAATTAGTGAAAGGACTGGCCATAGGCATAAATAGATATCGCCTACATTAAGAGGAAGCGGGCCGGTGAGATAGCTCAGCAGACTAAGTGCCTGCTTAAGCAGGCAGGGACTGAGTTCAATCCCTGGTACTGCATGCTGCACTGGCCCCGTCCTCGGGTATGCTGAGCCAGTGACCAAGTCTGGGCGTGGTGGTGCACGCCTGTAATCCCAATGCTGGGGAGGCTAAAAACAGGAGGAGCACTATAAGTCTGAGCTGTGTAGTGAGACCCTGTACCACATACATATATTAAAAAAAAAAAAAAAAAAGCACTGTAGAATGAGTAAAGGTGCTTATAAGATGGTAAATGTGGAATTGGGAAGGTGATGTAGCTCTTTATTAATTGCTTTCATTTTCATAGAAAAGGATTGAGTTGTGAATTCGAAGTTGTGAATTTGAAGTTGGGAGACTAAGGCTGTTAGAGGACAGTTAAAAAATTTTCATGTTGGCGAGTAGGAAGGGAAGTTAGGTAAGTGTTGGACATATTGAGTGCCCACTTGAGACTTCGGTCATAAGTTTACCATTTGACCAGGCAAACATATTTTTCTCTTGGCATATTCTGCTGCTTGTGGTAGGCACAGGATGATCAGAAAATTAAAGGTTTCCGCAGGCTTAGGGATGTGAGCATAAGGAGTTATTTGTAACTATGGGAAAGGACTTGGAGGTATGAAGAAATTAAGTAAAAGGCCTGAAAAGGGGCAAGAGCAGGACAAAGTGGTGGGATTGGTGAGGTGAATGAGTCCTAGGTTTTCAGCCCAACCAGGGACTTTCTACTGTAGCAGCTGGCAAGGGGTTGTGGTGGAGTTGAGGTGCCTGGGTAAAGGAAAGCTTATGGGGAAACTGAAGCGTGTTAGACTTTCAGGTAAGACTGCCTCTTGCAGTTCACTTGATTGTATTGTGCTGTCCCCTCCCAAGTAATCATATGTAATTTCCACAGGACTGTCAGATTATTAACAACCTTTCGATGTCTTTTGTCTTTGAATGGTGTCCCAATGAGAAAGAACACTTTTGCCAAGAGCTTTCTGTCAAATACCTAGCCACAGGTTTTCAGGATGTATGGAAAGGAAAAGGGAGGCTTGGGGTTGGTTCCCCCCCCCCCCCTTTTAATCTTTCATCCAAATGAAGTTGTGATATTTAGGTACCAATCTAGAATCATTTTATAGTCAGATACTTACTGAAATTGCTTAGACTTTTCTAGATTTAAAAATTAAGAGACCGCAATGAGGCCTTTTAAGAATATATGAGACTTCTATAATTATGATGCTATTACTAATCAAATTAAGTTGTCTGCACTTTATTCATCTCAAGATTCCCAGGCTTTGCTTTTCCATGAAGTGCCTGATTCATGTTTCTTAAAAACATTGTAGCAGTATTTTCTTCCTTAAGTCTCCCTTCCTCTTTTGTCCCTGTACTGCACTTTGTACCTAGCGCCAAGAACATTTGTCGTAATGGTTATCCTCTGAACTAGTATTTCAGCTAAGTTCTATTAGAAAAGACTTTCTGAGATTTCAGTTATAGTTGGTATTTTTTTCAGTTATGTACATTATTTGGAGCTTTGAGTCTTGGGGTATGAGTTTGAATATTTTTCACTTGCTTAATCATCCAGAAATTGTTCTATAAGGTAGGTCAATCAGATGTCTTAGAAACAAACAATTCACTTGGATTTTTTTTTTTTTTTTTTAATTATTTCCCTTCTAGAAACCCAAACACCCAACAACAGGAATTATTGCCATCACACTGGCATTTCATATATGTCATGAAGTTCATTTAGCTGGTTTTAAATACAACTTTTCTGACCTTAAGAGTCCTTTGCACTACTATGGGAATGCCACCATGTCCTTGATGAATAAGGTAACTATGCATACCACTCACTTAAGCTTGTGTACATATACTTTGGCATGATCTTTCATCCTAATTGTCAGAAAGCCCATTATTTTTTTCCTTACTGTCTCATTTTATTCAGGAAAATTTTGAAGGGTTGAGGGCTTCATAGAGGTATTACAGAGCTACCGAGGACTGAAATTAGGACCCCAGTCCAAGGTCATTTTATAGTCGCAGCAACTCCGTATTTGTGGGCCTTAGGGCCTTGAGAAAGCTTTATGGCTATTGCCAACTTACCAGGTCTTACTTAGGACATCACATCTGCACTATTTAAATATAAAACTTAAGCCTGCAAATTCATGAAAAGCACTGCTGTCTTTTTTTTTTTTTTTTTTGTAGACAAGATAATGGCAAACCTTTAGCTTTCAATGATAATAGCTGGCCGTGGCATGCATGCCACAAGTTTGCCACCAGTTACAACCCCATAAAACAATCTTTGTCTGTGAAAGGTTCACAAATCTCCCTAGATCATGTTTTTCTTCAGTAGACATTAGTGCTAGTAAATTTGATCCTGAGGATTTTAATTGAATGGGAAGGAGTTTTCTATGTTTCTGATTATTAGCTTATTGGTACACAAGTGGTAAGATTTAAATGTTACCTGTACATTTTTAATATTACACTGTAAATGCTTTGCTATAAAGTATATGAGATTTCATGAAATCAGTCCCTTTTGTCCCAAAATACTGCATAAGCTGAGGAAGTGGTATGATTTGGGTTGGATTTTAATACTGTCTTTTGTTCCTCTAACCTTCCTCCTCACCCTCAGTGTGTTAGGCAAACACCTGAGTAGTTCAGGAAGTGGGTGCCTTGAAGAGCTCATTTATTCTCAGTCTTAATTTTTCTTGTAGGGCTTGTAGTATTTCAAGAGTCAAATAACAGGATTTAAAACTTCCTGAGAAAACATAGGATGTCTAACAATAGAACAGATTACTTCTTTAATTTTTAGGGTGCTGGGGATCTAAACCAAGGCCTTGCACTAGCTAGGCAAACATAGCATTGAATTATACCTCTGGCCTCAATTTTTAAAACACGTCTTAAGTTGAGCTATGCTTTATAGTAGTTTCTCACCTCGAGATCAATTTATTTTTTAAAATGAGTTCCAAGTGCTGCTTTTATAAAAATTCCATTCTGACTTAAAATTCTGATACCTAAGATTTATACAATTTGAGATGTGTGAAGAAACCTTTTAAATAAGTTTAGGACAGAAAAGGCCTTAAGGGAAGCTGTCACACAGAATAAATAAGGAAGATTAGGAAGGTAATAGTATTCCTTTGATTTAACGTTTGAGCTTAGTATAGAACTTTTTAAGGTATGAGACAAAAAAAGGGGGATATAAATAAAGGAACGTGTGTGTGGAAAAACTATGTATATAAAAGATAGGATAGACAGCTACTTTCACTTAGTTCATTGAGAAGAAAGGTTTGTACTAATATTGTTTAGACATCATGTCTGCATCTTGTCCTCTGAATAACTACTAGGAAGACAACAACATGCAATATATTAATTATTGTAACTATCATACTAGCCTGTTTTGAAACTGTTTCATTGCTGTTTTATCTTTTCTCATTAAAATGAAAAAAAAACCTGTTTAACGTACAGAATCTTCTGTTGCTGTTACTGTTCTACAACTGGGATGGAGAGATGGTAATCCTACTTTATTTTTCTTCTTCAGAGTGCATACCACAATGTGACTGCAGAGCAGCTTTTTTTGAAGGACATTATAGAAAAAAAATTTGTAATCAACTTGACAGAAGATTGACCCTACTAACTCAGAAGATTATGCTAACAGTATTAGTTTTATTTTTATACTGGAATTTTTAGTTTATTTTTAAATATGTTGGATGGACTTGTCAAATAATTATGTATATTAATCTGTTGCTGCCTGGTGATTCATAACCACCAGCTTAATCTTTGTGAATATATTTATGAAAACCAAGAATTATTTAGTTAATTATTTAGTTATCAGGGAAATAAGTTTTGATTGCATTGTTTTTAAAATAAGTTTTTGAGGTAGTTTAAAAAAACATCTTACGGTTATTTCATTTTAGACTTTTCAAAGAATGTGGTTTCCTAAGCAAGGAGACTTTACTGCAATTTTGACTATGATGTGACATTTGGAGAGGTATTATTTGGTTAATGTAAACACAGCAGGTGGGACAATGCTATGTGACCATACCGTGATACAGCAAACCATAACTGCTTGGCTGTGGAAAGTCATACTGCTTTCATTCACTTTCCTCCCTCTAAAGTTAATTAAGCCATGAATGTGATTAGTAGTTAATTTGATAGAAGGAAGATAGTAGACTTTTTTATTTTTCTCTTCTTAAGTTAAAGGAAATAGGCAAAACAGACAGTTCTGAATGAGTAAATTATTAAATTAAATTACAAAACTCTGGGCGTTTTGCATTATTTAAAAAAATTCAAAACCTTTTTACAATTAGATTTGGCATAATGGTGGCAAAAATATACACCTGGATCAGGCTGAGTTTGTGATACAGGCTTAAGCAGGAATTCTGAATTTGATGTTGCAGCTCATGGAGTAAAAAAAAAGGTGTTAGTAGGTGTTGGCTGGGTGGCAGAAATATGAAGTATGAGAAGATGGTCCACGGTAAAAGAGCCAGAGATGCCACCTATCCCATTGATGAGCTTCAGAGGAAATGGCAATGGCAGAGTGGATTTGCCATTTTAAACCTAATCCACCTCCCAGGATGATCCAGAAAATGCACCCTTCACTAAGAACTTGAGAAACAGGTTGGAGGCGAGCACAGCATCCTTGAGCTATGGCATGGCTTATCTCTGCATGCTAGGCCTTACAATGGGGAGCATCGTTACTCAGTTGGAAATTTAAGGGCGGTGGGTTTGATTGGATATTAGAGTGGCAGAGGTCAAACTGGTAGCCTTGCTAAAGACAGCAGAAGCTAAACAACGATCAGAGTGGCCCTGGCTGACTAGCCAGTGTTCCCAAAAGTGAAATAAGGAGCCTACAAAAGTTTTACTAGATTTATGTAATTGAAAAAAAATGTAAGGGCAAATGCACAGAAACCTACTTTGAGTCATACTAACAGGAAATCACAGCCCCTCAACCAGTTCTTGGAGTGTTTACAGGTCTGGAACCCCTTGAATGAAGGGGATGCCTGGTCCCTTTGAGGAAGGACTCATGCACCAAAAGCTTCTATGGTCACTCTTTCTCCCATCCTTCCCCAAAAGGACCTAAGGCTTTTTGCTCAGGTGAATGCACTGGAAGAAGGGAAATGCTCAGACATTTCAGGGACTACTGGTCATTGGTTCGGAATTAACTTTGATCCCAGAGGATTCAAAACGTCCTTGCGGCCCTCCAGTAAGAGTCAGGGCCTATGAAGGACAGGTAAGGTCCAGCTCACAGTGGGCTAGGGAGCCTTGAAATCTATCCTTTAGTCATTTCTCTTGTTCCTCAGTGCACAAACAAGATAGATATACTTAGTACTTGGCAAAACTCTTACAGTGGTTCCTTAACCTGTGAGAGCCGTTAGGGTTGGAAAGGCCAAATTAAAGCAGTTGCCTTTGCCTGTTAAAATAGTTAAGCCAAAACAGTATCACATCCCTGGAGCGGCTGTGGAGGTCAGTGCCACGCTCAAGGACTTGATGTGTGCAGGGGTGGTGGTTTCCACTGCCTCCAGATTTAGGTCTGCGCAGGAGAAAGGAATCTTAAGAGAATGATGATGGGTTACAATAAACTGAATCAAATGCTGGCTCTGACTGCAGCTGATGTACAGATGTAGCATCCTTCTTCAGTAACACATCTCCTGGGACTCAGTATGCAGCTGTTGATTTGGCATGTGTCTTCCCATGCCTGTCCAGAGGGACTATCCAAAATTTGCTTTCAGCTGCCAGTACACTCCACTGTCCTACCTCAGGGTTATAGTAGCTCTCCAGCCCTGTGCCCCCACTCAGTTTGCAGGGATCTTAACCTTTTTCTCTCTTACCAGGTATCACACTGGTCCATTACATTGGTATTATGCTAATTGCACCAAGTGAGCAGGAGGTAGCAACCACTTTAGATTTGTTAGTAAATCATTTGAGAGCCAGAGGATGGGAAATAAATCCAACTAAAATTCAAAGTCCTACCTCTGAAATTTCTAGAAATCCAGTGGTGTGGGGAATATAGAAGTATCTAAGGTAAAAGGCGAGCTCTTGCATCTGGGTCCCCCTACAACCAAAAAAGACACAATGCTTAGTAGGTAGGCCTATTTGGATTTGGGAAGCAGGTCATTCCTCACCAAGTGTTTTATTCTTGGCTTATTTACTGAGTAACTCAGGAAACTTAGTTTTGAGAAAGACCCAGAGTAAGAAAAAACTCTGCAAGGGGTCCAACTGCTGTGCAGTCTGCTTTGCCACTGGGGCCATATGATCCAGCAGATCCCAATGTACTTGAAGTGTCAGTGGTGCATGGAGATGTTTGGAGTCTCAGTAGGCCCCCACAGGTGAATGAAGCATTTAGAATTTTGGAGTAAGCCTCTGCTATTATCTGCAGACAACTATTCTCACTTTGAAAGAGTTCCTAGCCTACTACTGGGCCCTAATGGAAACTGAATGGTTGCCTAGGGAATACCAGGTCCATGTGATTGAGTTGCCCGTCATGAGCCTGGGTACTGTCTAATCCACTAGGTCATAATGTTGACATATACAGCTATGTCAAAATTATATGGCAATGGTGAATGTGGCTTTGAGCAGATTAATCCGGTACAAGTAAATTACATGAGGTCGCCCAGCTGCCCATGGCTCCTACTCCTGCAGTACTGCTTTGTTCCCCAGAATGCACTTGTGTCCTCATGGGATGTACATGATCGGCTAGCAGAGAAAGGGCCAGCTTTCCAGATGGTTCTGCATGTTATGCAGACACCACAAGCAAGTGGACAGCTGCAACATTATAGCCTCTAAGACATCTCTGAAGGACAGAGATAAGAAATCTTCAGTGGGCAGAACTTTGGGTGGTGCACCTGGTAGTACATATTGCCTAGAAGGAGAAATGGCCAATGTGTGACTATAATTTATGGGCTGTACCCAGTGGTCTGGTCACATGGTTAAGAATGTGGAAGGCACATGACGGGAAAATTGGTAGCAAAGATCTGGGGCAGAGGTGTATGGATAGATCTCTACTCATGGGAAAATGATGTAAGAATATTTGTATCCCATGTAAAAACTCACCAAAAATTGTCCTCAACAGAAGGGGACATCACAAGAAATGGTAACACTATGGGTCTAGATGTCACCCCAAAGTTTCATGCAGAGAGGCTTTTCAGAGTTGAATGGACAGAGATTGCATTTTGCTGCGACTGGCTTATGTTGCAATGCTAGGACCAAGTGTGCTAGAATTAAGAGTGAATGCTATCTGCCTTAAGGGCCAAAGGCTAGCTATGACATAGAGAAAGATGCTGCTCACTTCCTTGCTTCTTATGTCTTCTGCCTGCCGTGAACTGTTGTTTCTCCTCCACAGCGCTCATGAGCCAACCACCCTGCCTGCAGCCAGCCAACTATAAACTGAAACCTACAAACTGTAGACTGTAGCTAAATAAGCCTTTCCTCCTCTAACTCAGTGGTGGTACTTTTGTGTCAGCAAGGAGAAAGACAGAAGCTAGCCTACTTGAGCTTAAGGAGAAAATTCTTAATTTTTTTTTGCCTTGCTTATTCATTAAACTGTTTCAATTTGAAGTAAAAAAAGCAAAGTTAAGATGACAAAGCAAGTAAATCTTTAAGAACCAAGGTGGTTTTGAATTTCATATTTTCATGAAGAACCTGAGTTTTTCACTCATATTTTACTGGGAAATATTGGTATTAACTGACAACCAATCATTTCCTTAAAGAGAATATATAAAGGGTGAAATATCAGCTCAGGACCAGAGTAGGAATAAATGAAATACTTGAAAGCAGTATAAGGGGGAGAAAACTAGTAGGTGATTTAACCCAGGTGAGATGTTAATTATACGGAGATGCCCCAGCTTTGCTGGACCTTTTAATTACTCTGAGGTAGAAAGGCAGGTACCAAACTATGATCTACATGTGTACAGTGAGACATTTTTTTTCATACCACACATTCATGACCTGTAGCTTGGCTGCTGAAGTTGATATAGTAAATCAGACTCCAAAAAGGATGGTGCTGATCATTGGGCGTAGGGGAAAGGGTGAGGTGGTGGAAATCAAAGGAAAAAACCAACAGTGGCATTCTCCAACACTGTACTATAATGATGGCCATAAAACTGAGGACTATAAAAATTGAGAAATCTGGCATTTTATGACAAAAAGCTACAAACTGGTTTATTTAAGCCAAATGATCTGAGCAAGACACATACAATTTTTAAAAACAGGAATACATTAAAATCTATTTAAACAATGTAAATTCTATCAACATATACAAATACTGAGTGACTACAGTACATGCCGAGGTAAGAAAAGTACATTCTAGGAGAATATAACTGACACCTTAACCATATTTACTTCTAATATATATTTCAATACATGTTCTGCTTCTACCTTTCCCAGTGCCAAAAAGAAAACCAGTCACAAGTTGGATTAAATGAGAATTGGTGCCACAGCTGACCTAAAAGTATTTCAATAACCATCTGACTCATACTTGGATTTTGCAGTTTTGGGACTTCAAGTTCTAAACCAAATGGCAGAGCTAATAATTATTTTCCTAGACAGAGACTGGAAAGTTGTCTTGGTAGAGACAACTAGGTAAAGGAAAAGTTTTCAGTGTCCCACATAATGTACCGGTTTTTGCTTGCTGTCTCTAGTACCCTTCTCCTCTCCAGGGGACATTGGGGAGCCAAGGCAACTAAGCCTTAGCACTCCACAGTTTTGAGGCCACATTCATATTTAAATGAGCTCATCCGCTCCTCACCCCTGGGTGAGGGGAGAAAGGTATACATGATGTACTTTTGATTCTGCATAAATTCTCTACTTGGACCACTTTTATCAGCGAATGAACCCACTGTTTAGTGCAAAGTGCAAATAGTGAAACATGAACGTAAATAGTTGGACTAGACCTGGCACATACAACAGGACCTATTTAGGTTTACAGCGTTTCAGAGAAGATAAATCAAAAGTATTAGTATCATTAACTGTGCTGGTTCCTAAAATCAAGTAATAGCCCAAGTTAGCATAATTTTAGGAAATGTCTAATGGCCACACTTGATATATCACTTCCGATTCTATTTTTGTAACCGTATTGTTAGGAACCACCCCCCCCCAAAAAAAAAAAAAAAAAAAACTGTAGTGACTAAAGTCTTAAATGTTTCAAGCAAAGAATAAACATTCAAGGGAATTTTGTCAAAAAATGGGTATCTTCACATTTTCAGTTACTTGATTGTCTCTAAGGCTGTGTGTGTGTATGCTTATATATAGTCTGATTCATATATATATATACACACATATATATATTACATCTGACACCAGACATAAATATACTAAAAAACAAAACATTTTAAAATTAATATAAAAAAACAACTAAAAAGTAGAAAACAAAAACCATTTGAATCAGGCTCAGCTCTTCATCTGAAAAGTAAAATATATGAAAATAGTAAAAACTAGGTATTTCGTTAAAATCATTGGTAGTTTAAGGGCAGCACAGTGGCAATATGAATTGAGTGTTAAAATATGCATGATTTCAGAAAATTTGCTTCTCATAAAAAGAGCTTCAGGGAAAAGTGATCAGGTTACAACACAAAACAGCAAGTTTCTTTGGGAAAACTGAAATCATTAAAAACATCTCTTAAAGCTTTAAACAGGTCCACGACTTGAGAAAAGGTATATAGTCTCTGTACGAAGGATGAGTAAAAACAATAAAGCAATGGGTTTACTCTGTTCCCACCTGAAAGAAGAAAGCTGCACTAATATATGTGCTTCACACATTTATACATGGTTTAATAAAAATTCAACAGCTGTGCTTTTTGTTTCAAATATTCTGAAACAAAATACGCATTGATTTTTCAATGACTGAAATTGTGCCTCAAAGTTTGAAAAAGGCAAATGTCAATAAAACCAACAAAATATGAGAAGGCAAAGGCAGGGAAGCTGTATACATAATTCTCTTTGATGCAGTTACTAGAACAGGGTGCTGATATGGATGCAGGCAAAATGCTGTTGTCTATTCACATTCAGTGAATTCTGGCAACAAAACAAGCTAGTGGCATAAGTCAGAAGAAATGACTAGAATCTAAAGGAAATGGACATTTTAGGAAGATTTATCTCCTTACTCTTTCAATTTACTCTTTATTTGATTTTCTCATATGTTCCTGAACAGACTCCACACAAGAAATGTAAACATTATGCACTGCAAACATGTACTAATGAAAAAAACTTAAGCACTATTTTTTTTTCTACATCAAGTCTTATCAGCTAAGATTCATGGAAAAGAAGATATTAAATTTATATTTATCACACAGTGAACTTAGGTTGTCTTGCCAGTCTTAAGATGTTTAGACATGGTTTTTATACTATAGGCTAATGAATACATTACATATACTTTCTAACTCACCCCATCTAAAACAAGTTCTGGGCAGGTCAAGAACAAATGGTGACTCAAGAGTTGCTGGGAGATACCAATTTAGTTTGCTAGGGTGCTATTATATCTGTTCCTTAGGTAGGACACAAAGAACTACTCAAAATTTACTATACACAAAAGGCACCACCACACTGTACTGAAGGATACACACTGGGTTTCTATTTCTTACAACTGTTAGTGAGGAAAAAGAAAATTAAAATTTGACTAAAATTATAAACACCTTGAGACTCAAAGTGTGTGTGTGTGTGTGTGTGTAAAACACCAGAGGACAATTCTGGTCATATTTTTTTGGTTTTCAAGATAATTTATATTACTTCTGAGTGCAGAGAGATACTTTTCTAAATTTTAAATTCCGGTTTTCATAAAGAGAAGTATACTAAAGATATCAGAAGATTTGATTTCATGAGATTACAAAGCAAGTATTACCTATAAAGAAACAAAAAACAAAAACACAAACATTTTATAAACAAGAATGGGGCCAGCCATGAAGGCCCCCAGGTGGAAGGAGCAGGGAAGAGACCAGGCCCTGTACCATGAAGTCTTAAAGCTCTCAGAGCGTCAGCAAGTGACCTTAGTGGCCCAGCTCACAAGTCAGTTTCTTAGCCACCAATCTCCTTAAGACAAAGAGTGTGTATGGCTACAATCAAAACAATGAAACATATCTATTAAAAATCCAGGATGCAATATAGGAATAGAAGAGAAGGTAAACGTAATAGTACCCACCTAAGACAGAGAAAAAATTTCAAGCCATTAGACATTTCAAGAACAGTACCATGCGTATTGCCTATCAGGCTTATAGAACCAACTCAAGTTCAATAATGTACCTGCAGCATTGGTAATAAATACTCTCAGTGATTTTCAGTTTCTTTGAAGTGCATTATAGGGATCTTTTTCTGTATTAAAAATAGTGTTTTACAGTAGTTATAAACAAGTTGTTGAAAATTTAATAGGCAAGCAGTAAATGTGCCACAGTAACACCTGTAAAGCAAGATGGCAAGATAAGTAGTTTCCTGTGCCTTGGCCACCGCATTCCTCCAAACATTTCAGTGACAGATATGTAATACATTCCATATATTACTACCACTAACTTTTTTTTTAAAGGCCATGTGCTTTAAATTGATGCTTTGTTTAAAAAAAAAAAAAAAGCAGCATCATCTTCAAAGGATTTCTTTAAAAACATCCTCCTCCCCATCCCTACTTGCTCCTGACACTTCCTGTGTGCTCTGTGGCACCTGATAAACCAATTCCTCCGGGGCAGGTGGACCTGGCTTCCCACCTTTAGGGGTATCATACTGGGCGTGGGCTGAGGAGCAGCTCTCAGTCCTGGAGAGAAGTGTATTGTACGTTCCTACTAAGGGGGGAGGCTGGTTCCCTGCAGCTTTGAAAGTGGATGTAGAAGGTAGACCAACTGAAGCTGTGGGGTGTCCTGACATGTCCATGACAATTGGGGTTGCGTATTCAGGCCCAGTGATGGGGAGCGGTTCAGCATAAGCATGATACACTTCCTGCGCTGGAGAGTTGTAAAGATCCAGGTCTGCATAGCCTGCTTCTTTTCCTTCTTCTGGTTTAAAGGTAGATCTCTGATGAAGTGTACCCACAATTCCTCCCACAAGTGGTTGTGCATACTCTGTGGATATCACAAAACACAAACAAAATGTTACCTAATATAGCAATTCCATACCTTAGGACAGCAGCTGCAAATGGCACCAAAAGCGAATACTTATTTATGGCACTACTGTTGCTATCAGTGTAGACCAAAGGAATTTTCCCTCTAAGAACCAATTTTAAAATTAAAGATGTTATCTAGTATCTTAGAGCATACTAGTATATATCTAGTATACTAGATGTTATCTAGTATCTTAAGTCAGGGAACTTCATTCATGTAACTTTGCACAGAGTGTCTGCCTATGTTCTTTAGGTTTACAGAGTATTTCGCTTTAAAATAAATACTTCATTACTGGAACAAGTATTAATTTTTGAAAATAATATGATTTTTTTTCCTTTTCACATACAAGATAATGTTTAAAATGAATGTATACTGAGATAATAGGATACTGTCTTCTTTTGTAAGGTACTGTCTTTCCTACTCTATTCCCTGTCCAAAATAATACTTTAACACACAAAATCCCCAAACCTTTAGAAATAAATGCCCAGTTCTGTGAACAAAACATCTAAGACAGAAATGAATCTCTTACCGTTAAAACATAATTTTCTCTTTATTTTTTTTATTTTTTTTGACATCAGTTATTTTTATTTTAAAGAAAAAAAAAAACTAAAAATAAAAACAATGGTACAATTTTCTCTTTAATATATGAAAAACGTCAAAGATATTATCAATCCCAAAGCAGTTTACAACCAACATAAGCAGTTTCTTCCTCTGCCTGGTGCCCCAGAGCAGCTACATAATTACCTGCAGAGTCAGTTTGTAGCACTGTGGTGACTTCTCTTGGATTCAAGTGATTAACTTCACTACTGCTGTAGCGAACAGGGGTTTCCTCATGTTCTACTGACTTGGCAGGGAGAAACTGCTTCATTCCTTTCCACCAACCTTCATTGTAATCAGAAGCCAGAGAGACCATTTATTTGTACAACCGATATCTTTGTCCAACCCTTCATATGCAAGAGTATTTCTGCTTAGAAAGAACACCCAGTGCAAGGTGGACACCAGCCTTTGTATTTCAGCCTGCTCTCTGCTTTGATGTAATATGCAGTGGAGGGCAAAAAAAGAGTAGAAATCTCCATCTAATACATATGCAGAAGCAAATCAATGCAGTCTTACGCAGTCAGGCAGTGCTTAGTGTAAGGATGGTTTTTAATAAGTTTTTCTCAATACTTTCCAAGATCCACCCTAAGGAACCAGTAGCCCTGTAATCTGCTCTACTACTGTCCTAGTACACTTGTCTTAGCAGGGACACCTAGAAAGCAGGTTGCTGTCAGGGGTCTCATGTTACCTGCAGCAATTCAAAAAATGACAAATCTTCAGCGCAGAGATGGCAGAGCACACACACTCTTACACTCTACCTAGTGAGTAGCCACAGCAGTGTGACTACTCCATTACTGGGACCATGACTCTTTGTTTCTTACTGAGCACTCATAGAGACCACACAACACCTGGTCTCCCTTAAGAGGAAGACACATAGGACAATCCAGATAAGCTTTCCACAATAAAAAGAACAACATGTATCATGAGAAACTTGCACTTTCTACTTCATTACTGATTAACCAGACGAGATTGTGCAGAAGAGTAGAAATAATGAGAAGAGCATGCCACTTTTCTATCAGTGGGGGGTGGGTCGCATGGGCTGGAAAATGCACGCCCTTTGTACTACTTCCACCTATAGTAGAGGGGTTTCCTTCAAAAGAACAGAGATGCAAAGTCCACATGAGTTACCTGCCCGGTCCCAAGTAGGCAAGTCATAGGCACCTTCAGTTTTTTTCTTTCTGGAAAAATAGAGAAAGAAATGTTAGCAAACACTGTATTCGCTGGTAAGAAACCTTTGAAAGTGCAACATAACACCTGAGTTAATAATTAGCCAAGAACTCACATTGCTACTTGCTGATCTACCTGGAGGAGTCCTCCACTTTATTTAACTTTTAGAGTTGCCACTGCAGAAGCTTCTAAGTTCTGGCTCTCAATAAATTTACCTTGTTACCCACTTATGATCCATAGGAAAGTGATAAAAGAAATAAGGAGGGACAAGTGTGTAGATTAAAAGACACACTCAACCGTGAAGGTAGGCTAATATGAGCAAATGACGTTAGGCTGGTTCTGGATTCAAATGCAAATTTCACAAATCAATCCACTCACAAAATTCACAAAACCAAAAAACCTGGTTTTCTATTTTGCTATTTTTCCTAACTTTCTGCTTTTTTTCTACAGTCCTTCGCCCAAAAACAGCTGGAAGTGCCTCATACTCTTAACTGCACCACTGTCATTCCCTTCATATTTCAGTGTAAATTAATGCCATCACTAACAGTGACAAGTGGCAGAGAGAAGCAAACGGTTTTCAGTGCCTGGCAGGCATCACATAAGCAATCTCTGGAGTGTTAAGAGCCACCAATTACAAGAAAAAAAGATTTCCAGATCCACTGATAAGAATTCTAATTTGTTCTCCCCAGGAGAAATCTCCCTCTGTTAAGAATTATTGCTAAGCTGCTTTACCCTCCCCCCAAAAAGCAAGTGAAAGAACACTTTCTGATTTAGTTGTGTAAATCTAATTACAATTATGACTTTCCAGGCTGTGAGAAAGCAGAAATTATTCTTTTCTAGCATACATACTGTGGGAGCAAGCACTACAAATGATTCTTGTCTACAAGTGAGGGAAAGGCAGCTGTACTATCTCCTCAAGATCATAAATTTAGCTTTTACAAAGAGCTCAAGCCCCTTGTTTTTCCTAGTGGAAAACATTCACTTCTAATGTAAGGCTACATTTTTATTATTGATAGTAAAAACCTAATCTTAAAGCATGACTGTATTTAAATTATTTCATTATTTTAAAATAAAGAATAAACAAATTTGTGGAAGAGATGGGAGGTGTTATAGCTGGTAATAAAAACTGGAATGGAAAAGAAATGATAAAATACGATGGCTTACTAAGTAATTTCCTCCCCTGAAAACCCTCTAGTTCAGCCCATGGGCCCAAGCCCTGGACCAGGACAGCCTGGTACCCACAGGGCTGCACAAGAGGCAGCGACCTGGCAGGTAAGTGAGCAAAGGGTACTGATGCCTGAGCTCTGCCTCATTAGGATCATCTGGAAACTAGTCCCCTTTTCCCCATCTGTGAAAAATCTGTCTTCTACCAAAGTGATACCTGAAAAAGTTGAGGATCACTGTTCTAGTTATGCTAAGACTTAAAAATTGATGTTTTTAAAAATGAAAGTTATAGTCTATATAGCTAGGACAAAAATTAATGGTCTGAATATTACAGGTTGAGTACAAAGGATTTTACATATTAATTCTCAAGTGCAAACGTTGTTTATTCATTACATGTAAGTGCTTAGAACAGTGGTTGGTGTGACGTAAGGATTCAGTAAGTTGCAGCTGTTTGTATTATTTCTCCTTCCAATTTTCTACAGCATATTGATAGCACCTGTTCCTTTATTCTTTGTTGACAAGCTAATAATGAGCAATTTCAATTTCATTCCTGGTCCAGTTCTCCAGCTCAGCCCTCTTCTCCTGAATACTAGGTACGGATTTCAACTCCTTTTGGGAATCTGAATGAATATTCAAGAGTTCTTTAAAGACCATGCCAAATTGATTTCAGAACCTAACTCCTGCCTCCCTCTCAAAACCTGTTCTCCCCTATCCTTACTCTTGTACCTGTTTTCACCCAAATCAGTTATATTTATTGATTTATTTATTATACCTTCATAGCAGCTGTGGATAAGAGCATAAGCTGGGAAGCCTGGTCTGAAACTACCCTGCTACTTAACAGCCAGTGACCTTGATCAAGTTACATGGCTGGCCTCATCCTTACTTTTATTGTGCAATTCCCTCAACACTCCACACACACTTTCCCTTCTGCCCCTTTCCGAAGCCCTTTCCTTCTCTTGCCTTCTTCCTTGTCCTCATACTGACCAGCTCCCTGCTCAGTCTCAGAAATCTGAGATCCATCTGCTTCACTAGCTGTGACCCATTGTGTGTCGCATGCCAAAGCGGACAGTTCTCTGCTGTGTATACTTTCTTCATCTCTAAGCTTGGAGGTTTACTCCTCTGCACATGGCTCACAACTTGGCACAGCAGCAACTAAATATTCAGATACTGTTGAATGATTGGGTGAATAAAACCATCCTCTTTCTCTTCCAAACTTGTCCCTCCTGCTGTTATCTCAAAATTATGACATCACTAATGCTCTAACTGAACAAGCCAGAAATGCCAGAGCACCCCAGATCCTTTCTTCTTTGGCAGACAACGAAAACACATCCTTTTCACGCTGTTTTGAAACATCTCCCCTCCATCTCTTCTCACCTTCCCAGAGCTAGTGTCATGTTTCTGCCAGACTAGTTTCCCAACTCATTTTTCTTCTTCTTATATACTTTTTATTGAACTCAGGCCCTTTTACTGAGCTATTTCCCCAGCCCCTCTTTCTTCTTCTTCAGTTAATCCAATTCACCCTTCAAAATCCTGAACTATCTTTCAACAATTCTGTGTGCTTAAAACTCAGTGATTATCCCGTCCACAGAATAAAGGCTTCCAGAAAGCCAGTCCCTATTCAGGCCCAGACTATTATTTCTACTGCTGCTACTACTCAGTGAATTGCCAATGCCTCAGTCTTGAGAACTGTGAGAAATCAAGGTTTGTTGTTTAGATTTCTCCACATGTATGTTATCGCCTTCTAACACCCCAATAGTCTAAGACATCTGTCTACCTTCCTCTATCTAGGCAACCCCAATTCCTTTAGGTGAAATATGAGGATTCCCCTTTTGTAAGGAAAAGGCTTCAAATAAATCTGAATGCTTCTGTTCACTGCTTTATGTATAATTCACTAAACCACAGGATGATTCCTTATTTTGTGTCAGAAAATCTTACTCATCATTTTGGAGAAATGTATTTGTCTCTTCAGTAAAAATTACTAAATACCTATTAGACATTGATCATATTATTGCACAGCTCTCAATATATAATGCATAATCTAATATTATAAAGGTACTAAATAAACTGGGAATTGAATAGTAGTTTTTAATGGGAATAAATAAATATAAATAATTTTTATTCTAAGGACTCTTATTCTCAAATGGGTAAACTGTACTGAACGTAGTTCATCGCTACATTTACTTTCTATTTCACATTGGAATGCACCCTCTGACCCCAGGACCAGCGAGGTGAACTACCTCTGTACTAACCTGTTTCTCCAGTGCCAAGCACATACTAATATTAGGATAAGAGTAGTGAGGACCATGACTAGCACAGGGACAAGAACAGCAGCCAATGCTACATCTAAAATTATAAAAATTAAAAAAAATGTAAAAACCTCATTAACATCAAAGGCATAAAATTTTTAAAAACTTAAACCACATCAACACAAAAAGCAGAAATCATGAGGAAAAAGACTGAAAAAGATTAGTTGTATCATTGTTTAACATTTCCTGTATCAACAAATAGCTTATCTATCATTTATGAAACAAGACAGGGCCTGAGTTAGCAAATGCAGACAATTTAACACATCTTTACATTTACGTTTAAAATTTTCATTAAGTTTTAAATCACCAAAATAAAACTGAAAGACAAACAATAGGCAGGGAAAGTGAATTTTATGCATATGTAATAATATAAAGAATTAATATAGGACTCCATAAGCCAAATGCAAACAATAGAAAAAAATCAGTGATCAATTAGCAATACATTAAAAAATATAAGTAAGCATTAAACATATTAGCTTCATTAGTAACCAATAAATAGAAGTTAAAACAAGAACAAAAGCATATTTTTGATTATCAACTTGGCAAATATTTAAAAGAACAACTAATTATTGAAGCAGATACCAGGAAATGGGTATTTTTTAAAAATATAAATATAAACTATGTTTCTGATTGGCATTATGGGGAATATGTACACAAACATGAGAATTGATACTTGTACAGCTACAATTTACTCTTAGGACAAAATCAAGAACTCATGAGGAAAAAGACATTCAAAGTTGCTCATTGCTATTTCTGCTTAAGAATAAAAAATTGGAAATAATGTGAATACCCAATGATGACAGGGAATAAGTGAATCATGCTGTCTTCCTACGGGTAAAATATAATTTAGCGCTTGAAAATTGTGTTGTAACATAACAGCAATTGTCTTAAGCACAAGAAAGCTGACCAATAAAATGTTTATTAATAGGTCAGAAACAAATACTAGAGAACTTAAACAGAATCCTGGGCCCTTGTACAAAAAGTGAAATGACCAAGGATTCCCTGCAGTGTTAGTTTCTTCCTTCATCCCTCAGTCCCCTCCTAGCCTAGAAGATGAGAACAGTGGCCACTGCTGATATTCACTTGGGGCCATCCCCCAGATACTGCAGTGAATCTAACTGCAGCATCTTCTTTACTCCTTTCACACTGTATCCAAGGGGTGGGGGGTGATGGCAGAGGGGAGGGACAGCACAAGCAGTAATGAGAGCTCTGAGGAGCCAATGGATGGGTGCTAGGACACAGACAAAACAATTACCTTTGGGTAGCACAAGGAACCCCTTGATCAAAGCAGAGAACAATAGATGCAACTAAGTCTCTTGACTTAACAAAGAAATTCCCTCCAGTGGTTTGTACTTTTTAGAGAAGCTGGAGAAGTAACAGAGTGGGTAAAGATCTACCAGTCAAATGTTTGGGAAAATAAGGGAATGTTAAAAATAGTTTCAGTTGAGAACAAAGAAAAGTTCATTAGTGAAATCTGAAAGATCACCGGCACACATCAGACCATGACACGACTTTGGTCTGGATGTAAAAATAAAGAACGTGAAGTGCATAAAACAAGAATTATGACTCGGTCAAGGACAGACTCAAATCAGAAAAGTAAACGTGTACTTTTCTAAAATATGTAAACCGGAGAGGACAGTGAGGTTTAGATGAATGTGGTGTGACTGAATCAGAGACCTTACAGTACCTGTTAAGTTCTAAAAAGTAATAAATTCATGCATCATCATTTTAAAGAAAAAAAAGCAGGAGGGCTTCAAATGAGAAAACCAGCCCATTCTGTTGTTTCTTTTAAAAGATCCTACATCAGAAAAAAGATTTAACCCTGAGATTCTGATATTCTTTAATCAAGTTCTGGATGAAACAATACTTAAAGTGACTCTTCCTGCATTTAGGCATGTGGCCTGGGATTTTGCCTAAACACAGCTGCCTTCTACAAACTGGAAGATCTTTGGGATGTACTGAGATTTCTCCTTGTAGCTAGCATTTCCTGAAGTGTAAGAATGAAAGTCATCTTTGTTAAAATATCTCAAATGATAGGAAAGACACTGGCATGTGGACTGCTGAAGGAAATCATCTGAATCTAGGCCAGCTTGAGAAAGTAAGAATGATTCAAGGGCTGCATGGCACAACTTACTCCATGAATTGTGCCCACTTCCCTATGCTTTTCCTGAAAATCAGCATGCCTTTTATCTGTCCACGCTCGTACTACTTCCACTGTAACAGTTTTCTCCCTGAATTTTAGCTGAAATTTTGTTTTTTTTAAACAACTAGTAAAAAGAACTATATTTTATGTGTTTTAACCATGCAATGCACATTTGAACACCTTTCTCATTGAAAACACAATTTGAAAGTATAATTTTGCACAATTTGAAAACAATTTAAAAAGGAAAACAGATTAAAATTTTTTTATGAATATGTTAAAGTACTTGGTTAGAAAATACTAAGTTTTACCCAACAGTTTTGCTTCTGTTTTTCCCTCTTTGCCACCAAGTTCCTTATCTAGTAAAGTAATATATCTCTAAGGCAAAAAAGTGCTTGGTTTTAGTGATTTGCACAAACAATAAGTCTAAGTCTAACACTTAATAGGTTAAGCTGAACGGAAAAATTGCAAACAGAAGGGCTGAAAACAGCAGCCATCTTTCAATAGCACTTTCCCGTGGTGTCGCAGAATAGAACACAGATCAGGGCAGCCAGTGTTTTCTCTAAAATGGGAAATTAAATTTTTAAAAGTACATTTGGAGGGAAAGAAACCAGGGACATAAGCTGGAAACAGTCTTGAAAACATGTTATAAACACACACTACAATGTACAAAGCATTTGTGCCCCTGCATACCTTTGGCTACATTTGGAGTTATGGTTGTGTTCTTGACATCAGGAGTGACAGTTGTTTGCTCTGTGTGTACAGGAAATTCATTACTACTGCGAGGTTGTAAAGGTTGAGTATATTTTGGGGCACGACCTTGAAAAAAGTTAAAAATAATTTTTTTATCTACACCTTGATTAAGATAAATTTATTTAACATTTAAATACCCATTATAGCACAAATTCAGGCACCATCACATTCTCACATGAGAAGCAGGCATACCTTTGGCTACTTTGGGAGGGGCTGTGGTGTTTTTGATGTCATTGCTGTTCTGAGCAGGTGGAGGTTGAGTAAGTTTTGGAGGACGACCTTGAAAAAAGGTTCAGAAAATTTAAAATTTTGTTTTTAATAAATGATAGCTAAATAATACAGTAATATTAAATATCTTTAACATTTCATAAAGTATTCAATCTTGCAGAGTAATTTTAAACCTCAGAGAATAGATCAAAAGTATATTTTTGATATATTTTGATATATATTCTATGTTAAGCATATAAATATACCAAATTTTTCAGATTTTAAATAATTAAATCATCTAAAAATGATCTTACACAAAATACTAAGGAGCAGAATGATGATGAAATTAACACCAGACAGGTGTCACAATTTGACATATTACTTTATTAATGTCGTTATTATCGAGAATGAAGTACATGTGAGACACAGGAGTAAAATAACATAAAAGTACAGTAAAATGTTGCAAGGAGTTATTCCCTTTTAGTTAATTTAAAGTGAGAAGTACTTAGATCTCAGTGATGGTTTTATTTTTTATTTATTTTTTATTTTTGGTGGAACCAGGGGTTGAACTCAGGCCTTTGCACTTGCCAGGGAAGCACTTATTCTACTGAGCCATCTCACCGGCCCTCTCAGTGATGGTTTTAACCTTCAGTGCTTATAGTACATGAGACGTGATTAAAATTTATTGAAACTGAAGCTATATTTGAAAAGGTGTATCAATATATTAGCTCACATGAATGATGTGACTTCTTTTACTTGCAATTCTGGTAATCATTGAGATATGCAACTTTTTAATATGACAATTACTTTTGAAAATTCCTAAAAATACTATAACTGAACACAAAAGCATTTACATTTTACTACTTTCCCCAAGAACAGCAAAAGCCATTTAACTCCTCAGGAAGAAGGATTTTTCTTTTTTTTTGCAGAACCGGGGATTGAACTTGCGCTTGCCATAGAAGCGCTTATTCCACTGAGCCATCTCCCCGGCCCCAAGAAGGATTTCTGAATGTTCAACACAAAGAATTAATCTATGTCTGAGGTGACACTTTTGTAACTAACTTGATCTGATCATTACACATTGTATGCATGGACTGAAATGTCACATAAATGTATTTTCTAAGAGTACCAATATAAACAATTATCATATGTCAATTTTTAGAACTGTTTAAAAATTAATTCATTAAAAGTAACACGTTAAGCACATTGTCTTTTTACCTTTAGGAATATACTGACATCCAAGCAGCTCCACTTTCATGGCAATTTTCTGCTGCCACTGGGTAGGGTGCACTCTAATAAAACGCGCAATAATTGGTGGCAAAAAGTTATTACGCACATCCTGGTGATAATCTTTGTTCCCTTGAAATAGCTTTAAAAAAAAATTATTGAGACTTTACATCAACAGAGCTCAGAGCAAAACTGCTCCACTTAAAACACATTTTGTTTTTTCCTCTGAGCCTTAATATCTGTAAAGTATGACAAGAATTAATTTCTATAAAATAACCATAATTTATAAAGTTTTTTTCATTAAGATTTATAAAACAAAAATACTGAATACAAAAATGATTTTAAGGTGATTTAAGAATTGAACAAGAGTGCTAGCTTGGCAATTTTGGAAAAGAGTTGGAGTTCCAGAGAAAGTTTATCTTTTTAATTTATTTTTCTTTTCTTTTCAAAGTTTTATTGATAAACATATAGCAATGAGACAGTTTCAAATCAAATCGAAAGTACAGTTTCAACAAATAATACACTGCATATAT
>NW_004524657.1:5333973-5338470 GCF_000260255.1 Octodon degus
GGGAGGTACGGCGGAGTGGTGGGGGGCAGCCCGATGGGGTGGGAGAGGGTCCGGCCCACACTGCGCCTGGGCTGGGACTGGTCCCGCCAGCGCAGTTTAGCAGGAAGCTCTCCACACACTCACCGGACCAGGGCTAGGACTGGGTCTGGGGGTTCCCGGAAGTCAGCAGAAATTCCTACTGGGCGGGAGGGGTGTGGGAGGTACTGCGGAGTGGTGGGGTGCGGCCCTAGGGGGTGGGAGAGGGTCTGGCCCACACTGCGCCTGGGCTGGGACTGGTCCTGCCGGTGCAGGTTAGCAGGAAGCTAGAAAGTTTATTGCATTAATAAAGTCTTAATTCTAGTCCTATAGAATTCTAAATTATTTAAATATATTCATTTTATTTTTAAAATAAAAAATAATTGATCATAGAAAATCTTACATGAAATTCTTGTCTGATTTTTATAATTGTTTTCTCAATAAACAGGCTGAAAGCAAACATTAACCAATAACAGATGCATGTCTCCACCTGCTGGGCAAACTTGCTTAAGACAAGTCCCACATTATTCCAGGTTTCATTCATTGTTTCATTCACTGTTCTCTGAACCAGAGAAGTACCTATAGAATAGCATTCTGTGCTCTAATTTAATGATAATTAAACAGCTACAAACACATTCCATGAATCGCTCTCAGATAAAAATTCAATTTTAAGTGACTTTTTCCTCAGCTATTTAAAGAAAATAATGATAGTATCCTCACTCTGGATCAGCTCTATTTTAAACATTTTCAGATAATTTAGATGCTCTTCAGGATGAAACAGGCATGGCACAGAAAACTGACTCACAGGTGATCTAGGGGACAGTGCAGCAGGAAAGGCCAGTGAAAACATCGTATCTGGGCTTTCAACATTAAGTACAGGGTCCCAACAACCCATGAAGGGCCTTGCTATTGATCTCTTTAGCCAGATCAACTAGGTAAACTTTCAAGACCCACACTAAGTGGGCACTGGCATAAAATCAAATAGACTGATCATACATACATACAGATACATAGATTTTGATCATATACATACACACTCATATGTGTATGTATAATTGATCATACATACATGGTTCATATATATATAGACAGATAGATAGATATGTTTTGTTTTTTAAAATTAAGTAAGAGCAAGTAAACATGACTAATTCCTCAAATTATTCCTATATATTGTGGCTATCACTTCTTGGCTGATTCACATGGAATAAAAAGTCCCTCAAGATGTGCTTATCTTGCATTTTCTAAAAGGTTTGTTCTCAAGTTACAATAATCGTCACACATAGGCTTCCATGATTTCCTTAACTATTTCTCTGAAATAAAGGCAATTATTTGCAATCTTGTTAGAAGAACTAGTGTAAAATGTCATTTTAGTACATAAAAATTGCTACTGCAAATATGTACCCCCCTAACGAGTCAGAAGACAGAGCTAGAGGGAAAAGGAAGGGAAGTCAAAGGGGATGAAAAAAGCAATTAAGATGTATTTATATTATAATCTCAATTTTATAAAAAAACTTACAAGATAACAATTTTATGAAACAGTAAAAGTAATGTGTTAGGGTCGGCGAGATAGTTCAGCGGACCAAGAACCTGCTTTAGCAAGCTCAGGGACCAGGGTTTGATTCCTGGTGCTCCCCCACCCCCAGCACTAAGCCAAGACTGAGTCCAGGCATGGTGGTGCATGCTTTTAATCCCAGCGCTGGGGAGGCTGAAAACAGGAGGATCACTATGAGTCTGAACTGCCTAGTGAGACCCTGTACTAAATACATACATACATACATACATACATAGTGATGTGCTATAGTTAAATGTGTTGAGAATCCCAGTACGAAGAAGTTTTCAAGATGTCATTAGAATAGAACAGAAATGGAAGTTTGAGTTCTCATTCTCTAGGGACTAAAATATTACTATATTTTACTAAATAAAGATATGGCATAATATTAGAAAGTAATAAATGATGAAAGAAAGTTTTGTATGTATATTCTACTTTGTAAAATAATATAAACCAAGTTTGGCCTCCGTCTATATATATGTACTGTACTGGCTTAGAAAATCAACACACAAATTGCCCAAGATTGAGGTAGATGACAAAGCAGATAGACAAATACAAGAGCAAAAAAATGTTTTACATAATTCAATGTAGAATGTGTTCTTCTGTGTATGACAGAATAACAAGGACTAGATTTATTCTTTGGCCTTAAATATGAACAGCTGAGTAAAATACATGAAATAATAGTTCTCAGACATTGCCCAACAGGCAGCTTAAGGTAATAATTGCACAGAAAAGGCAAAAAATTAGATGAACTCTGCTATCACCCAAGTACTACCTCGAGCAAGCTTCCAGGCCATAGTGCAGAGATCCCAAACAAGCCTGGTGGTGTCACTTAGCTTAGAACACAGAGCTCAGAAGCACCAAGGTTAACAAACAGCTAGAACTTGTCGGGGGGCAGAGTTTAGGAAAGCTGTGAGCTAGAGAGAGGCAGAAGGTGGGAGAAAGAGAATCAGATTGAAACTGACTTTGAAGACCTGTGGAGGATTTTCCTTTAAATCTTCAGTTACCTTATAGAAATGACCAGTGACCAGGAAAAGAACCACTAAGAGCCAGTAGAACGACTCTCACAGATGCACAAGTGTGGGAATACCTCATGCTGCCAACACATAAAACAAAGACACTTCACAATACAGAGGTCATTGGGCCAGCCAAATAGCTCAGTGGATTAAAACACCTGCAAGCAGGCGCAGGAGCCAGGGGTTCGATCCCCGGGCCTGCTGTGCTGGCCCTGCCCCGGGGTGCTGAGATGGCAATTGAGGCTGGGCATGGTGGTGTGTGCCTGTAATCCCAGCTCTTGGGAGGCTGTAAACAGGCGGATCACTATGAATCCGATCTAATAGCGAGACCCTGAACACCCTGTAGTCCTTTCTCTAAAATAAATAAATAAATAAATAAACTCCAAAACAATAAAGAGGACATTGAAATACTTACAATACTACTGTCTCAGTAGTGGGGAAATTTCAGAACTAAAGGTTGTTCAGTTTCAGTTCAGTAGAGCTTAAAAGCAAGCCTTAAAAAGAAGAAACTTTCTAATAGCTGAGCGGTATCAAAAATAAACCTCAAATAATGTATAAGGGAATAATAATGACAATTTAAAAAATCTAACATCAAGCAATTATATAATACTAAACACTGTAAGCCAAAAATAGTTCATAATGACTAGTAAACAATCAAAAATTATTAGGCATGTCAATAGCATAATGCCTAATCAAAGAAAAAGGACCCAACTATGACATATGTGATCAAATTAGTAAAGATATTAAAATTTATATGTTCTATTAATGAACTGTGAAAATATACAAGATTGATAGAAGTCTCATCAAAAACAATGCAATCCAGGAAAGTGAAACAATTTATTTAAGTACGGAAAAGAAAAATGTCAACCTAGAATTCTATAGCTACACAAATTATCTTCTAAAAATGAAGCAAAATAATTTTAAGAACTATAATTCAGTGCTGTTATGTATCTCTATAAGCAAGGAACATTCTTAAATTTTAAAACTTTTTCCCATAAATATTAACTCATTAATATTATACTAAATTATAATAAATATGGATGTACTACAATTAAAGAATCACCAAGTTTGGAGCATTAACCAGAAGACAGGTACAGAGACAGCACTGCTCTTTGCTGCGACAGCTAGAGGCTCCTCTAAGATGCACTTCATAAGACAAAAACAAGGTAGGAAAAAAACCCTTGAACAGCAGAACAAATATTTATATTCTATAAAAGAAAATAAGGATTCCTGGAATTTTAAAGATTGATAAAAGTTTATAACCAAGACCCAGTCCTAGCCCAGGTCCGGTGAGCGTGTGGAGAGCTTCCTGCTACCCTGCGCCGGGGGAACCAGTCCCAGCCCAGGTGCAGCATGGGCAGGACCCTCTCCCACCCCCTCGGACCGCCCCCCACCACTCCGCCTTACCTCCCCCACCCCTCCCGCCCAGTAGGAATTTCTGCCCAGTTCCAGGAACCCCGAGAACCAGTCCTAGCCCAGATCCACTGAGCGTGTGGAGAGCTTCCTGCTACCCTGCGCCAGGGGGACCAGTCCCAGCTCAGGCGCAGTGTGTGCCGGACCCTCTCCCACCCCCTTGGGCCAGCTCCACCACTCCGCCGTACCTCCCCCACCCCTCCCGCCCAGTAGGAATTTCTGCCGACTTCCTGGAACCCCCAGACCCAGTCCTACCGCAGGGCCGCAGCGGGAAGGAGCTGAGCACAGCAGCCAGACCTGAGCCAGACGCAGCTGGATAAGTCCGAACTCTGTAGAGCTCCACCTGAACTTCAGTACGTGTGAAGGTTATAACTACAGCAAAGATCTACAACAAAAGGCAGAAGACAGTGTACACAAAATGACGAGAAGGAACAAAATGCAACCTCAGAACCCAAGCCCACCCGTAACAAGTGCAGAGGACACTAACACAGAACAAATTGGAAA
>NW_004524657.1:5345100-5373084 GCF_000260255.1 Octodon degus
ATGAATGTCCATTTTGTATCTGTGTATTCAAAGTGGTTAGGATAGATATATAGTTGCATTCTCTTAATGAATTGAATGATTTGTTCTAATGGTGTTTGTAAATAGGATCAGAAGTTCACTTCTTGTACAGCAATTAACCACTAAGAAGAATATATGCAGTGTATTATTTGTTGAAACTGTACTTCCGATTTGATTTGAAACTATCTCATTGCTATCTGTTTATCAATAAAACTTTGAAAAAAAAAAAAACCCTAAGGCCTAAGGTTAGGTAGAGTTCAGACTCACACCAAAAGTATGATCATTAAAGAAAAAAAGATTTAAAAAAAAAAAGTTTACAACCAAATGAAACATACAATACAAACTGAAAGTATCATACAATCAAAACTAAACTTAGTGGGAGATTTCATAGAAAAATTATGCGCAGAGTTTCAGAAAGGCATCTTTTTCAAGGAGACAGAGGCTCCCCGATTAACAACCCCGTTGGTAGATCCCAGGCCAGCAGCCCAGCAGAATTCTGTAGGTATAAGGTGTAAACACCTGGGCAACAACCATGTCTGCCTGTTTTCCACAATGTATCTTGTCTGGCTCATCCCAACATTTTCATAGTCTTTTGCTAAGTGAAATGAAATTTCATTATTTTCTTAGATGTTAAAGAAACTCCAGGTACGAAAGCCAGAAGTTTTCTAAAAGCTGGTAAGATGATCTGGAAAAGATCCTCCAAGTTTTTAAAGCACTTTGTCCTTTACCTTTTTTTGTCTTTTTTCTTTTTTTCTCTCTTGTTTACAGAGCAGAAACTAGGAACCAATTGTGCTTTCCCTCATTTGGTGGATTAGTAAGTTTAAAAAGACAAGAAAATGCAAGTTTCTTTTTAGTATTCATTAATGAAGTGGCCAAAAATTTCAGTTAAAAATGCAGTGACAAAAGTCAGTAAAGTACTTATGTTTACACAATTAGAACAGATATAACACTTAACACTATCTGAAATAACCACAAGAGGGCAGAGGAAGACAAAATTAATGTTTACACTTTCATACAGCTGAACATTTGTGACTTTCGGCAAAAGTTCATTTTTAAATGAACATTTAGTAATCATTTTACCTTATAGTGCTCTGTCCCAGGATCGCGGTATGCAGTCCATTTCTGCCCATCATCACTGTACTGAATGGTGTAAGCAGATACGTAATAGTTGTGCTCTACCATGGTGGATCCAGTGGTGATAATGCCTGGAGAACACTTTTATTAGTTCACAGAATCCGAGTCCCAGCCATTCAGCATCAAAGCATGAACACTTGGGCTACACTGTGCAAGTATTTTTGCCAATGGCTCATTTCTATTTCTAAGTGCAATTTCATCATAGTAGGTAATAAATCTTTGGGTTGTTTTCTTACAGAGATATGAAGAATTATGAATGTGTGTTAAGAAAAGAACTATTCTATTTTAGCAGCTAATGGTCACATGATTATATATATCAAATTCTGAGTAAAAATGACTTCTTGGGAGTGAACAGATATAAAAATGATGATTGGTATCATTTTTCAGTACCAAAGAAAAAACCTGAACAAAATTATTTAAATCAACCTTGAGCAATTATTCTGATCATTCACTAAGTTCTAAGTCAAATATACACTTACCACATGTAGAACATTAGATATTTATAGCACTCGAAATGGATTCTTTTCCAATATAAATTTCTGTTAAGGACTATCAGAGGTGATTATTTTAGATTTCAGAGTATCACTTTACTGAAATTTTTCCTTAAAATAACTTTAATCCAAAGAAAAAGTAAAGTTTTTAAGAACTAAACACAGCCAGGCATGCTGATACCCCCTGTAACCCCATGACTCAGGGAAGCTGAGGAAAGAGGATTGCAAATTAGGGCCTCCCCTGAGCAATTGACCAATTCAATGAGACACTGTCTCAAAACTTAAAAACCAATCAATCAATCAATCAATCAATCAATGTCTAAAGGTAAGGCCCTAGTACTTGGGAGACTGAGGCAAGAGGATCACTGGAAGTTCAAGGTCAGCATGAGCTACACAGCAAGAACCTGTCTAAATAAATAAATAATCCTTATACTAGCTGCATCACTGAAAAAAACCTAAAACATATAATTAAAATTTCAGTGACCTAATTTTCTATAAAAATCTTAGATGTCATGAGTTTTCCAAATAAAATCAGTATTACCAATCAGTGTAGAAAATTATATCTCTTAACCTGTAATCTTCTTTTCCTTATTCAGATCTATTTGTAACCACTGATCTGTATCAGTGGCAAAAGCAGCCCAAGGAGGGCCTGGTTTTTTCAGCCTGGCCTTTTCCGGTCTCCAACTGTTCTTCTGCCCTGTGTGGTCAGTCCACTCCAACACAGACGATGCTGTTATCTGAGCATCAGCAATCACACCAGACTCCATTCCTAGTGTTCCATAACAGCCTGAAAAAATAAAAAAAAACCTGGTTTCCAGATGTACATCCAAAACCTATATAAACTCACTTTCTGCAAGCTATTACACAGCTAGACAAGTGCTTCCTGGGTTCATGTGTCTGTGTATCCTCAACAAACGTACAAATACAAATTCACCCCTCAGTATCCATAGGAGATTTGGTCCAAGACCCCACATCCCACCACCAAGCAGATACCAAATCCCACAGATGTTCAAGTTGCTTCTATAAAATGGTGTATTATTAGCATAATTCTGTATGTTCCTGCTGTATGCAGCAGTAACTTGGTTCATGAACTTAATTTGTTCTATGATTTTGGAAAAGGTGGCCACATTTGTGTTCTAATGGGAAAGATGGCCACAGTCTTGTTTGTCACCTGCTGCAGAATTTGCAAACAAAAATTCTGCCAAATGTTTCTGGCTGAAAGAAAACCATACTGTTTGCAAATGAAACTATTCGTGAACAGAGATACCACTTACTCTCAATCGCCTGTAGATCACTTATAAGGCCTAATGCATTGTAAACAGTTACACTGCACTGTGAAGAGAAAATGGTAAGAAAGTCCATCCACGTTCAGCACCAATGCATTTTTCCCCTGAGTACTATCAATGTGCACATGTGAAAGCCACAGTTACAGAGGGCTGACTATGAATGTGAATAGTAACTGTTAGTTTATAGAGGTGCATCTCCAGCTCTCTGAGATATCCGCCAGATACATGGGCAAACTCCTCCTTTACCTCTTTCTGGTTTTTGTTTACATGAAACATTCTCTATGAGGGTTGTGCATCACTAGCTCCAGAACAATGCCTGGCAAACAAAAAGCTCAGTTCAATAAATAATTTCTGCTGTATGTGAAGTTCAGATGTCATCCTAGGCGTGCCATGCCACCCTCAACATGCCTGATCATACCAAAGTCATCCTCTCCAAGGAAGCCTCCTCTTACAACACAGAGAAGAACCACTTTATTCATTGTATATTTGACTCAGTGTTATGGAAAATAAAAAAGAAAGTGCAAAAAATCCAACAGTTAACACAATGCCTGACCAATAGTTGGTATTAGAAAAAAATAGCTATTATACTAATTGTAATGTCAGAAATTCCATGAAAGGCTTACCACTTGTCTTAAATGTAAAAAGACTTGTAGATAAATGTCCCCTGAAAAAGAAAAAGGTATTTTTTTATGATGCTCACATAACACACAACTTCCTCACATTAGCAAACCTGTGGTTAAAAATAAGACCACTGATACTGTTCTTCAAAAGAGAAAGTTTCATCATTGCTACAAAGAGCAACCTCTGAAATCATCAACTTTTTCTACGGGAACCTAGTACAGAGTTTCACAGAACCTAGTATGTGTATGTAACCTTTACTACACAATTTATTTTCTTTTCCATAAAATAAACTGACTCCTAAAACCTTTCTGTGAAATAACTTTTGGTGAAAGTGTAAGACCAAGATTTATTTTCAGGGAAGGAGGCTCATTTCTTAGAGTAAACAGAGGATGATCTGGCTACTAACAGACTACATTCAGGAGCTGCAGTATCTCCATCTCTGAAACGGGTTTCAGAATCAGAATGCAGCATCACTTCCAAACTTCCAAGGCAGGGGCAGAATGGAGAACTGCTATGAATGCAAGAGTGAGACAAGTGGGAAGCTCACTAGATGGCAGGTCATAAGTCTCCAGGCACCCTGGAAGAATAGTCCTTGGTTTATACTCCTGCATTTAATAAAATGTGGTAAGAGAATATAATCTATCTGCATGTTTCCACAGTATGAAAGAATTTACACAAAAAAGTTCTTTCCAAAGGTAGCACAGGAGAAAGGAATGAAAAGATGTATATAAAGTCCTGCAGAAGAAGCCAAAAGAAAGGTAGCATACAGAGACTCTATCTAAAAAAATAAGAAGGAAAAAAAAAAAATCCTAAACCAGGGGCGGGGGAGATGGCTCAGTAGAATAAGCACTAGCCTGCCAAGCACAAGGGCCTGAGTTCAATCCCTGGTTCTGCCAAAACAAACAAACAAAACCCTAAAAACAAAAATACAAAGTCAGGAATGGTAGGTAGTATTAATCCAAGTACTTGGGAGGCTGAAGTAGGAGGACTGCCTGGAGTTCAAGGCTAGCCTGGGCTACAAAGTGAGTTGAAGGGCTACTTGAACTATATAGTGAGACCCAGTCTCAAAAATAAGCAAACATACCCCAAAACTGAAAACAAGAAAAAGATAGTTGGACTGCTGACTTTACAGCAAGGATGGGGAGATGACAATCCACCCATGTATGACCTAATCTTTTATGTCAATGGACTAGGAACAGTTTTTACATGGTTAAAAACTGGTGAACAAACAGTAAGTGACATGTGCATGTAGTCCATAAAACTTCAACTATCTTCTGGCTGTATCTTTACAGAAAAAGACACCCAGCTCCCATTCCATCCTGTCCTGGGCATGGACTATGCTTCTGTCTTCTGAATGAATCTGGCTTAGGACCTTTAAGGAAATGCTGGCTTCATTAGGCTGACTATGATCACATAAAGAGGACAGATTTATAAAAATAGGCTGCATTCCCATAGAATATCAACTTCTGCAATTGATGCCTAGTCTGTGTTCTATATATACCACAGGAGAACACTGTAGAATGCATAAAAATGCATTCTTCAGTATCCTCTTGGGATGAGAGAGAGAGAATCATAGTACTACCTCTGTGTCAAAATTTATTTTACTCTCAAAGAATTTAAATTATCCTCAATCCATCCTGATTTGCATGGGCTAAAAGGTACACAACAGCCCTCCTGATCTTTACAATAAAGTAAAGATTTGTCAATGAATTTCTAGATTATCAGCTGAGATGTTTCAAAGACTTAGAACATGAATTAAAAAAAAAAATCATCCTTCCAAATGATTTTTTTAAAGTAGTACAAACTAAAATATTACAAGACTGCCTATGCCTCTAAAAAGTCACAGATACTGAGAACACAAATGAGAGTGCTTACTCCATAAATGTTTCTTCACAAACACTTTTTAAGATTGATTTGGTTGAGGTTGACCTTATCTCCTGCCCCACCTCCCTCAAGCATGCTTATTACAGACAGCATATGTACTTACACCACAGATGTGACGTTGTTGGCCAATGAACTTTCATAGTATGGGATGCCTTTACTAATTACAACACTGATTTGGCCACCCAACACATTGGATACTACTCCTGCATGTATACCAGCCACACATAAGGGTGAGGACTTTAGGAAGAGAAAAAGAAAATATTAGTTTGAATTTTCTTTTGATATGCATGCATAATCAAAACACTTCTACTCCCTCAAGCAATCAGTTGATCTAGAAAGTTCTTAGAATACTGATAGCATAACTTTTTTTTTCTTTTTTTTTGCAAAGAAAGAATAAAATACTGGCTATTATGAAAAAGAAGTGACTCTTAAAAAAACTAAAATGATACAAACATGTAACACAGATCTAAACAGTCTAGGGTTTTATGAATAACTACATCACAAATTTATAAAGTAAGTCTATGTAATCTATGTCCAACTTACATCTCTATATCCATGAGGAATTGTTCCAGATATCTCAGCAAAAGGAAGGAGACAGCCAGGTGGGCAGTACTTACTGAGAAATGGAAATAAGTAAAAGCTTATATAATGCTGCACCTTCTGGAGAAGAGCAAAACATAGCACACATACATTTTTCAGCTACTTTGCATGTCACCACCCTAAAAGAATCACTTCAAATAGTCAACATCTCTTAAGTCACGAAGTTACAAAATTCTCACTTTCTATGTATTACTTTACTTCACAATGAATTGCAGACATATTTCTATTATAAGATCTATTCATCACATTCCCCACACTTATAGGAATGTCTATTATGTATTATCCTGAGTGTCTGCTGAGTGTCTGGCTGGGCTGGGTACTGAGTTTAAAAAGGTTAACCAAACAAATATGGCCCTTATCATGAGTAAGTTTACATGTTGGTGGCAGAAAAACCCATTAAACCAATACATAAATCTCTAGATCTTGATACTGTCATTAAAAAAAGGCACTCTGAAGTAATGGGCAAAAGTGTAATGCAATAAAAGTAACATGAACAGCTTAGATGTGTTGCACAACCATCATAAGTGTTTCAAGGTAATTCACACAAGAATCCTGTGTCATGTGTACCACCAAATGAACAGTGATGTGCCCAATTCACAGAGGATGCCCTTTAGAGACCCTCTCTTACACAGGGCCCTACATAGCCTCAGTTAGGGAATAGAAATCTGGTAACTGAGCTGATGCCACTGAAACAAGTGGTACAAATGTACATCAATCACAATAAAACATGTCCTTGAGGTAGGACAGTAGGCAAGTGTCTGTGAGTGTGAACGGACCCTGCAGACAGAGTACACTAAGCAAAAGGAAGGCCGGAGAGATGGGACTAGATCATACAGAAGTCTTGTGGGAAAGGAGTGTGGGATTACTTCTACATAAAATATGGAGGCCACTAAAGGAATTTGGCAGCCTAAATATGTACATGACTAGTACGACATGTGCTTTTCTTTATCTACTATATACAATTACTCTGGCTCCTAGGGGTCAAGATGTATATGGAAGCATGAGGGTGGCTGAGACACCATCAGGCAGCTAGTGCAGCAGGCCCGCAGACAGACGGCGGCAGTGCGGGCTTGGGTGGTGGTGACGGGGTGGAGGAGCCCAGGGAAGCCAGACGCCAGGGTCAGCTGCTCTTGCTAAACAGGCTGATGCCAGGATTAATTTATTCTTGTTAACCAGACTCCCTGACGCAGAAAAAGGTATTCTTTCCAGACAGAGAAGCCATTCTTAAAGACAAATTAAGGTCCTTTGTAAGCAGCAACAAGTTGAAAGGAGGCTAGTGAAATGGGTTTTGAAAAATGAGAATGATTTTGCCAGGACCAGAGTACAGTGGTTCCAAGCAAGAGCTCACAGCAGTGTAAATCACAATACATGTGGATGAGATTGGAAAAATGGCCCAGAGCCTACTCATGGAAGACTGTGATGAAGCTAAGGAATCTACTTTTCATCACAATAGCTTCTCCACACTTTCAAGGAGGGAAATAATCAGTCTGAATTTTTAAAAACTACTTGCCAGGAGCATGAGTAACAGCAAAAATTAGATATGGGAGCTCAGTTAAACAGTAATCTCAGTCTAGGCAAGAGACAAAGGTAGAAAGGAGAGAAATAGTAGGAGACATGCCACTTAGATAAGAATGATGAAGAATTCAGTAATAACTTCCACCATCCCTCCTCTTCCTTGAAAAAGAAAAAAAAGAAACAGCTTTTCTATTTACAGTAATAATTTTGTTAGATTTTAAAGAGCAACTGGTTCTACTTTTAAAGCATTTAAAAACTATACTTTCACTTTGGAGAAGATCTAAATGTTACAAGTAAAGCAGAATTTTAATATGGCAACTAAATGCTTAGGTTTAAATTAACCCTAATTTAGTTATGTTCCAAAACAATGATTATGTGTCACACACTACACATTAACTTCAGTGTGAAACAATGAGAAGTGGATTAAGAGAAACATTTAAGCCCTAAATGTGGCCATACCTGAACTCAGGCTCCAAAAAGTTGGGTGCAGTGTCCAAACAAGTGATTAGATCTGGAGAAAACAAGTTAAGAAAGCAAATTCAGTGATGTGCATGCTCACTGTTCTTGTTAAAACAGCAACTACTATAGAATCTCAAAATATATTAATATAAATTAAAAAATCTCAACAGTACTGAAAATGCTATATATATGTTTTTAATTTATGTATTTAGTATAGAGTCTCACTAAGCAGCTTGGATTCATAGTGATCCTCCTGTTTTCAGCCTCCCCAGCACTGGGATTACAGGCAAGGTCACCATGGTCAGTTCAGGGTACCTGGGGGTGGGGCCAGTGTGTGGTGTCAGGGATCGAACCCCTGTCCCTTAGGTGCTTAGTCCGCTGAGCTATCTTGTTAGCCCTACAAATTTGTGTTCGTCATCATTTCTCTCTTATTTGATAGGTCTTGAGCTCTGGAGCTGAGTCCCAGACACTACTCCCCATACTTAAGTTTCTCAATGCTGTTTTCTACTATATTGCCCCCAGGAAAGAGCATATACATACACGTAAAATCTGTATACCCTACAAAGGGTTTCTATGTAATAAAACTCCCAAAGTATTTCATGGTTATTATTATGACTAAGAATAATTCTTCGTTATTTATACACAAGGAAACAATGACCAAAAAAACCCCCAAAAAACAAAAAAGTAAGTTTTTCACCTCTGACTTCTAATCAAAATTCCAACACCTCTCACAACTTGAAGATGCTGAACTCATCTAGACTTTCAAAATCTCTGGAGAGGGCCTCTAAAATAAATTCTTCTAGTTCATTCTTAAATATACTTAAGTTGGTGAGGTACTGTTCTAATGAAAACAAAACTTTTAAAATTTATTACTATCTAGTCATCAATACTTCTGAATAAGAGGTAGTCAGCTTCCAATTCAGACCTAGTTCCTCATCCATATAAAATATAACTTTGAATTTAAAAAAATTCAATGGCTTCTTCAGAAGAGAACAAAACCCTCAATGCAGCCTATGGGGTCTTGAAGCATCTGGCCCTGCCTTGCTCTTGGACTCTCATCTTGCCACCCTAATCCTCCTTTGGATGCACTAGAACAAGATGCTCTATTGGTCAGGAAGGTGTTTTGCTACCCATCACCCAGGTGAATCTTAGGTCCTCTCCATTGCTGCACTGACCTTCACAACTTCGAACCCCATTTAGCACATTGGAGGTACTTACATTGTTTGCTTCAATGAATAGATGACTATTCTATGTTCTCAGAGTATAATATGCTATCTAGAACTGATGGAGTTAAAGAGTTATTAGCAACAATTTTTTTTATAATGCCTAGTCCTTGAAGAAGGGCTAACGCTGTCTTGTGAGCTTTGTAGTATGAGCAGTAATCATACTGTAGCATGCAAAGGAAGCTACCACTTAGCTTTGATTATTATGCTAATGGAAATGTAAGTTTCTGATAACAGATTTGGCAAAGTTCACTCACTAACACTTAGGGAGGAAAACCTGGAAGACCTGAATGCAGTGACAAAAATATGGAATTTCACATATACATGCTTGGCTGCAGAACCATACCCAAGGTGCCAATACACTGAAGAAGAGGATGGAACCTAGCATCTGTTGTACCACACATATAAATATGTTACATTAATGGCCTCCCATCTATCTTATAGGAAATTAATTTATTATTCACTGAAATCTATCTATCTATCTATCTATCTATCTATCTATCTATCATCTATCTATCTATCTATCTATCTATCTATCTAACTATTTAGAGACAGGGTCTTTCTATGTAGTTCAGGCTGGTTTTGAACTCATGGCAATCCTCCCACCTCTGCTTTCCAAGTGCTGGGATTACAGGAGTATGCCACCGTTCCCAGCTTCAACTGAAATGTATCTTTAAAAAAAGTAAAGCATAATAACAATTATACTAATAGGAAAGTGATATTTTGAGAGCAATTGTATGTATATATACACTGATATATACACACACCCCACAGATATTTTCATAACTAAATCTGTTTTTCAGAAGTTTAAGAGGATACAAACTTGGATAGGAGTTCATGTCTACCTAGTACACGGACTGAAAAAGTAGACATAAAAGTAGAATCACTTGCATTCTAGCTATTCCTATCATTCTTTGCACAGTACCAAAAAGAGCCAATTTTGCACTTTCCTGCTGTATCAAAAGAATTTTCAACTTCTAAAATGAAAAGGTGTCTGTGTGGCCCAGTGTGGCATTTAAGTCACAAGATGACAATCAATTGACTGCTTTACCTTCCGATCACATGCCAGAAAGCTAGTTAACAATGGATGTATTTGATCAGAACAGTAAAATGTCGAACTAACTGATTTTGCTCTCAAATTCCACTGGGCTTGAAAGATGACCTTAGGAATCAAGTAAGAATTCAAAATTACTGGTCCAAGGGAAGCCAAGAAGACTGAAAGCAGGGGAAGGAGGCCATAAGAAAAGACTTTGACATTTACAATTCCACAAAGGCAAATAAAACAACACTTTAAGCAGGGAATAAGATGTTACATGTCTTTTTTGAAAACTTTCCCTAAGTAAACAGCCCAGTTTTCCAGAAAATTTTGTTACTGTAGCACTCCAAGCTAATAAGAACATCCAGACTAGACAAATACAGCTCAAAAGAAACCATCTGTTTCAGAAACTTCAGATAGCAATGAGTGAGACATTATCATAATGAATGGAATGAAATCAAACATTCTGGAATCTAGAAATAAACCCTCAAATGTACAGTCAAATTCTGCTAAGGGGATCCAAGCATTTCAGATGGGTAGGGAGTTGGAGGTGCATGTGAAGCACAGCAATAATGTGGGGTCAACCTACTGTCCAACTGCAAAGAATGAAATGGGTCATCCATCATATGTCACAGACAAAAAATTAACTTAAAGAGTCTAAAGGTAAGAGCTGAAACTAAAGCCTTTCAGAAGAATCACTTTCAAAATGATTTGGAATTCTTTTTGTACCCTAAAGCCGCTGTTCAAGCCCACTGGGACTTGAGAGCAAGGTCAACTGATGAGATCTTGACCTTCGATTATGTAATGGATTTTTACATATGAGGAGAAAAGCACAAGCAACCAAATAAAAATAAACTCACATTCATCAAAATCAGGAATTTTTCTGCCTCAAAGAAACAAGACGAGAAAGACAATCCACATATTGTGTATTTGGTAAGGGCTTAGAATACAGAGTATTTAAGATGTGACATTAAAAAGACAAATGTAGGGGCCGGGGAGATAGATAGCTCAGTAGAATAAGCGCTTCCCTGGCAAGTGCAAGGGTCTGAGTTCAACCCTCGGTTCCGCCAAAAAAAAAAAAAAAAGACAAATGTGCATGCATACAGCAGAGTATTATTTGGTCATAAAAAGGAATGAAGTACTGATAAGTGCTATAACGTGGATGAATTTTAAAAACATGCACAATGACAGAAGCTAATCATGAAAGGCCACATAGCATACAATCCAGTAGGAAATATTCAAAGTAAGCATACTGTACGGACAAAATGTAAACCAGTGTCGACATAGGACTGGAGAGAATTAGGGAGGGAGAAATAGAAACAACTGTTACTAATTATGTAACTTCTTTGGAAGCAATTAAAGTATTACAAAATTGACTGTGCTAATAATTGCAAAGCCCTGAATTAAAAAAAAAAGTGAACTCTTTACTGAGAATCATATGATGATTTATTTAATACACCTGGTATAATTTTTTTAAATAAAAAGATGCCATCATGGAAAAAATAACCATTACCTTTACTATAGATGGATTTTTTTTTTAAAGCCCCATACAACAAGGGGAAGGAAGTTCATTCAATTATTCATTCAACGAATATGTAATAAGCATGCATTATGATCAGGTATTGCTCTAGGCATCTTAGATAAAACAAAGAACTAAACAAAAAATCCATGAACATGTGAGTAATTACAGTACAGGTAAGAGAAAATAGATAATATTAATAGGCAAAATATGTAGTGCTGGAAAGTGTTAAGTATTTCAGAAAAATACAATTGTTAGGAAACGTTAAGGACTGACAATTTTAAGTAATCTGGTCAAGTACACCTAGAAAGATTAATATATGAATAAAACTATAAAACAGATGATGGAGTGAGCCACATACCATGTGGATATGAAAATAAGCACTGCACAACACCAAGGCCTGTGGAGGCATGCATGCTATGTTTCAGGCCAGCTTGGAAAAGAAGCAGACAGTAAGTGATGAAGTCCAACAAGAAACTGGAAACCAAGCCTAATCCTATGGGTCTTGGAGGTAACGACATTTGGCAAAGCAAGATGGGATCTTCATTTTAGAAAGATTACAGTTACTACTGAATTGAAAGTAGACTGAAGAAAGGAAAGAGAAACAAAAATTAATATGGAACTTATTATCATCCTTGAGGTAAAAACTGATGATAACTTGAACTAGAAAAATAACAGTGGAGCTGTTGAGATGCAGTTATACCTTGACATATATATATATATATATATATATATATATATATACTGTCTCACTTACTCTTCTCTCATTGCTGGGAAAAATACCTGACACTCAAAATGAAGGAAGGAAAGGTTTACTTAGCTTACAGTTACTGGAGTTTCCAGGCCATACCCAGTTGGCTCCAAAACAGAGTGGCACATTGCAGAGAGCAACCTTTCATGGTGGTGGCAAGGAGCCACAGAGCCAAAAAGGGAGGAGGAACAGCAGCTCAGAAAGCTAACTAGCCAATCTCCCCTCCTTACCTTGTAGTCCAAATTACTTGCCCCAGGGCAGGTGCAGCATCCACACCTACAATAATCAACTGCAAACTCCAAAAGCCGCCCATGACTGCATGAAGCTTTGGGGGGACAACTAGACACAAACTATAACATACACATCCCCAAAAGTGCAGATGCCTATGAATTTGAGCATGAGAGGAATCAGAAAGAATGGTCAGATTTCTGGAGCAATTTAAAAGATGAATGTGTAAGTGCTTACATCATGAGAAGCAGTGATAAAACAACCAATTACCAGGGGAGTCCATTTAAACATATCCTAGAATACCAGAACTTGGTGGTGAAATGTTCAAAAGGCACAGAAGTGCATCATTTACAATATTCTTAACTAAGAAAGAGCCTCTGCATTGGCTTTTTCTCCCTTTAGTAATTTTCATCAAATACTGAACACATCCAAAATACTATAGTATATATGTTATTACATAAAACAGCAAGGGACTAATGGTACACGTCACTTGGGTGCTCTGGACCAGGGAGAATGGCAAGAGCACTCCACTGAACTAGCAAAGTAACAGTGGAACTGCTAAGATGCAGTTATATCCTGACATATGCATATACACTGTCTCAGTTATTCTTGCACAGTTCAAAGAAGGAAGAGCACCCACCTGTTCTCTGTGCCTTGACAGGAGAGTCTAAAAACAAAGGCAGCATAACCGTAATTCCCAGCAAAAGAGCTTCTGTCCTTCCGTGTTCCCTCCCCATAAAGAGGACGCGAGCCCGAGAAGGGATGTGAAGGTAGTATGAAGCGACTGTGTCAAGAGCATGACAGAACATAAGGACAGAAGCAGGAAAGCCATCCACAACAGGATGAAAGATCTCAGCGGCTTTGTAATGAAGACACCAACATCACATATTTCTCTGAGACAACTCTAAACTCTGCATTGGTACTGTCTGTCATAACTGATAGATTCAGGTTTTAAAATTTAAGTACAACTTAAAATATACAACACATAATTGCAAAGGCTGGAAAGCTTTATAACTGCTCCATAAAATACTTTGATCCATCCATAATACCATACTAAATCAATATTTTCTGTTAACAAATCAATCAAAAAATCTTAACATCTGTTAGTTACTCTCAGGAACATTTCTGAGTGACAGCACTGGCTATTTCTCAGGCTACAAAATTTTGCAATTTTTTTTTGCTTTTCCTCTAGTTTTTTTATGTTTGATATTCAGACAGATAGTGAGGTTAAGCTTAACAGCTTAGGTTGTATGGTAATAAGCTTGTCTTCTGGATGGTTAACAACCTAAGTTTGCAGACCAAAATTAGAGAAAAAGGAGGGCCACAAGGAAAGCCAACATTTTGGCCCTAGCCTTCCAAGGTCAATTAAGACTCAGGACATATGAGAACTTGTACTGTAACATCATGTAACTTAGTAGTGTCCCAAATTTTCTGATCAAGGAGATTATGGGGCCAAAGAGGAAAGTGATCGATGATATAGAGTATGCCTAAGGTCAAGTCAGACTCAGGACATATGAAAACTTGTACTGTTACGTCATGTAACTCAGTAGTGTCCCAAATTTTCTGATCAAGGAGATTATGGGGCCAAAGAGGAAAGTGATCAATGATATAGAGTGTGCCTAAGGAGAGTCACATGGAGAGAAAACATTCTCTCAGGCTTTCACAGAAAGCACATTGGCCAAGCAATTGCCGTGACTCATCCACATGGCTGACACTGACAAAGGTTCTACAATCTGAGGTACAGGATCTCAGGATAAATCCTGAGGGCATTTCACTGACCTTATCAGACCCAAAAGGTACAACTCTTGTTGCAAAGGTCCTGCTTTACCTTGGTCTTAACCATCCAGCAGAAAAGTATAAAACAAAGTATAAGAAGTAAAGCCATGTTGTTATGTTGAGCTGCAGGGGACTCAGGTCAACAATTTCTGACATTGCCATTGAAGCAGAAGACCCAATACTATTATGGATTACTGGACTCTTTTAAAATATTTTGCTGAGTTAACACACCTATAATATTCAAATAACAGATCTTAACAAAAAAAGGGGATACAGATGAATGTCCATTTTGTATCTGTGTATTCAAAATGGTTAGGATAGATATATAGTTGCATTCTCTTAATGAATAGAGGGATCTGTTCTAATAGTGTTTGTAAATAGGATATCATGTCCACATCTTGTACAGCAATTAACCACTAGGAAGAATGTATGCAATGTGTTAATTATTGAAACTGTCCTACCAATTTGGTTTGAAACTGTCTCACTGCTATTTGTTTCTCAATAAAATTATGGAAAAAATAGGTGTTTTTTTTTTTTTAAAGAGAATTAAAAAGAAATACAGAATTTCAAAACTAGAGGATAGGAAATTAACAATACTTATTACAGTTTTTGATTGAACTAAAAAATTGAAGACATTTTGGCACCAACTACTCAGCACAGTTTAAAACCAGCTAAATTTGCTCAAGGGTGCAATTTTTGCTTAACTGAAAACAATTTAATACTAAAGGAAGGGAAGCCTGAGTATGTGTATTTATTCCAATAAAAAATGAAGGTTACTTATAAATAATATTGTATCACAAATGAGAAAACATTGGGAAAAAAAGACAATGTATACCTAAAAATCCTGCTTCTTTATTTGCTGAAAATTCTTTAATTAGCCAACTTCCCAAATTATGAAGAAATATGCACTCTGGCTTTCATAATTCATACCTTGGCAGTACTGTTGCTTTGTGGGATTGTGGATATCTTCGTTCAAATGCAACAGAATGTGGAATAAGGCTGATCTTGCTGCTAAATTACTAGATTCTCCATAAGGACATTATCACTGTATCCTCTTAGATCTAATTCCTATTCCCATGATAAATATCTGGCAAAGTTCATACAAACTGCAATTTTGTTATATATATGGTAATCTATTCTGAACCAACTAACATTTACTAGGTGCCAGATGCTATACTAGGTACTTAGCTCTCCTCTTCACATAGAGTGGTGATTATATCTTGTTTTTGTTAGAAACCTTAGAACACTATCTACAGAAACAGCGTTCCTAGTATAGTAACAGAGAAAAAGATTTCAGACAAAAATATTTAGTGCCTTCTTAAAGATAATGTGGGCACGGCTCAGCTGTCTAAGCAATAAAACATGCACTAGGTAGGCCATAAGGAATACACAGAGAATTGAGTTGAATCTATAAATTCCCACACATTAAGAAATAAATACATGACAGAGTAAAGCTACAACTTTTTTTTACCTATACCATACCTAGGACACTAATAAATACATTAGTATTCATCAACAATGAAGGATATAGCCACTGCATAGTACAAGACAGTACAAACACATATGTGTTCCCTTCACAGAATTCTTAATGTACTAAATACGCAGGCACACAGAAAGAAAACTCATTACAGTATATTTCTGATTGTTCATATGTCAGTTTATAAACTTTCGTAAGGTGAATTGATTCTTTTGATTAACATTATTTTAACACATGAATCTTTTAAAATTTCTCTTTCTCTAAACACTGGTAATATTTTGCTAACATATTTATCCTATATATTAACACTAAAATGTAGTTATTTTCAGTATATATTATTACATATGCAAAGCACCATGTATATTCATTATCCACTTGTCTATAAATCAACATACATAAGGATAATAATGCAAATTAAAACTTTATTAAGACCTTGCTAAAATCAGTTTAATAGTTTTAGGGTTCTAAAATGTTTTCTACATACAATGATATAACTATATGATGTAACAGAAAAATTACAAACAGAAACCTGGATAGAGTAGTATTTGAAACAGAGGTTCTATAAAGTTACTATAGAGCTAATGCAACAAATCTAAGGAATTCTCAGTCTATTTTCAAAAGCAAAAACATTTCTCATAGAAAAATAACTTATAGAAATTCGAACACTATTAGAAAGTTTTCTATTCTACCATGTTTCACTTACAAGTTTATGTGCTTTGATGGAAGAAATGGAAAATATTTTCAAATAAAATGGTTAAAAATGGAGACTGGGCATGGTGGCACATGCCTGTAATCCCAGCACTTGGGAGGCTGAAAACAGGAGAATCACTACAAGTCCAATCTAGTAGTGAGACCTTGTAGACCCTGCCCTAAATACAGAAGAAAAAAATGGTTAAAAATGTAGCAATCACAAAACTTAATAGCACCGGTTTATTCTAAAAATAATCTATCATATAGTAACAATAACCTTGTCGGGGCCAGGGAGATGGCACAGTAGAATAAGTGCTTCCTTGGCCAGCACAAGGGTCTGAGTTCAATCCCCGGTTCCACAAAAACAAAACCAAACCAAAAAAAAAAAAAAAAAACCAAACAAAAAAAACAATAACCTTGTCAAATAGAAGTATTTTCCAGACTCAGCTATTGACAAGTTTTAGGCACATCATTATCAGATTCTATAAAGCAGCAACCAACAAGTGAGCAACTGTTTATGAAGAACATACCTACACTGGGTCATTTTGTTTCACAGGAAATTATGAACTATTTTCTACTTGCTCCCACAAAAATCAACGAACACAAAATCCTGATCTGAAAAAAATGAGGTTTAACATTACCTTTTAAGTGATAATTTCACGTACTAAAAAAACAGTACTGGGATATCACTTTCCAATGCTGCCTATAAAACACACATAATCCCAGCATACCAGTTATGCTAAGCACAAATTCCACTTTGAAGGACTTGCTGTTTTTTTTTTTTTTTTTTTTCACACTGTTCACACCTATATTTCAAGTTTGGAAATGCATATATGCAAGCAGCAATACAAAAGTATTCATGAAGAATGCATAATCTCTGAAAATTATGAAAACATCCCTGCTACCAATACATTTCTAAATACAAAACTGACTACCATATTTGTTAACTTCTGTGTAGCGAGAGAAGTTCATTTTCAAAACAGATAAAATTCAGTCTTTAGGTGTGAATGGTATGAATGACAGTCTTTTTTTTTTTTCCTTTTTAAATTTCTTAGTTGTTTGGGATCCTTAAGCATGCACAAAGCTTTGAACAGAGGGTCCGCCGAGGAACCGGGTGTCTCCAGGCGTCCAGTTAGGCCAGAGCTCTGAAGGCCTCCGGGTCGTCCACATCCGGGGCAGAAGCACTCGACTTGTCAGTCCTGCTGCCACGGTTTGGACGCCCCCCGCGCCCACGTCCACCTCGCCCTCCCCTGCCACCCCGTCCGGGGCGGCCGAGGTCTCCAAAATTGATCTCCAGCTGAGACGTGATATCATTTGCAGGCTTCCGGAAGTGATGGTCCATCACGGAGTCTTCAGCGTGAGCCTCTTCACTCTTTGATTTATGAAGAACGAATCCCTTCTTCCACTGTCCATCAGCACCTTCGTTTGGTTTCCGAATATTAAATTCTACTTTCGCCCGGTCTTTGTTTTGAATCGCCTTCCACTCATCCAAAGTCATCTCTTTTGGACCCTCTTCCTTAACCTCCTCAACTTCGTTCTCTTTATTTTCAGTGTCTGCCACAGGGCGCTCTTCACCTTCAGGTGTTTCCTCAGTCACATTTGATTGATCCAAATCAGTTAATTCGTCTTTGACAGTTCCCCAGTTGTGAGATCCGCTACCTCCTCATTTGTCCTCATGCTTCAGGCCACTGTAATGTGAAAAAGAAGATCTATCGCTTCCGCTATGCCTATCAAATTCACGCTTGCCACGAGCATCAAATCCATCTCCTCTGCTCATGCCACGGCCACGGCCACCTCGCCCTCTTCCAAGGCCACCACGTCCTCGAATAGGCCGGTCAATAATAGGTCTATCAACTGAAAATTCTCCTCCTTCACCCTTTTCTTCAAGTGGTTTTTCAAATCTTCTTTCACGAGGTGGTCGCCGTTCTGGTCTCCTATCAATTATTTTCCCTTCCCCCTGAAGTTGTTGATCAGGTCTTCTTCCAACACGTCTTATTCCTTCTTTCTTCAGCGCCACGGGCGGCTGCGCCTCCTCTTTCTTGTCCGCCACGCCGACGTTGGGCGGCAGCGGGTTCTTACGGTCCTTCTGGGACTCCTTGCGCAGCTGTTTGCCCGCCGCGGTGGAGTTGGTCTGAGCCGCGGCCTGAGCCGCGCTCTTGGCTCCGGGGCCCCCAACGCCGCCCCCGCCGGCTTCTTTTTTCTTGTTCTCCGCTGCCTTCAGCACCTCGAAGGGGTCCGATTCGTCGTCAAATAACTGGTCGAATCGGTTGGTGACCACGCAGCCGAAGCCTTCCTGTAGGGGCCCAGGCATGACGGTGGCTCGGCGGCGCGTTCCTCCACAGATTGCAGCGGGCCGCGCCGAGCCAAGAGCGCCTGCTTCAGCTCTTCCCACAAGATCAGGACTTGCTGTTTTTAATACAAATGTAGTAGTCTACTCAGTTCATCATTCTATGACTAAAATAACTTAAAAAAACCCAAAACACCAGAATTCTAGCAGTGTTGAGCTCTTCCTAGAAACTACCCATTATTGAAGAGATGATGGAAAATAAGCATAGACCACACATCTATAATATTCATTTCATTTTCCAAGACCAACCTTAAATGGTACTTTTAAATTTTCTCTTTAAAATGAGAATGTCAGCAGCATTTTTTTTTTTTTTTACACAAGCACCCATGTTTATTACAGTGCAATTTGTCATATCTAAATCTTGGAAACAACCCAAATGCTCAACTGAGGAATGGATAAAAAAAAATACAATATTTTTTACACAATGAAGTATTGCTCAGTTATAAAAAAATATTGACTGGAGGCTTTCATAAGTAAATGGATGTAACTAGAGAACATTTTCTTAAATGAAATAAATTAGATATACAAACATCAGATTGTCTTTCTAGTATAAGAAATTGAAAGAATAAAGAAAATCTGAACTATACAATAGGTGCTGTGAAAGGAAAGAATCTGTTCAACAGGAAGGAATGGAGAAAAGAATGAAAGGAAGGAAAGTGAAAGATTTGTGCATATACACAGGATAGCTTGGTAATTCTCCTGCTGACATTTGCTGCTCCATCAAAAGGTTAAGTTAATGCTTAATTTTTTCTGTGTCGTGATTAATATTTTATAATGTGTTGACCAATCTTACAGGCTTGTATCTGGGATTCTAAACAATTAATTTGAGCACAACAATATGCAGTATAATTGCTGAATTTCTATCATTTTGTTTAGTGAAATTCTATATCATCTCTAGTGTTGTTTACTATTGCTTTGTATTTTCTTAATAGATAGATAGATATAAAGATCTCAGAAGGCAGCAACAAAGCAAATTACCATTGAATTAAAAAGGCATAACCCTGGCTAATGTTAATCTTGTGGCTTTTTGTAAACTTTAAAATGAAGCAATGTGGTTATCATGGTTGCTTGCAAATGTGTGCAAACCCGCTACAAAGCCCAGCTGAGGTCAACACTCCTCAGTTGGCTATTGTAGAATACTGTACACTGTGGGGGAATAAAACTTGCTTGTTCCCATCCTCAGCCCCTGTCAGGGTCTCTTGTTGCATCTGCCATCACAGGCTCTCATTGATGACTTCTATCAGATTGAAATACACACCATCTATTCCAATATTCTGTGAGGTTTTTATCATGAATGGGTTTGGGACTTTGTCAAATGCTCTCTCTGCATGTATTGTGTTAGTCATTTGGTTTTTGTTCTTGGCTCTGCTAATAAATGTATGTTATATTTAATAATTTTTTGAATTATTATTTTAGTTTTTGAGACGGGGTCTCACTGTGCAGTTCAGGCTGCCCTTGAACTCACTGTGTAAGCCAGGCTGCCCTGAAACTCTCTGCAACCCTCTGCCTCCACTTCCCAAGTGCTGGGATTCCAAGAAGGTACCACTACACCCACTCTATTACTTCCATTCTTTGGCATATGTTGAAGCATCCCTACACCCCCAGGATAGATCCTGCTTAGTCATGGTGTACAATCTTGGTGATTTGCCGCATTCTGTTTGACAGTATCTTATTGAAGATATTTGTGTCCAGTCTTCATGAGGCAGATAGGCCTGTACTTCCCTTTTCTGGTTGATTCATTCTCTGGTTTGCTATCAGCTAATTCCTGCCTCCAGGAATCAGTTTGGGAGTACTGCTTCTCTTTCAATGTCCATAAAGTATTTGAGAAGGACTGGCATTAGGCCTTCTCTACATTTCTTGTAGAATTGAGTCTTGAATCTGTGAGAACGTGGGATTTCCTTTATTAGTAAGTTTTAAATTACATCTTCAGTTTCATTGATGGTAATTAATTTATTCAGAATTTTTAAAATTTCTAGGGCCAGCTTTGGTAACTCTTACGTATCCAGAAACCTCTCCATTTCTTCTGTTTTCAATCTTATTAGAATACAGGTTCTGAAGATGGTTGTTGAGGACTCATGAGGTAACTATGATATCATTCGAACTACAAAGAGTTGGGCAATGGTTGTGTTTTACTCGATCCTAAACATACCAGGTATAGTTTCCTCTTGAATTCCACACACCAGGCTTAGAACACAATCAAATTGGAAAAAACAAAACTACCAAATCAAGGTACCCCGAAACTCATATTAAACCATATCACAGCTGAAAGCGGGAATGCAGTCCCCCACTACCACAAATTATGCAGTCGAGTTTCCCGCATTTGGGGAAATCCCAGGTGTCATCACATCCGAAGTGCAATGGATAAGCCTCGTCCTGGGAAAACCACCTTCATGATCATGGTATCTCCCTTGCCAAGTAAGTATTTGTCAGCAGCATTTGTCATTAAACTAGATAGTAAGACCTGAGTTACCAAGTTTGGATTTCTTTGTTATCAGCTCTGCCACTTTCAATTAGACCGGCAGTGACTTGGGGGTTTCTCGCTACATATCTTGTAACAAGTGTTATTAAGAATGTCCAGGGCAGGGTTAGGGAGATAGCTTAGTAGAATAAGTGCTTGCCTGGCAAGCGCAAGGGCCTGAGTTCAATCCCCAGTTCTGCAAAGAATTTCCAGGGCACCTCAAAGGTCCATAGATAGACATCTTCAGTTGCTCAAAGTCTAGTTGGGATTGGGTGGGTTTACACCTATCTAAAATAGAAATACTAATCCTCTCATAATTTGCTAGAAGTACTGCTTCACAGTTGTATCTCTTTGTTTGCTCTACATGGGAAAGTGGAATTTTTTCCTTTCACTCATAGCTGTGATTTCTTTCCAAAACTGGTAAAGAAAAATTCTGGAAACTACTTCTTAAAGATAATTAAAATAACCTGGGGTAAGCCAAAGTTTTGTAGAAACTGGAAACAATCAAAAAAAGTCACTAGAGGAGCAGCATACTGTCCGAGATAGGGCTGGGTGTTAGGGTGCTTCTGAGCCTTATCCTTATGTGCAAAGTCTCTAACTACAATCTAAATCATAGCAGGGTGATCCTAATCCTCTGAAATGCTTCCTGGTTGTAATGTCTTTGGAAACCTACATAATTCTGCTGCATAGTTGAGAAGACCTTAATTTGATCATCTGGTCTCTGCTAATAGCAGCTTACAAGGCCTTCCTGCATTTGCTCTTACTTCTTTTGGGCTACACTTCAGAGTAAAGAAAAGGCTTTAAACAAACAACAATGTAAATCTCATGTTATGGAAAAAGATGCACCAACTTCTAAGCACTCTTAAGAAAAAGTTCTACCCTATGTCATTTGTAAGGCTTCCAATATGGAGATCTACTCATTTACCACTCATTTACCTATGGACTCCACTCCACTCTGGCTACAATGGCTTTTCCCTTTATTTTCGCAAAGATCCTTTCCACCAGCAGGCCTTTGCCCTTACTGGTTACTTCCCTAAAGTGTTATGGAGATTGTTATACATCTCTAATTAGTCCTTCAGTTCTGAGGTTAAACGTGATATACTCAGGACAGTGCTGTTCATCAGTCCTCTCTCCCTGCACCTCTCTGGCCTCCAATCTTAACCACAAATGAAGAGCCACTTGTTTAAATGTCTTTCTCCATTCTTGTACTATTAGCTCCATGAAAGGTTGGTTGTATCTGTCTTAATTATTGCTGTTTCCCCAAAACCAATAGAGCAGGAAAAAAGGCTTCGAAGGGCATATAATTTTGCAATGAGGTCCTGTATAATATAATGAAGATTTGTCTATCTGGGATGAAATCACCACTCTAGCAACAGCATAAAAACAATAGAAAGTCTTTGTCGGAGTATGTAACAAATAAAGTAGCTGTTGAAGCAAAAAGATTTACACTTTTATTCCCAAACACTCTAAACCTTCAACCAGATGCTAAGCTAGGAACACATAGTAATAATGTTCCCTGAAAGCACATTTAGCAGTTAAATTTCCTGGATGGAAATAAAATGAGGATCTCAACCAAGGCCAACCAGGCTTCAAATGCACAAATCATTATAAGGAATAGTTAATGAAAGGCCATGCAAGAAGTAACGAGTAGCTCAACTAAGGTTCTCTTGCATACAGTTACACTTCAGTTCAAATGAAATAAATGCTTGATTGATAGGATAAGCCATGGGGGGGGGGGAAGACTTCAGGAGACAGCTGTGAAAGAGGATTTCACAAGATGATCATCACTTTGGAAAATCTTACCATCCAGATGTTCCTTTAATTAAAGTAGAATGAATTTTGGAAGCTAAGAATCATCTGAAATTGGATGGAGACTAATACATCTACAGCATACTGATTCTGTTATCTGAGATTACTACCATTTCTTTAAGAAATCTTAATGCAGGACATTAAATTTCTGTGGGCCAAAAAGCTCCACAATTTAAGTATCTAATGTAAGAAGCATTTTTAAAAATAAGAGAGAATATTTGTTTTCCAGTAGTCTTTAATATGATAAACAACAAGGAGAAAATACTAATCAAACTAAATATTTAACTTGATATTAAGACCATGAAACTTGAGAGTTAAGAAACAAAACAGGTTATTTTTTATCCTCTCTTCTATCAATTCAAGGTTTTCAAAGAGCAAAACTGAAATGATAATCTGCTATCATATCCTTATGTGTTCTCTATATTACCCTTTTAATGATATTTGTGGGGCAGGGTCACTACAAGTGTTTGCAGTGGATGAGGGGTAAGTACCACTATTTACCCAGTATACCTACCGATACTACAAGATTTAGTCCCCACAACTAATCCATTCGTACATGTGACCTGTGGAGGTGAAATGATTTGCACCAAGTCATTAGGCTAGTATGTAGAGTCAGCTTTTAATCCCAGGGCCACCTGATTATGACACAATATGATCTCTTAGTTTCTCCAGCTCTGTCAAAAATATTATTCCGTCTTTCCGTTATTCCATCCAAATGAAATTTTTTATCTTCTATTTGTTTCTTGGTTTGTTTTATATCTTGAGACAGGGTCTTGCTATATAGTTCAGCTAGCCTTAAACTCATTATGCTGCCTTTAAGCCTACAGTGATCCTCCTGCCTCAGCTTCTGGGTGCTGGGACATCCCACATGGCCCTTTTTCATTTTCTCTAAAAGATGTTGGTACTCTTTACACTTTGCTCCATAGTTTATAAAGCAAAGGAAAGCAAACTGCTCGCCATGTAGAAAATTCCTCTCCCCGAGGCACTATGTTCTCAATGTTTTCATGAGACACCCTGGTTTTTCAAACGTGCTACCACTGAAGGGAACAGCATGCTTCATTTTGTCATTCCTAGTGCTCCATATTTTCATACCCAAGAGTCTTGATAATGTTCTCATTTACACAAAATGCACTACATGTTAATTTCAAATTTTAAATGATCCACTTAATTTATTGTTGAATACAAAAACAATCATTGATTCCTAATTTAAATGGCTGCTTCGATACATCCTTGTAGTAGCAACACTGTCTCATCACAGTACTCCAAATAGCAGAAGGGAATGAATTTTGGTCACAGCAACTGCGACAAGTTTCATGCGGATTTTGCATTTTATCACACTCTATTCTAATCCCTGCCCCCCCTCCAGATTCTAAACATTAACAATTCAGAAACATGTCCTGTTTATTTTGTACCACCTCAGCTGTTACCAGGGTGTTTCTGGTGGTATAAGGGCCTATTTAAAAAGCATGGAAATATGGTCCTTAAAACAGACTATGAAAATGGTAAACTGGACAATAAACCTTAAGTTGATACTGTACCTCTTAATAATTCACAAATTTTTAACACTTTATAGCTTATTCCAGTCATATAAAAGTGAAAAGTGAGTATTTCTTCTACTAAGAAGATGCATATGGGCTTCATATAAAACTGAATATGCTTACTTATGGGACTCTGAAACTGATATAATCATTAGATTTATATGTGCCTTATTAACTCTTTTGTTTTTGTACTCTAACTTTCTAACTCCAGATAACAAGTACCTAGAAAGAATTTTTTTTTTAAGCTTTATTTATTTATTTGGTACAGAATCTCACTACACAGCTCAGACTTGTAGTGATCTTCCTGCCTCGGCCTCCTCAGTGCTTTGTGAAAAACTTCAAAATGCAGAAGCCACTTTGTAAGATGAAAATTACCTTGTTTACTTATAACTGAGTATGCAGCCAAAAATCCTCGTCCAGAATTATGGATTCCACTCATGAAGAGCACTGTAATTTCATTGTTTTCTGATTCAACTGAGTGGTTCACTTGTAGCCCCAGACCACAGTATTTACCTAGAAATAAAAAAAGGTACATGAAGTCAATAAATAATATTTGCAATATATGTAGCAGATCAGAATAGAATGAATTGGATATTAAATTAGTAAAAAATGAGGATGTCTCATAATTAAAAACTATACCACTCTAGAAAAAAATTAATAATTCCCCAAATAATTAAAAAGAAAAAAGTACAACTGTCACTGATGTTAAGAAAATTCAATTCTTAGCAAAACATATATTCTTTAAAACAACACTGAAGACTTTTTTTTTTTAATTGAAGCATTTCATGCAGGAAGGTAAACCATAACATGCTTATATGCTTCTTTCAAAAGTTCCTGATCTTTTGGCCTTAGGGCATTCCTGAAACTTTTTTTGGACCTACTCAATTCTTCCTCTGAGAATTGTCAGACTTCTGTTAAATCTTGTTTGGTGATCACACTTATTCTTATAGCTGTAACTACAATCTAACAACTCAAACTTCCATCCGCAGCCTCTTCTTTGAACTTCCGATAAATATACCTAGTGCCTGCCTAACTTCTACCATCTTTCAAGGTCTAACACGTACATAAAAATAACATGTTCTCAGTACAGATCTAACTACACTAAGATAAAAAGCAAAAAGAAAAACTAAGCCAGTAGCCATTGATAAATTATAAAATGGAATTCCTTATGTGACCAGTAATTTGTCTAAGAAATTCTGACCAAAAAGTTCCAAAAACTGCCTTAAAATATGGTGATATTACTTAAGAGTAATGCAGACTTTCAGAGATACCATAATCATCAGGGAAAAGGATATTAAAACTATAATGAGATACCAAAATATACTCATAAAATGGGTATAGTAAAAAAAAAACACCAAAAAAAAAAAAAAAAAAAAAAAAAAAACCCCTAAAAACTGACAATAGGGCCAGGGAGACAGACTAGTAGAGTAAGTGCCTGTCTGGGAAGCACAAGGTCCTGAGCTCAATCCCTGGTACTGAAGAAAAAAAAAAAGGACAAAAAAAATCAAGCACAGATGAGGTTTTGGAGACATTAGAACTTTTGTACACTACACTTCCTCATAGACACTAATACTATAGTAGGACTATAGAACGGATAGGCTTTATGGAGACAGAAAGAAGATCTAGAGCTGGAAGGATACAGAGGGAGGAAAGGACAATTAAAACAAGATTCGATATGTATACGTACTAGTATCCCATGATGCATACATTCATTATGAATCATAAACTTATACTAATAAAAATTGATAAATTTTTTCAGAGTTTGGCAGTTGCTAAAAAGAATAAACAGAGACCAGTCAAGTAGCTCAGTGGATTAAAGCGTCTGCAAGCAGGCTCAGGGGCCCGGGGTTCAATCTCTGGGCCTGCCTTGCTGGCCCCAACCCCGGGGCACGCTGAGACAGCAATTGAGACTGGACGTGGTAGTGCACGCCTGTAATCTCAGCTCTTCAGAGGCTATAGACAGGCAGATTAGTACGAGTCTGATCTAGTAGTGAGACCCTGATCACCCTGCAGACCCTTCCCTAAAATACAAAACAAAAATAATAATAAAAAAATAGACACTAAAAATAAACATATACAGCCCAGAAATTCACTTCTAGTTTTTTGCTTTTTGAGTTTTTTTTTTTTTTTTTTTTTGGTGGAACCGGGGATTGAACTCAGGCTCTTGTGCTTGCCAGGGAAGTGTTTATCCCACTGAGCCATCTCCCCGACCCCTCACTTCTAGTTATTTATCCAAGAGGAAAGAAAACATCTCTGTAGAAAAACAATGCAAGTGGTCATAGCAGTACTATTCATATGTGATTTAAACTGAAACAATCTGATTTACTTAATAGCTAATGGATAAATAAAATGCGGTAGTGTATACCCATACAAAGAACTGATAGACAACGCAAAGGAAAACTCAAACGTACAATAACATTGATGAACCTGAAAGATATCATGCTAAGTAAAAGAAGCTATTTGCATGACACTGTGGAAAAGGTCAATAAAGGAAAGATGGGAGCAGGTTAGTGGATGCCTGACCTGCCTCGAGGAACAGGTAAAGAAGAGACATCTCTATATCTGATCTGGAGATAAAGAAGAGAATTTATTCCAAATGAGTACAAACCAGGAAGAGGGCCTGGCCTCAGTCTTCCAGCTTATATAAATACGAGAAATAAATGTTTGTTGTTTAAGCCACCTAGTCCGTGTCACTGTTGTGGGATGGAAATTTCTGACATTGCATAAAACTTCTATACCTGGATTTTATGTTTGTACAGCTGTACGTATTTATATGAACGCATCAAACTACACATATTAAAGATGTGTGAATTTTATGGTATGTAAATTATATATTAACAAAGCTTATATAGGAAACAGACACTGAAACAATTTGTATTGTGAGGATTCATCATATATTAACCAATTCACTGTCACTGTTTTCTGCAAGATAAAACAGGTCACAGAATTAGATGCTGTCATAGGTGAAAACCTTTTTAAAGTCTATTACAGGGGGCTGGTGAGATGGCTCAGTGGTCTAAAGCACCTATTAAGAACAAGCTTAGCAAAGCACAGGGACTGCGGTTCAATCCCCCAGCACCACATGCCAGCCAGCCCCGCCCCCTGGTGGGCTGAGCTGGCCACA
>NW_004524657.1:5382084-5385078 GCF_000260255.1 Octodon degus
TTCATGTTCAAAGTCCTACAGAAAATTGGAATAGATGGCCTCTACTTCAATCTGGTAAAAGCCATTTATGAAAACCCAACAGCTAACATAATTCTAAATGGGGAAAAACTGATATCTTTCACTCTTAGATCTGGTACAAGACAAAGATGTCCTCTATCACCACTCCTATTCAATATAGTCCTGGAATCATTATCTAGAGCCATTAGACAAGAGAAGAATAAAAGGAATAAGAATAGGTAAAGAAGAAGTTAAATTATCATTATTTGCAGCTGACATAATACCTTACTTGGAAGATCCAAAAAACTCCAGTAAGAAGCTACTAGAATTAATACAGAAATTCAGTAGCATAGCAGGATACAAAGTCCATACCCAAAAGTCAATAGCATTCCTCTACAGATAACAAACACACTGAGAGGGAAATAATAGAAACAATACCTTTTACATTAGCACCGAGGAAAATGAAATACCTTGGAATTAATCTAACTAAAGAAGTCAAAGATCTTGTGAAGGAAAATTATAGTACTCTTAACAAAGAGATCCTAGAGGATTTCAGAAAATGGAAAGATATTCCATGTTTCTGGACAGGAAGAATCAAGAGAAAATGGAAAGATATTCCATGCTCCTGGATAGGAAGATGGCCATACTCTGAAAACTGCTATACAGATTTAATGCAATCCCTATCAAACTGCCATCAACATATATCCCAGACCTAGAGAAATCATTTCTAAAATTTATTTGGAACCAGAAAATATCTAGAATAGCAAAGACAATATTAGGCAATAAAGACAAGGCAGAAAGCATTACAATTCCTGAGTTGAAATTATGCTACAAGGCTACTGTGATAAAATCAGCATGGTACTGGCAACAAAATAGGACTGAGGATCAATGGAATAGATTAAAGACGCTGAAACTCCTATGAACACACTCAGCCACCTTATCTTTGACAAACGGGACAAACATACTCACTGGAAGAAAGATAGCCTCTTTAACAAATGGTGCTGGAAAACTTGCTCTCTACATGCCAAAAACTAAAACTTGACCCGGGTCTATCACCATGCACTAAGCTAAAGTCAAAATGGATTAAAGATCTAAACATTAAAACAGCAACACTAAATCTCCTGGAAGAGAAAGTAGAAGGAACTCTTGAAGACTTAGGGGTGGGCAAAGAGTTCATGAACAAAAATCAAATCGCATGGGAAAAACTTAAAAGAATTCACAACTGGGACCTGTTCTTATTGATAATTTTTTGCACATCAAAAGAAATTACCAACAAAGTGAAAAGACAACCCATAAATTTGGAAAAAATCATGACAAATAAGTACTCAGACAAAAGTCTGCTCTGCAGAATTTATAAAGAAATATAAAACAGTAGGGCCCCAAAATTTAAAGACCCAGCCCAGAAATGGGCATCCGAGATGAACATACACTTCTCAGAGGATGAAATTAAAGAAGCAAATAAATATATGAAAAAATGCTCCACATCACTAGCCATCCGTGAAATGCAAATTAAAACAACACTGCGATATCATCTCAACCCAGAAAAAATGGCTATCATAAAGAAATCAACCAACAACAAATGTTGGAGAGGCTGTGGGGAAAAAGGAACCCTTCTCCACTGCTGGTCGGAATGTAGACTGGTACACCCATTATAGAAATCAGTGTGGAGATTCCTTAAAATACTTGGGACTGGAAATCCCCTTTAAACCAGCTATTCCTCTACTGGGAATTTTCCCAGAGGATCTGAAAACACCATATCATAGGAATATATGTGTGCCTATGTTTATAGCGGCACAATTTGTGATAGCCAAATCTTGGAAACAACCAAGATTCCCATCACCTGAGGAATGGATGAAAAAGATGTGGTATTTTTATACAATGGATTATTACTCAGCTATAAAGAATGATAAACTTGCAGCCTTTATATTGAAGTTGATGCCACTTGAAGATATACTCATAAGTGAAATAAACCCAGACACACATGTAAATATCATAGTTTCCCTAGTGTAAGAACTCAAAAGAACAAATACAAATAAAAAGGTATAATACAACTAAAAGGAAAGCAAGAACTTGAGGACTAAGTAATTAAGAAAGGAAAAGGAGAAGAGCTAGGAAACATGACAGTTGCAAGCCATATACAGTTATATGTAGAAGATGGGTAAGGCAATGATCCTGAGAATCTTCAGAAGATTTTTGAATCTAGCAGTTAACTGGAAGGATTCTCACCCTGACTAACTATATACACTGACACCTGTAAACTAAGCAACTGCACTGAAGATGGCAATTTGTAATAGTAGGTTCATGCTTGCCATGCCTGTCATTTTGGTCTTCTGAATACAGGTTGCTTGTCATGACATACCAGTTGCTGTCCCCTATCTCTCGGGTAGGTGATTGTTTAAAAAGGAAGGGGGCAGTGAATGAAGGCAGGAGACAGGAAAAGGAATGTTGCAGAACTGTCCTGCTTCAAGGTTGTATATGGCTAGATTTCTGGACTTATGTATAAACATAAGAATTATATAATTCTTTATGCCTATTGTTAAAATATATTTTAATCTTTTAAATGTTTTTTCATCATATTCTGTAGGGACTTAAAGTTCAACATATCAAAACTTGATGAAAAATACTGTTCCATGTTATGCCTAAGATGTTTGATATTCAGACAGATAGTGAGTTTAAGCTTAACAGCCTAAGTTGTATGGTAATAACAGTAAGCTTCTCTTTTGGAGGGTTAGCAACCTAAGTTTACAGACCAAAATTAGAGAAAAAGGAGGGCCACAAGGAAAGCCAACATTTTGGCCCTAGCCTCCCAAGGTCAGTGAAGACTCAGGACATAGGAGAACCTGTACTGTAACAACATGTAATTCAGTTATGCTCCAAATTTTCTATCAAGAAGATTATGGAGCCACAGAGGAATGTGATCGATGATGTAGAGTGAGTCTGGGGAGAGTCACATGGAGAGAAAAAACATTTTCTCAAGCTTTCACAGAGAGCAAATTG
>NW_004524657.1:5385178-5388788 GCF_000260255.1 Octodon degus
GGGCTGAGCTGGCCACACACACACACACACACACACACACACACACACATACAAATAAATAAATTTTTTTTAAAAAAAGTAGAATTACTATTAAAAAAAAATAAAGTCTATTACAGATGTCCCATTCAACAGCTGAAAAAACTGAAAAGCATACAGATAACTATACTGCCCAGTCAGTCAGGATCTATGTTATTGTTGAGGAATGAATGTGTTCTTCCCTAATGCTTACACTGCAAATACTAATGTAATGTGTAGGTTTTGAACTTTGGGGAAGAACTGGGTCATGAGGGCACAGTGTTCATGGTAAGACTGCATCCTTTTAACAACACAGGCATGGGATTGCTTCTCTGCTGTGCCTTGTGAGTGAACACAAGGGAGAAACATCACCAGATGTAAACCAGGGAGAGGGCCTGACCTCAGTCTTCCAGCTTATATAGCTATGAGAAATAAATGTGGTTTAAGCCACCTAGTCCGTGTCACTGTTTTTTTTAACAGCACATGAAAGTGATTCTCTCTTGTTCTTTTCCTTCCCTTCTCTTCTTGTTGGACAGTGGTGGTACAGAGTACACAGCGGTCCAGTTTCCTTTCTTTTCTACAGCAGCAACAACCCTCTTCCTTCAACATCCCAACAATCTCAATCCTGAACTAAACTAGTAAATATTTTAGTGTGTCTTACAGCATAAATCACCTAAGCATCTCACAATTTTACTTCACTGCATTATTGTAAAATCTACACCATTTTCTGAGTCTGGGCGCAATGGTGCACGCCTGTAATTGCAAAGCTGAGGAGGCTGACTACAAGTCCAAGCTGCGTAGTAAGACCCCGTACAAAATGCATTTTTTAAAAAAAAAGTATATACAGTTAGGACAAAAAAAAAATACTCTGAAATGTTCAACACTGTTCATAGAATTTCATCCAGTTTTTTTTTTTAAACTCTCATTTTCTTTTTTATATTTTTCAGGGAAGGGTCTACAGGGTGTTCAGGTCTCCTTATTACATGGGACTTGCTGTGATCTGCCTGTTTACAGCCTCCCAAGAGGTGGGATTACAGGCGTATGCCACCATGCCCAGTCTCAATCACTGTCTCAGTGTACCCCGGGGGCGGGGCCGGCACAGCAGGCCAAGGGGATAGAACCCCAGCCCCTGCATCTGCTTGCAGGCACTTTAATCCACTGAGCTATTTGGTCAGCCTGCAAACTCTCATTTTCTAAAGCACTATTATTATCAACTGTTAAATAATCAACTTTAAGTGATAATTTTATCTAAGCTTTTAGGAAAAGCTGAAAAATTTCTTTGCTCTAGCAGAGAATAACTGCAGGCCTACTTATCAATGTAATAAAAGAGGCAAAAATGATATTTCTCTTTTTTTTTTTTAAATTTAGGACAAGGTGTACAGGGTCTCACTGCATAGATCGGACTTCTAGTGATGCTCCTGCTTACAGCCTCCCAACAGCTAGGTTTACAGGCATGAAACACCACGCCCAGTCTCAATTGCCATCTCAGCCTGCAGGGTGTGTGTGTGTGTGGGGGGGGGTGGCATGGCAGGACCTGGGATCAAACTCTCAGCCCCTGTGTACTTTAATCCACACAGCTATTTGGCCATCCCCAAAAATGATACTCTATTCTATACACTGTGTTTTAGACACTGTTTTCCTTGGGCTGGTAAGTTCTGCACTTTTTTTTCTATAGTGTACTTATGTTATCCTGATGGATCTTACAAAGAAGAGGTCTGCAAGCAAAATTTCTCTCCTTACAAAGGGAACAGCAGGTCTAGTGGAGAACTGCACCCATAATCTCATTTAAAAATTTAAAAGTGGTAGTGTGACTCTTTGGATATATTTTCAAAGTGAGAAACAACAATCAAAAACTAATCCAAAAAGACAATAAGGAATGGACTACCATACACAGAAATGAAAACCAAAATCTCAATTTGCTAACTGTGTATAGTATCTGCCACAAGTACTCACTTTTTAAATACTTTCAGGTACTTAAAACACCATTAAAAAGTGTTTTTAAAAGAAATGCATGTATATCAATACTAGAGCATTCCAAATTACATTTACAAGTACTTTGAGAAAACGAGGAAATAGTTTTCACACAAATACATTTTGAAACAAAACAATACCTTAAGTAATTAGGGATTTTTTTGTTTTCCTTTCATTGATTGGAAAAAAATCATGAAAGTATGTGCTGACACTATAGTCTCTGTTATTTGCAGTGATCTTATGTGAAATTTGAATAAATTCCATCTGTAGCAGAAACAAAACACTAAACCATTTTTGTTCCATAAAACGTAAAAGGCAGTGCTAAACAAGGATAAAAATATGTGTAACTGCTAACTTTCTAAGTGCTTTCAAGTCTAACCTATACCACCAAGTGCCTGTCTCTGCCTCTGCCTTGCAGCTGAGATGACGGTCCCTCTTGCTTGGCTCCTCCTTCAATTGCAGACTTTACCATGCACAAGTAAAATATTTTACAAAAGGAAGGAAAATACTTATCTCTAGTTTGGCAAACTAGTTAATTCTTTAATTCCAAGTTGGCCCTTCAAAGTTAATTGCCAACACACAGCATATAATTTCCAGCAGTCCAACGCTTCTCGATATTAGCAATAAAGACACCTAACATATTCAATCTACTAGCATCGTGCAGAAACTAAACTTGGCAAATGTAACAAAGCAGATGAATGAAGCCCAGGAAATATCAAACCCGAAATAATTTCTCAGAAAACTTCAGAGATGATCATCATAATAAAGAGTAGGATTATTGAATGTATAGAGAAAATACATATAAACAATAATAGAGGAGCTTAGGAAAATGATGTAAACCATGAATATCTAATATAGGAAAAAATGGACTCTATGAAAGAGTCAATCAGATATCCAAGACATTAAAAGTTCTATTGATAGCATATGCAGCAAAATGAATCAATGTGAGGACAAAATATCAAATATAGACAACAGGACTGCAACTGGCAATCATGACTAGAAAGATTTCTTAAAATAGCAAATAACTATGAAAAATCAACCCAACAGCTGCTAGATGATGCAAAGAATAACATAATGATTAGTTCATGTAAAAGCAGATTGTGCAAATGACATAAAAAAAAAACCTGTTCACAAAAGTAATGGCAGAAAACTTCCCAAGCATAAAAAGGAATTTGAAATACAAATAAGTGAGGCATTTGGAATGCCAACTAGCCATATATATGTATATATGTATGTATTTACATATATATGTGTGCGTATATATATATATATATACATACATATATATTATAAGGTATATAGCAATCAAAATTACAGAAATTCAACAAAAGAACAAAATATTAAAAGCTGTTAGAAAAAAAAAGAAACATATCAACTATAAAGGAATGGCTATCAGAATCACAGCTGACTTCTCAAAACAAATTTTTAAGTAAGGAGTGCTTGGAATGAAATACTTCAAGCAATAACCTCCAACTCAGGTTGATATACCTCACAAAACTAACATTCAAAATACATGAAGAGGGTTGGAGAGATGGCTCAGTGGTCTAAAGCACCTACTTGGAACAAGCTTGGCAAAGCACAGGGACCGCGGTTCGATCCCCCAGCACCACATGCCAGCCAGCCC
>NW_004524657.1:5396983-5405051 GCF_000260255.1 Octodon degus
CTTATCAGATACAAAAGTTACATTTCTTGATACATAGGTCTTGCTTTATCTTGGTCTTAACCATCCAGCAGAAAAGTATAAAAATGAGGTATATAAAGTAAAGCCATATTAATATGATGAGCTATAAAAGGCTCAAGTCAATAACTTCTGAGGATATTATAGACTGTTAGTGTTAGATTGTTTAGCTGAATTCAAACACCTATAGTATTTAGATGCCAATAGAATATTCACCTCTGACAGGACAAAAGAAAAAAAAAGGGATACAAAGGAAAGATCACTTTGTATTTATATATACAAAATAGGATAAATATACAGCTACTTTCACTTAATTCAATGAGAAGAAAGACGTGTACTAATAGTGTTTGGACAGGAAATCCTGTCTGCTTCTTGTACTATGGATAACCACTAAGAAGATAACAATGTACAATGTATTCATTATCAAAACTGTCCCATTAATCAGCTTTGAAACTGTAAAAAAAAATAAAATAAAAATAGGGGGGGGGGGAAGAAGAAGCTCCGAAGGGTTTTCTCCTTAGTACATATTAAAACATCCAAAATGGCAAAAAAAAAAAAAAAAAGTGCTTGAAAAATAGTTAAGCTGCGGATTCAGGGTAGCCACTGCTAAATGGGATTACTGCTTTCATGTTACTTCTATACCCTGGTATATGATAGACGCTCAATAAAAATTATGAGAGTGACTGAATGAATGGTAGAAATAATATTTTACTGATAAAGCTTGAAAAAAAGACAACACAAAACAGGTGATGTTCTTAAAACAAGATTCTTCAACAGCCACTGTTAACTTACAGACAACACAATTACCCCAAACTATCAACAAGCTTTTTTTTTAGTTACACAAGTTTATACGAAACTTCTTCTGGGCAAACAGGCAAAGATAGTCAAACAAACATCTAGCCCTATTAGGCATTAAAACATACCATCAAGCCTCTGTAATTGAAACTATGAGGTTCTGATATATGGACACCTTAGGAATATTAGCAGAAGTGGAACAGATTAGAGAAAGCCAAAAAACAGAGACAAGAACACTCAGAACTAAGTTAATAAAGAGTAGTATTTCAAGCCATCAGAAGTACGCACAATGGTGTGGCAAGTAGTCAGTCATCTGGAAAACCTGCAGTCAGGTCTGTATTTCATACTACATGAAGGGGAAAAATGCACCAGAAGCCTATATATAGAAAGGTCAAACTATATAATCATGCTGAAAAAAAAAATGGGTAAGTTCATTTTTAACTGGGATGTACAGAATGGTTCTTTAATTACAAGTTAGAATACAGATGCAGTAAAAGAAAAAAAAATTAATGGATCTTATATTTTTAAAGTTTGCATGGTAAACACACACACACACACACACACACACACACACACACACACACACACACAAACAAGATTTGGACCTAGCACCTGCACTCAGGGACCTAACTTTACAGTCTCATTTCCAAGAACACAGAAGTCCACTATCTGGAAAATAATGAAAACAATCAAATCATTCATCCATAAAAGAATGCTTAGATCACATTATAAAGTTCAGGTTAACTGTAAAAATGATAAGAATAATCTATGAAGTGATAGGAAATGACTTCAAGGATATATTGTTAAGTGAAAGTGGGGACAAAGTAAGAAGTATTTTGACATGTTAGGCTATGTATAAAACAGAAGAAATAAACTAGAAATACATCGTTTGTACAAAAAAAAAAAAAAAGCAGAAGAGATAAAGCACAACCAATTGGTTTGCTGGAGTAGAAACGCAGATGTGGAGTGAAAGAATAAAAGAAGTAAGACTGCAGAGGGGAGGCATGCCACTGAGCTGAGGCCATCTTTTTGTCAGTTTTTACTTTGAGAACCATGTTAATGTTCCACATATTCAAAAGAAGGATATAAGTAAAATCTCTTAATGGAACATGAACAGAAACAAATAGATTAAGTGATACTTTAATACAAGCATAAGTTGAGGTTGAAGGCGGCTGGAGGGAGAAAGACCACATAAATTTTTAACAGTATTGAGACAATAGCCCTGAAGTGAAGATGTTAAATAGCTGATAGGCTTCCCAATTACAGCCAAGGGTTATTAGAAATTCTCATTACCGCACTGGAAAAATAAATGTACTAGAGATCATGAGAAGCGGATATCTCACTGTCAGACAAGTGACAAATATGAATAGGAAACAAAGAATGAACCCTACAATGTTGGATAATAATTCAAAATACTAGCACGAACTCATGTTTTTAAAGAAATATACATGGGATAGAAAACAGATCTGTCTGTTGCCAGGACATATTAGCCAGAACCACACAATGACTTACACCAACATAGTGATTTTAAGTAGGATTGTGCACTAAAACAAATCAGAGTTCCTCAAGAAAATGGCTGACTACAGGCCGGGGGCAGGGAAAGCACAACTGAGAATAAAGCTAAGCTATCCTCTGCCAGGACAGATGGAAACATTCCAGGACATCACAGCAGGACACAGGTGTTAGGGTGAAGAGGCTACCCTGGAAACTTGGGGGCAATACAAGCATTATAATAAATAATAACAGTAAAGGGCTGATAAGAATCTGCTAAGTTCTTATGATATAAACAAATCAATGAATGGGAGAAAGAAGAAAGCTTTTTATTTCAACAGAAAAAAATCCTAATAAATACAGAAGAAATGATAAAATTAGAAAATCACCACTTGCCAATAAAACTGACTTATGTGAGAATCAGTAATGACTACAAAAACTAGCAGATATAAATTTATGAGTAACAGATATTTACATTATTTCAAAAACTCTCATAAGATGTATTAATTATGAAAAAAAAAACAGCCATAGTGTAGAGACTTAATGTACGCCACATTAGGCAACAAATGACCAGTAACAAGACAAGCCAACTTGTGTCACAATATGATGTGCTGAGAACATCACATTTGTGGTGTTCCTGTCAAAAATCCACAAACTGCATATAATTATAAGAAAGTATCAGATAAATTAAGGAACATCCTAAAATACAGCACATGCTGTTAAAAAATGTCAATATGAAACATGAAAAGAAAACACTGAACTGTCTTTTCTTTTAATAACCTCCCCAGCAATAGTCTAAAAAATGTGGCAATTGAATAAAATACATTATCTGAGATTTTCTTTCACAATGAAGCAGACTATTTGGATAACTAGAGAAATCTGAATGAAGTGTGCAGCTTACTATGACCTCAATGCTAATTTCAACAATGGTTCTATGTCCTGTGTAACTGTTTCATGTACAGATTATATGATGGGAGACAGTGGCAGGGATCAAATTATAACAAGAAAATCTAGGTAAAATGTATATGGAAATTCTTTATCCCATTCTTTTAACTTTCCTATTAAATTTAAAATTTCTAAAATAAATACCTAAAAGAAAGTTAAGGTTCACTTAAAAAGTTGTTAATTTCAACAATTTGAGGAAACAGATTGTAAAACTTTAAGGAATGAGAAGGCAAAGCATCTACAGTATAGACAAAGGATTTTATGAGCTGACACACCTCAGTTCACAGCTCCGTCAGTACCTATATGACTAAAGGCACACTGCTTTTGTCTTCTCTGATATTTCATTTCTTTATTTGTTTCATGGGAATAATATGGAATACATTGTAGACGCATGTAGGATGCAATAAAATCAGGCATGTCTAGCGGTAAGAGACATTACTTCCAGAACTAGGCCTCTTCAGTTTTAAGTTCTACTTAGCCATTCACCAGCTGTGTTACATCAGACAAGTTACTTAACCTCTCTCTGCCTCAGTTTTCCCATCAGTAAATGGAGTAAATGGAGGGGGGAGCACTAGCTGTGGCAGCTAGCTTGCCTCTCTCCCCTCCTCATATCATATGCAGATTACCTACAACAGGACAGGCACAGCACTCACACCCATAATCCCAGCATTGGATCATGACTTAATCACACACTCCAGAAGCCGCCCCACTGACTGCAAGAGGCTTTGGGGGGACAACTAGACACAAACCATAACATACATGTTAATCATTTTAATTATTAGCCAGAGCCCCTAGAGAATTAAGAATTGCAGAATACATTAGCTATCATAACCACACATAATATTACTCCCACTACTATTTTTCAGGTTTCAATGGTAAAAAGTTATTTATTTTTTCTCTTAAAACAAAAATATCAAGGCATAATGCTGAGAAAGGGGACAAATAGTACAGAAAAAAAAATTAAAAATGCAAGAGACAGAATAATTATGAAATAAAGCTCTAAAGACCTCAATTTCCCTTTTTATGAAAAGGTACCTGAGGATTTAAGAGACATGATTTAAACAGATACCTTGGGTGAAGGTATAAGAATGTATTTAACTTTGAACATGTAGATATAAACATTCCTAAATTTCTTCCTCCATTTAATACATTTTCTTGTAATTCCCACTAGACTTGTAAAGACTCAAATTATCTGATATAAGCATTCACCTAGAATGTCCATCCTCAAAAAAAGTTCATTTATGGAAATTTTCAACCAACATACAGAATATATAAAATGGAAAAGGGTTACAAGTAAGTAGAGTCTAGGGCCATGGTTTGATCCCTGTGCCGGCCCCGCCCCCAGGGTGCACTGAGATGGCAATTGAGACTGGGTGTGATGGCATGCGCCTTTAATCCTAGTTCTTGGGAGGCTATTAACAGGCAGATCACTAAGAATCTGATCTAGTAGTGAGACCCTGAACACCCTGTAGACCCTTCCCTAAAATACAAAAATAAATAAACAAATAGAGTCTTGACTTTTAAATCATTTTAAAATTTCCTCTTTGAACTAATTATCAATAATATCTATGGGGGCATGATGCTGATAAATGTCTATGGACCTACAGGAAAAGATGTTCAAATATTAAGAAAAAAGCTGCAAGCAAGTTGAAATCTATAGGTCATGTGAAGATTAATAATACAGTGACAGTTAACTGTGGTATCACCTTCAGTAAGCAAGGCCTAGTGGATCAGCACACCACAGTGAAGATGTGTCTGGATGATGCGTCTCCTGAGGAGCGAAGTCCCACCTGGGCATGGATGGTGGCATCCGCCAAAGGCTTGTAGAAGGAAAAGGAAAAGACACAAGTCTCACTATGTGCTTCTTCAGGGCAGCTTCTGTCTTCATCACTGCCTTTGGAACGTCAGTCTCCATGCTTTCAGCAAAGACCCTCCTCCAGCTTCCTGACATGCAGAGGACTGGGACTGGATCCTCTAGCTCTCCGGTACCCACAAAGCCTTCTGTATTCTTCCACCTGACTCTACGGGTGACCATTGTAAACACACACACACACACACACACACACACACACACACACACACATATACACACATATATACAATTTTTTTACATAAAATAATATAGATTTTAATTCTGTTCCTCTTAACAAATCCTGACACAATACAAAATTTTTAGACTTTGATTTTTACATTCCCACAGTACTTGCTATGTCTCAGATACCAGGGATTAGCTAATTATTCAAAAGAAAAAGTAAGTGGGGCATGGGGGTGCATGCTGGGAGGCTGAGACTGGAGGATAACAAGCTCAAGCCCATCTGGGCAACTGAATCTGGGTTCAATGTAAAGGAAAATAAAGGGGAGGGGAGGGAAGGACAGAAAGAGAAGGGAAGGGAGGGTGCAAAGGAGGGGAAAAGGGGACACGAGTGGGGGGAAAAAGGAAAAGGAAAATTCAACACTAAATATAATTTTCTTATTTTAATACAATCTGACTAAAAAGTGACAGAACACAGGTCTAGAGAGCCAATCTTAATTCCAACATTAAACATATACAGCCTATCAATATCTCCAAATGAAATTAGTACTGCTACTATACTGATTTCTCAGAAATTACTGTGCTGTTTAGCAACTCAGAAAGTAGTTATACAAAATAGTAATTAAATCATGTTATTAAATATTATACATTAGCCCTAAGAGAACATAACTGCCTAACTAACTGCCAAGTACACTAAACTGCATTACCAGTTGAAACACATTCTAATAAGTTTATGATTTTAAAAAATTATTCCTTGAGGGCCACCAAGATAGCTCTGCAGTCTAAAGTTAGCACCTGCTTAGGCAAACACAGGGACTGCAGTTCAATTCCTGGCACCACATGCCATGCCAGCCCCCTCCCCCCAGGGTGGACTGAACTGGCTATAAAAAAAAAAAATATTCCTTGAGAAATAATTCTAAATAATTTCCTTGTATCATTTCATAATAACATCTCTTGGGGGAAAAATTCCTAAAATTAACATAAAATCAAAAACCTATTTTTTATACCAAAAGACGATCTATTCTTATAGTGAAATAGAGCTCTATATTGCATCTATCTCTTTTTCTGAAAGGGTAGTGAGAAAAAGAAAGGAAAAAGGATCCAGCATCATTATGACTTAAATACTGAACCCACAATATGTATTTCTATCCTATAATCATCTGCTGGTCTATGTTAGCAAGGCTTTTTCTTAACTGACCTTACTTCTCTATGAGACTTGACTTCCTACCACTCCATGACAGGTGAGAACAGAATGGACAACCCATGAGGAAATGGTCAGCAGAAGGGAGTCATAAGCTCTGGTCTGGGAGCAACCATCATCACCAGCCCTCTGACCTTTCTCCAGCTTTGGATACCACAAGATGAAGACAGAACAAAGGCAAAGCAAAGTTGACGCAAATGAGGAACAGCTGAGATTCATCCAACACTCCCTACACACCAGGAACTGAACTGTTTTATTTCATCTGACCCTCATAAGGTACAGAAGACAACTCTTCGTCTGGCAGGTGCAGGCACTGGCAGGAAGGGCCCTCAGCAAGAGACTCCTGCAGCCATGACTACAGACCCTGTAGCAGCAATTTAAACTCCGATTCTTAGTCTTTCACATATAACAATTTCCCTCTAGCAAAAGTACCACTGTTTACTGTCCAAAGACTATTACCTTGTCTTTCTACTTCAAAAACATTTCACTATGAGAATTTTCAAAAGAGAATATAACTCTTACGTGCATCATATGTACCTTCCCCATGTGCCAGCCTGTTTTGCTCGCCTCTTTTTCCTCCAGAAATACTTCAAAACATACCCTAGATATTTTAACTGAACTTCAGAATGCCTCTAACAAATTCGAATAAAAATGAAATTATAACAATTATTCTTGGGCCCGGGATAAAGCTCAGTTGCACAGTGCCTACCTGGAAAGTCTTGAATTCAATTCCCGGTACCAAAAAAGAAAAAAATCTGTACTATCACTGAATGCCTAATTCCTCTTTAAAATTGCTGTGTGTGTGTGTGTGTGTGTGTGTGTGTGTGTGAGAGAGAGAGAGAGAGAGAGAGAGAGAGAGAGAGAGAGAGAGAGAGAGAGAGATGTTAGGGATCAAACCCAAGGATCTAGATATGTTGGATGAGCACTCTACCACTGACCTACACCTCCAGCACTTCTTGTATCTTAAAAATGTCTTTCTGTTAATTTACTAGAATCAAAATCAAATAAGAGGGTCGGCCAAATAGCTCAGCGGATTAAAGCACCTGCAAGCAGGTGTAGGGGCCAGGGGTTCAATCCCTGGGCCTGCTATGCCAACTCCGTCCCTGCGGTGCGCTGAGACAGCAATTGAGACTGGGCATGATGGCACAGGCCTATAATCCCAGCTCTTGAGAGGCTGTAAACAGGCAGATCAGTATGAATCCAGTCTAATAGTGAGACCCTGAACACCCTGTAGACCCTTCCCTAAAATACAAAAAAAAAAAAGAATCAAGAGACAGGTGTGGTGGCACATGCTTATAATTCTAGCACTTGGGAGGCTGGGGCAGGAGGACTGCCATGAGTTGAAGGCTAGCCTGGACTGCACAGTGAGACAACTTCTCAAAAGAATCAAACAAGCTGGGTGTGGTGGCACAACTAAGCCCAACACTTGAGAGGCTAAGTAAGGCAGGAGAATCACTGGGAGTTCAAGGCCAGCCAGTTCTACAAACTGGGTTGAAGCTCAGCCTGAGTTTTGCAGCAAAACCTTGTCTCAAAAAGACAAAAAAAAAAAAAAAAACAAATAAGACCCACACATTATTTTAGCTGATATG
>NW_004524657.1:5405151-5407738 GCF_000260255.1 Octodon degus
CACACACACACACACACACACACTAAATGTAAAAATAAATGAACAAATAAAACCAAAACAAAATACATGGAGAGGGTCCGGGGAGATAGCTCAGTAGGATAAGCGCTTGAATGGCAAACACAAGGATCTGAGTTCAATCCTCGGTTCTGCAAAAAAACTAAAAATAAAATAAAGTACATGGAGACATATTTCCATGATAAAGAACACCTGGAGAGAGCTTAGGGCCAGCCTGCTCCCACACCTGTCTGTCCCAGCCCAGGCCCAGCATGGGTGAGACCCTCTTCCATCTCCATGGGACCCCCCATCATCACTCCACAGCACCCCCGAACCCCACCCACCAAGTGAGAATTTTTGCCGCGTTCTAGGAACTCCCAGATCCAGTCCTAGCCCAGGCCCAATGAGTGTGTAGGAGAGCTTCCAGCTACCCCGCACCTGTGGGATCTGTCGAAACAAGCGCAGGAGCAGTGTGGGTGAAACCCTCTTCCACCCCATTGGGACCCGCCATCATCACTCCACAGCAAACCCCCCCCCCCACCTTACCCGCTTGGTGAGAATTTATGCCGTGTTCTGGGTAGCCCCATATCCAGCCTTAGCCAATGCCCGGGGAGTGTGTGGGAGAGCTTCCTCTCCGCACTACTCCACCTAGTCTCCTCCACACTCAGCTCAGGCCTGGCATAGAGGCCTGGGGTGAAACCCTGCAGCTGCAATCCCTGCAGAGAGAGTAGGGGACAAAGCCACCCTGCTAGCCCAGGAGCAGAACATCTTGCCAGAGGGGCACAACAGGATCTACTCCCAAGGTCAGCAACAGGAAAGAGCTTAGCACAGTAGTCAGACCCAAGCCAGGCATAGCTGGATAAATCCAAACTTTGTAGATCTGCACCTGAATTTCAGTAGGTGCAAAGGTTATAACTGCACCTAAGCCCAGTCCTAAACCTGGCCAGGTGTGTGGGAGAGCTTCTGGCTACCCTGAGCCTGTGGGACCTACTGGTCCCAGCCCAGGCAGAGGACGGTTGAGACCCTCTCCAACCCCTTGGATCACCCCCCACCACTCTGCAGCACCTCCCCCACTCCGCCCGCCAAGTAGGAATTTCTGCCACATTCCAGGAAGCCCCAGACCCAGTCCTAGCCCAGGCCAGGTGAGTGTGTGGGAGAGCTTCCGGATACCCTGCGCCGGTAGGACATACTGGTCCTAGCCCAGGCACAGCGTGAGACCCTCTTCCACCCCCTTGGGAAGCCCAACATTCCACAGCACTTCCCCTACCCCGACTGGAATTTATCCCAGTAGGAATTTATGCTGCATTCCGGGAACCCCCAGATCCAGTCCTAGCCCAGGCCCAGTGAGTGTGTGGGACAGCTTCCGGCTACCCTGTGCTGGCATGACCTACTGGTCCCAGCCCAGGTGCAGCGTGGGTGACACTCTCACCCTCTTGGGACGCCCCCCATCATTCCATAGTACCCCGCCCACACCCAGCCCACAGAGTAGGAATTTCTGTCGCAATCCGGGAACCCCCAGATCCACTCCTAGTCCAGGTCCCGTAAGTGTGTGGGAGAGCTGCCTCTACCCCTACTCCACCTTGTCCCCTCCAGACTCAGCTCAGGCTTGGCATAAGGCCTGGGGTGAAAACCTTCAGCTGCAATCCCTCCAGAAAGTGTAGGGCACAGAACCACCCAGCTAGTCCAGAAGCAGCACATCTTGCCCGAGGGGCACAACACGTTCACCCCCAAGGGCAGCAACATGAAGGAACTGAGCACAGCAGCCAGACCCAAACGAGGCACAGCTGGATAAATCCAAACTTTGTAGATCTACACCTGAACTTCAGTAGGTGCTAAGGCTATAACTACAACGAAGATCTACAACAAAGGTCAGAAGACAGTGCTACACAAAATAATGAGAAGGAGCAAAATGCAATCTCAGAACCTAAGCCCACCCATAACTAGTGCAGAGGACACTAACACAGAACAAATTGGGAATCACACAGCTGAAAGCAATGAATCAACGGCTTCTGAAATAAAGAAACTGCTGCAGAAAGGGATAGAGGAACTCAAATTGGAAATGAAAAAAGAAATCTCTGAATTAATAACATCTACAGTAAAGAATCAAATGCAGAAACATATGGAGGAAACCCAATACCCACCCAGAAAAAGTACAGAGGACACTAGCTCAGCTCAAATGTATGAATTAAAATGTCGATAGTAAATACGCAACAGCAGAAAGTTATAGAGGAACTCAGAGCAGAATTCTTTTCTACTAGCTCAGCTCAACTGTATGAATTAATATCGTCAATAGTAAATAAGCAACAGCAGAAAATTATAGAGGAACTCAGACCAGAATTACTTTCTGAAATAAAAAAAGAATTCTCAGAACTCATAGCATCTGAAGTAAAGAATCAAATACAGAAACATAGGGAGGAAACCCAATCTGGAAAAAAAAAAAAACTGCAGTAAAAGAATTTATAACTGCTTCTAAAGAAGACATTGATAAAAAAAAAATAGAGGTGATTAGAAAAATGACTGATTCCTTGAATGAGCAATACAGGAAAGAAATAGATCGCATGAAGGACAGTCAAAGAGATATAGAGGAAATTAA
>NW_004524657.1:5407872-5408523 GCF_000260255.1 Octodon degus
AATAATCCATCACCTGCAAGATGATGCAAACATGAACAATGTGAGACTAATAGGCAACAATGAGAAAAAAGGACTCAATACAAATGACATTTAAAAAAATATGGACAGAACTAATAGCAGAAAACTTCCCAAATATGAGGAAACAATCTGACATTCACGTAACTGAAGCATACAGAACGCCAAGTAACCTCAACCCAATTAAAAACACACCCAGACATATAATAGTCAAGATCCCTGAAATTCAGCACAAGAATAATATACTGAAAGCCGCTAGAAAAAAACCAGATCATTTTCCTTTTCAAAGGAAAACCCATCAGAATTACAGCCGACTTCTCTTCACAAACCATGAAGGCAAGAAGAGCATGGAGCAGAGTACTTCAACTCCTCTATGAAAAAAAATTTCAGCCCAGACTGCTATACCCTGCAAAACTCTTATTTCCAGTTGGATGGAGAAGTGAAATACTTTCATGAAAAAGAACAGCTAAAGAATTTCATGATGACAAAGCCAACCCTACACAGGCTACTGAAAGATGTTAGACAGGGACTAAAAAGATCAGAACTCCACGAATGAGATCAGAAGCAAACAACTAAATAGGGCAAGGAATTAAACACAGGAGAAAAAGGAGTAAATGACAACAGGTAAATAACATG
>NW_004524657.1:5414954-5423546 GCF_000260255.1 Octodon degus
AAGGCAGGAGAATCACTGGGAGTTCAAGGCCAGCCAGTTCTACAAACTGGGTTGAAGCTCAGCCTGAGTTTTGCAGCAAAACCTTGTCTCAAAAAAAAAAAAAAAAAAAAAAAATCAAATAAGACCCACACATTATTTTAGCTGATATGCCTCAATATACAATAGCTACTCCATTCCTTTTTTTTTTATAAAAATGTTCTTAGTATGCTAAAGAAACTAAATTACTTTTTCTACAGAACCAATCTCTTCCCCCCCACCCCAGAACATTTATTAGGTGGAGTATGGGGAAGAGAAAACCCCTGAAACAATTGTCCACCCAGTTCACGACACTTGAAATAGAGGACCCTGTGCTTAAAGACAGGCTTACATCACAGTGGAGATAGATCTTTGATTTTTAAAGGGTAGCTTATCAGTTTATTTCTTCTGAGGCCTAGTTCAGATTATGTTTTAAATGACTGGCTAAAGTATGGCAGTCTCTAGAAACAGGAGCAGGTACAAAAGCCCAGGCTCTGTGAGGATGAACATGAGCCCAGATTCTTGCTGGGCAGGTGATCATTTTTGCTATTCCCAGATCAAGAACTGGTGGAACATGGACCATGACAAATAATAAAAGGTTCAGTTTCTCAAAATAAATAATAAATAATAAATAAAATAAAATATATACATTATATATATATATATTATAAAAGGTATAAAGTAGTTAGAAAGGAAACTCAAATAATGGTTTATAAGAACTTCTCGTATTTTTAATTTAGTCTTTATAGTCAGTGAAATAAACTTCTTCATCATCATCTTCTTCTTTTTTTTATAGAGTCAGTGAAATAAACTTCTTCTTCTTCATCTTCTTCTTCTTCTTCTTCTTTTTTTTGAAGAGCCAGGGATTGAACTCAGGCCCTTGCGCTTGTTCAAATGAGCTATCTCCTTGGTCTCTCATCTTCTTTAAATCCTGTAAAATACTACAGGCTTCACTAGGCTAGGGCTCACCTTTCTTCAAAGCTGTTCCAAGAATGTTTAGGTGGTAGTACCCAACCTATACTGCATTGTCAGGAGGCTTTTACTATTCAGTTGTTTTCTAGTAGCATTATAGAAACAGTGTTTCTACATTCTCGTATGATCTTAATTTCTAAAAGTATCCAACACTTTATATCAACAGAACTATGTAGGTGATGATCAAGTTACCATGTTAATCAAGAGCTGATGAGGGACAGCAAGTTATCACTCATCAACCAGGGAAACACAACAGAAACATCCTGTGGGGTACAAGAGAAGTCAAAAATCTGCCTAGAGATAGGCAGATCAAAGAATAAATGCAGTATGCTATTTAGTGAACAAGACCTTAGGCAGCTATTATAATTCTGAAAGACACTTTACATACCAGCATCAGTAAGTGTTTCTAAACAAACTAAGAAAATTCAAGAGTTCTTAATTTTTTAACATTACTTCACCAAAACTGCCTTATAAATCTAACTTTACTTCTTAAGAGAATGGTACTGGACTCTAAGCCAAAAGTTCCAAATCTTGGTTGTAAAACTGAAAAACTTTTATCATACTGAGATCTTTTATCATACTTGATCTCACCCAATCAATTCTAATTCAGTGGATCTATAATGGGAACCACATATATAACATTTTTTAAAACTCAGAAGACTGCTACAATTAAGCAGCACTGCTTTTGAACAAGAGTAATGATAACTATTATTTACTAAATACACATTACATGTCTGGTATAATTTTGATGTACTGGTTTCATTTCCTATTTTATAAATGAAAAAGAAAGAATTATATAATTCTTTATGACTATTTTTAGAATATATTCTAATTTTTTTTTGCTATGTGTAGCTCTTTTTCTATACTATCTTATTTATTTTTTCAAAGTTTTATTGATAAACAGATACCAATGAGACAGTTTCAAATCAAATCGGAAGCACAGTTTCAACAAATAATACACTGCATATATTCTTCTTAGTGGTTAATTGCTGTACAAGATGCGGACTTGTGTTCCTATTTACAAACACCATTAGAACAAATCATTCTATTCATTAAGAGAATGCAACTATATATCTATCCCAACCACTTTGAATACACAGATACAAAATGGACATTCACCGGTATACCCCATTTTTTCTAAGTTCCGTTATTGAATATTATAGGTGTGTAAACTCAGCAAAATATTCTAAAAGAGTCCAGTAGCCCATAATAGCATTGGGTCTTCTGTTTAACTGGAAATGTCAGAAATTATTGACCTGAGTCCCCCACAGCTCAACATAACAGCATGGCTTTATTTCCTATATTTCGTCTTCGCAGGACCTGTGCAACAAGAGTTGTAGCTTTTGGGTCTGAGAAGGTCAGTGAGATGCCCTCAGGATTTATCCTGAGATCCTGTACCTCAGATTGTAGAACCTTTGTCAGTGCAGCCATGTGGATGAGTCACGGCCAATGCTTGGCCAATGTGCTCTCTGTGAAAGCCTGAGAGAGTGTCTTCTCCCCATGTGACTCTCCTTAGGCACACTCTACATCATCGATCACTTTCCTCTTTGGCCCCATAATCTTCTTGATCAGAAAATTTGGGACACTACTGAGGTACATGACGTTACAGTACAAGTTCTCATATGTCCTGAGTCTTAATTGATCTTAGAAGGCTAGGGCCAAAATGTTGGCTTTCCTTGTATCCCTCCTTTTTCTCTAATTTTGGTCTGCAAACTTAGGTTGTTAACCATCCAGAAGATAAGCTTATTGTTATCAAATGATTTAGGCTATCAAGCTTAACCTCACTATCTCACTGCATTTCAAACATCTTAGGCATTATTCTAATTTTTTAATGTTTTTTTATCATATGCTATAGGGACTTAAAGTTCAACATATCAATACTTGATGAAAAATACCTGTTCCATGTTATGCCTAAGATGTTTGATATTCAGACAGATAGCGAGCTTAAGCTTAACAGCCTAGGTTGTATGGTAATAACAATAAGCACCTCTTCTGGAGGGTTAACAACCTAAGTTTGCAGACCACAATTAGAGAAAAAGGAGGGCCTCCAGGAAAGCCAACATTTTGGCCCTAGCCTTCCAAGGTCAAGTCAGACTCAGGACATATGAAAACTTGCACTGTTACGTCATGTAACTCAGTAGTGTCCCAAATTTTCTGATCAAGGAGATTATGGGGCCAAAGAGGAAAGTGATCGATGATATACAGTGTGCCTAAGGAGAGTCACATGGAGAGAAAACATTCTCTCAGGATTTCACAGAGAGAACAATGGCCAAGCAATGGCTGTGACTCATCCACATGGCTGACACTGACAAAGGATCTACAATCTGAGGTACAGGATCTCAGGATAAATCCTGAGGGCATCTCACTGACCTTCTCAGACCCAAAAGCTACAACTCTTGTTGCATAGGTCCTACTTTACCTTGGTCTTAACCATCCAGCAGAAAAGTATAAAAATGAAGTATAAGAAGTAAAGCCATGGTGTTATGTTGAGCTGTAGGGGACTCAGGTCAACAATTTCTGGCATTGCCAGTGAAGCGGAAGACCCAATACTATTATGGATTACTGGACTCTTTTAGAATATTTTGCTGAGTTAACATACCTATAATATTCAAATAACGGAACTAAACAAAAAAGGGGGATACAGATGAATGTCCATTTTGTATCTGTATATTCAAAATGGTTAGGATAGATATAAAGTTACATTCTCTTAATGAATAGAGGGATTTGTTGTAATGGTGTTTGTAAATAGGATATCACGTCCACATCTTATACAGCAATTAACCACTAGGAAGAATGTATGCAATGTGTTAATTATTGAAACTGTCCTATAAATTTGGTTTGAAACTGTCTCATAGCTGTTTCTCAATAAAATTATGGAAAAAAATATTTAAATGACAAAACTAAACAAAAAAGGGGATACAAATTAACGACCATCTTGTATCTGTATATTCAAAATAGGACAGATATACAGCTACATTCTCTTAACTCAATAAGTAGAAAGATTTGTTCTAATAATGTTTGTAATGAAGATATCATGTCTGCATCTTGTATAATGAATAACCACTGAGACAAGAATATGCAATGCATTAATTATTGAAACTGTCCTACTAATCAGATTTGAAACTGTCGCATTGCTATTTGTTTCTCAATAAAATCATGGAAAAAAATAAAAATAATAAAAAAACAGAAAGGTCAAGTCAACTGCCCAAGGTCTCAGTCTATTAAAAGCAGAGTACAGCCTTCATCTCAGGCAGTTCAGATCCAAAAGCCATGTTCCAGCTACACTGCCTCCTAAGCATGAATTATGCTTCTATTTCCTACTATAAGTAAAATGATCAATGGAAAACATAAAAAAGATAATTTCTTCCTTCTTTGAAATAGTACAGTAGCACCTTGTGCAAAGGCAGCAATGTAGACTTGCTTTAGAAAAATAAATGGCCAAGAACCTTCCTTTCCCAAAAGATTCAAATTCAAAAAGATTTCTATCCATTTTCAATAGTTTCTCACATATCACTTCATCTAGTGGTTTTTCAATGTTAAATATGAAACTGCATTGGTTTTACAACTCAAACCAACAACATACTACATATAAATTCCTAAGAAATTGCTGTACCTATTTCTGTTCTGCCAAGTCCAATTCCATTGTAGATTCTCAAGTAACTGAAGTGACAAGAATCAGAATCTTCAATGTCAACGTCACCCAACTTGACATGAATTCGCTCTCCCATCTTGACACGGATCTCCCATTTGCAAACAGTGCTGTTGGGGCAGGTCTGCGGATAGTTTATGGATGCAAGAGTTCCACTTTCAGGACCTAGTACAGTGTGTCCACATCCATCACCTTTAAAAAAAAAAAAAGGGTGGAGTGAAAAACTTTTTATATCTTAAACTTATGAATAATCATAATACACACTTAGTACATATATTTTTATGGTGATTTAAAAACATGTAAGACATCTAATACTTTATACCACCAGTATTATATTTACAGGAAATAAAACAAAAGACAGCTCTTAACATATCTACTCACAACCAAGTAAAAAAATCAAGTCAGGTTCAAATAATGATTAGTCATATAATCTATAAATTCAAAGCACTTTGCAATCTGAACAAGTAAAAATAAACACAACTTTGCAAATAGTTGAAAACACATATATGCATCATAATGAGTCTAATATTTAAAAGACTATCAATGTAAAATAACTATTCAAAATAAATGCAAAACAAAAAATATGTGAGCAGCTTCATCTATTTATTTACAATCACAAGCTCCTAAAATCGCTGAAAGCAGGATTACTTTTTTTAAAACATTTAATATATATTAAAGATTATGCACATAACCAATCCTATTATAGACTAATAATTGTTCCTCTTGAAAGTAGTTGATTTTGAAGTTAATAAATTTACATTCTACTGAAATTTGGCTACTTTGTAGTTCCTTCTCCAAAGATTTATTTTTCCCTATAGAAGGAAGAGAAAATAATTAACAGCTCAATAGCTTATTCAAGATTAGGAAAAAATTCATTGCTATTTTTGTCTCAATAAAATTATGGGGAAAAAAAGATTAGGAAAAAAATACTTTAAGTGATTGTAATGGCATTATTTGCTTGAGATGTTTTTTTAGCAACTGAATATAAAAACTTAGATAAATTAGCTTGTTTGTAAAGATGAAATATTTACATATGCAGGAGGCATTAAGTGTACATTTCCAAGTTTCAGTGGCATCTCCAATTGTATTATTTATTTATATTTTATTTTATTATGAAGAGTAAAAACAGAAGCAAAAACAAGTAGAAAAAAGACAGAAACAGAGTAACATACAACAATGTAATGGCCCTCAGACCCAGCCCAAGCCCAGCATGTGAGTGAGACCTTCAGCCATGCTCACAGGACCCCGCTGAACCACTCCAGAACCAGCCCAGGCCCAGCCTGTGAGTGAGAACTTCCACTGCGTTCTCAGGATCCCTCCAGATTAAGCCCAAGTCCATGCCCGACCTGTGCGTGGGAGAGCTTCTGCGTTCTGCTTTGCTTGCTGGATTCCTCTAGACCCAGCCCAGGACCTACTTGTGAGTGAGTTCTGTCCTGCTCTCTGGACCTCTCCAGACCCAGCCCAGGCCTGGCATACAAGCCTGGGGTGAAACTTTGCAACTGAAGTCCCTGCAGAGAGGTTAGGGAATAGAACCAACCAGCTAAACTACGAGCAGAACATCTTGCCAGAGGGGCACAACAGATTCACTTTCAAGGACTGCAAGAGGAAGAATCTAAGAAAAGCAGCCAGACCCGAGCCAGGCACAACTGGATGAATTCAAACTTTGCAGATCTACACCCGAATTTCAGTAGGTGCTAAAGTTATAACAGCACCAAAATTCTACACCAAAGGTCAGAGGACAGTGCTATAAAAAATGACAAAGCAAAGGAGAAAAATGCAATTTCAGGCCCTGAATCACCCAGAACAAATGCAGAAGACACTAGCACAGAAGAAACTGGGAATCACACAGCTGAAATGTCTGAATTAATAGTGTCTAAAGTAAAGACACAACTGCAGAAAAGTACAGAGGAACTCAGATCAGAAATAACTTTTGAAAAAAAAAGCAATCTCTGAATTAATAGTGTCTGAAGTAAATGATCAACAGCAGAAACATACAGAGGAAGTCAGATCAGAAATAATCTCTGAAGTAAAAAAAAGAAGGGATAAGTATAATGAAATAATTAATAACTGCTTCTCAAGAAGACACTGATAAAAAAAAATAAAGGAGATTAGAAAACCCATGGAATCCCTGAATGAGCAATATAGGAAAGAAATAGATAGCATGAAGTAGAGTCAAAGAGATATAGAAGAATGTAAAATCTCAATCACAAGCTTGCAAAACCATTTGAGAGAAAGTGAAGACATAGTATCAGATCTTGACCACTGCAGCTGGTGAAAAGGTAAAAGATCTCTTAAAAGCAACTAGGATGCAAGAAAAAATACTTCATCACCTGCAAGACCAACCAAAGATGAACAACATGAGACTAAGAGGCATCAATGAGAAAGGGGTCAATACAAATGACATAAACAGAATACAGGCAGAAGTAATAGCAGAAAACTTCCCAAATATGAGGAAATAATCTGACATTCATGTAATGTAAATATACAGAACTCCAAATAACATCAACCCAATTAAAAACACACCCAGACATGTAACAGTCAAGATCCCAGAAACACAGCACAAGAACAATATACTAAAAGCTGCTAGAGAAAAGAAACAGATCACATTTAAAGAAAAATCCATCAGAATAATGGCAGACTTCACAAACCATGAAGTCAAGAAGAGCATGGAGTAGAGTACTTCAAGTACTATGAAAACAAATTCCAGCCCAGACTACTATACTCTGTAAAACTCTCTTTCAAGTTTGATGGAGAAGTGAAATACTTCCATGACAAAGAACAACTAAAGAATTTCATGACCACAAAGCCAACGCTACACAGACTACGAAAAGATATTCTAGAGGGGGATCAAAATGATCAGAACTCCACGAATAAGAATGGAAGGAAACCACCAAATACGGCAAACAAACATAGGAGAAAAAGGAATAAACAACAGCAGGTAAATAAAATGTGAATCCTAAGTCAATACATCTCAATTATAACCATCAATGTAAATGGGCTCAATTCACCTATTAAAAGAAACAGACTGGCACAGTAGATAAGAAAGCAAAATCCAACAATGTACTGTATACAAGAAACACACTGAACTCATAAATTCATAGGTTGAAAGTTAAAGGATGGAAAACAATACTACATGCGCCAACACATCAGAAAAAAGTAGGAGTAGCAATCCTGTTCTTGGACAGTCTCAAATTCAAACCAAGAATGATCAAAGGAAATAAAGAAGGTCATTATATACTGGTTAGGGGAAAAATTCAAGAGGAAGAGGTAACATAAATATGTATACACCAAACACAGGAGCACCCAACTATATAAGACAAATCTTAATGGACATGAAACATCTAATATCCAATACCACAATCTTAACAGGAGTCCTTAACACACCCTTATTGCAAAAAGATAGGTCAAGCAGACAAAAAAATTAGCAAAGAAGTAACAGAATTGAACCAGAGCTTGGAACAAATGGACTTAGTGGACATATACAGAGCGTTCCACCCAAACACAGCTGAATACAAATTTTTCTCAGCTGCACATGGGTCATTTTCTAAAACAGACCACACACTAGTCCATAAGTCATACTTAAGTATATGCAAGAAAACAGAAATTGTCGCATGCATATTCTGACTATAGTGCAATGAAACTGGAAATAATCGACAAAAGAAACAAGAAAAACCCCATAAATACATGGACATTAACACCCTTCTTGGCAACAAATGGGTTACAGATGAAGTTAAACAAGAAATTGAACAATATCAACAATTCAAAAAAAATTAAGGTACAATTTATCAGAATTTATGGGATGCAACAAAAACAGTTCTTAGAGGGAAATTTATAGATGTGAACTCACACATTAGGAAAACAGAATGGGAACAAATAAATACCCTAATGCTGCAACTCAACTATCTAGCAAAGGAAGAGCAAACCAAACCCAAAGCTCAAAGATGGGAAGAATTCAT
>NW_004524657.1:5423664-5428706 GCF_000260255.1 Octodon degus
TTCAAAGAATTAACGAATCAAAAAGCTGGTTTTTCCAAAGACTCAACAAAATTGGTAAGACCCTAGCTAACCTCATCACAAAGATGAAAGAAAAAACTCAAAAACAAGCAATAAGGAATGAAAAGAGTATAAATATCACAGACCCAGTGGAAATTCAGAAGATTATCAATAGCCATTTGAGAATCTTTACCTCACACAATAGAAGACACAGAAAATATGGACAGAATCCTACAAGATACAAATTTCCAAAATGGAATCATGAAGATATAGCAACTCTCAGTAACCCAATAATTGCCAATGAAATAAGCAATGTAATAAAAAACCTACTGACAAAGAAAAGTCCAGGTCCTAAAGGACTCACAGCTCAGTTGTATAAGAAATTTACAGAGGGGATAATCCCAATACTCCTCAAACTCTTCAATGAAATTGAAAAGGAAGCAATCCCCCCCCCCCCAAATTGTTCCTGGAGGCAAGTATTGTACTGATACCAAAATCAGGGAAAGACACAACTAAAAAAGAACTACGGACCAATCTCCCTCATGAACATAGATGCCAAAATCCTCAATAAAATCCTAGCAAACAGAATACAGCAAATCATCAAGAAGATCATACACCATGATCAGGCAGGATTTATCCCAGGGATGCAAGGATGGTTCAAAATAAACAAATCTATAAATATAATACACTATATCAATAGAGCCAAATCCAAACACAACATGGTCATCCCAATCGATGCAGACAAGGCTTTTCACAGAGTCGAACACTCATTCATGTTCAAAGTCCTACAGAAAATTGTAATAGATGGCCTCTATTTCAATCTGATAAGAGCTGTCTATGACAACCCAACAGCTAATATAATTCTAAATGGGGAAAAATTGAAATTTTTTACTCTTAGATCAGGTACACGACAAGGATGTCCTTTATCACCACTGCTATTCAATATAGTTCTGGAATCATTAGCTAGAGTCATTACACAAGAGAGAGAAATACAAGGAATAAGAATTGGTAGAGAAGAAGTTAAACTATCATTATTTTCAGATGACATGATACTTACTTGGAAGGCCCAAAAAACTCTACCAATAAGCTCCTAGAATACACAAATTCAGTAGCAGAGCAGGATACAAAGTCAATACGCAAAAGTCAATAGCATTTCTCTACATATATAACAAACACACTGAGAGGGAAATTAGAGAAACAATACTTTTTACAATAGCATTGCAGAAAATGAAATACCTTGGAATTAATCTAACTAAAGAAGTTAAAGATCTTTTCAAGGAAAATTACAGTACTCTGAAAGAAGATCGTAGAGGATTTCAGAAAATGGAAAGATACTCCCTGCTGCTGGATAGGAAGAAACAACACTGTGAAGATGGCCATATTCCCAAAACTGTTGTACATATTTAATGCAATCCCTATCAAACTAGCAACAACATTTATACCTCATAGACGTAGAGAAATCATTCCTAAAATTTATTTGGAACCAGAAAAGATCTAGAATAGCAAAGGCATTCCTGGGCAACAAAGACAAGGCAGGAGGAACTGCAATTCCTGACTTGAAATTATACTACAAAGCTACTGTGATAAAATCAACATGGTATGGGCAACAAAACAGACCTGAGGATCAATGGAATAAACCTACACAAACACACTCAGCCACCTTATCTTTGACAAAGTGGCCAAACATGCTTACTGGAAGACAGCGTCTTTAACAAATGGTGCTGGAAAAACTGGCTCTCTACATGCCAAAAACTAAAACTTGACCCAGGTCTATCACTATGCACTAAGCTAAAGTCAAAATGGATTAAAGATCTAAACATTAAAACAGAAACACTAAATCTCCTAGAAGAAAAAGTAGGAGGAACTCTTGAAGACACAGGGGTAGGCAAAGAGTTCATGAACAAAAATCAAATTGTACGGGTAATACTTGAAAGAATTAACAACTGGAACCTCCTCTTAAGAAGTTTTTGCACGTGAAAAGAAATTACCAACAAAAAGAAAAGACAACCCACAAATTGGGAAAAAATCCTAACTAAAGAGCACTCAAAAAAAGGTCTTCTCTCTAGAATTTATAAAGAACTAAAAAACTGTAGGGCCCCAAAATTTAAACACACAATACAGAAATAGGTGTTTGATATGAACACACACTTCTCAGAGGATAAAATTATAGAAGCAAATATATGAAAAAATGCTCCACATCACTAGCCATCCGCGAAATGCAAATAAAAACAACACTGAGATACCATCTCACCCAATAAAGAATGGCTATCATAAAGAAATCACCCCAAAACAAATGTTGGAGAGGCTATGGGGAAAAAGGAACCCTTCTCCACTGCTGGTGGGAATGTAGACTGGTGCAACCATTATGGAAATTAGTATAGAGATTCCTTAAAAAACCAGGACTTGAAAGCCCATTCAATCCAGCTATTCTGCTACTGAGAATTTTCCCTGAAGAACTGAAAATACCATATCATAGTGATATATGTACACCCATGTTTATAGCAGCACAATTTGTGATAGCTAAATCTTGGAAGCAACTAAAATGCCCATTTCCTCAGGAATAGATGAAAAAGATGTGGTATTTTAATACAATGGAGTATTACTCAGTTATAAGGAACGATAAACTTGAAGTCTTCATATATCAGTGGATGCCACTTAAAGATATACTCATAAGTAAAATAAGCCAGACACACGTGTAAATATCGTATAGTCTCCCTAGTGTAAGAACTCAAAAGAAAGGGCTGGTGAGATGGCTCAGTGGTCTAAAGCACCTACTTAGAACAAGCTTAGCAAAGCACAGGGACCACGGTTCAATCCCCCAGCACCACATGCCAGCCAGCCCCGCCCCCTGGTGGGCTGAGCTGGCCACACACACACACACACACACACACACAAATAAAATTAAAAAAAAAAAAAAAAAAAAAAAAAAAAAAAAAAAAAAAAAAAAAAAAAAAAAAAGAACCCAAAAGAAGAAATAAAAATAGAAAGTTATAACACAATTAAAAGAAAAGGGATGAATAGATAATGAATAAATAATGAACAGAGGGCAAGGAGAAAAGCTAGGAAACATGACAGGGGCAAAACCATACATTTATATGCACAAGACGGTGAAAGCAATGATCCTGAGACTCTTCAGGAGGTCTTTGAAACTAGTAGTTAACTGGTAGTATTCTCACCCTGACTAACTATATATGTAGATAACTGTGAACTAAGCAACTGCACGGAAGATAGCAATGTGCAATACTAGGGCCACAACTAGAATGTCTGTCATTCTGGTCTTCTAAATACATACTGCTTCTAATGTCATGTTAATTACTGCTATACTGTCTCTCAAGTATTTGTTTTTTAAAAAAGGGGTAATAAATGAAAACAACAGACAAGAAAAAAATGTCATAGGACTGTCCTGCTACAATGCTGTATATGGTTAGATTTCTGAATATCTGTGTAAAAATATGTAGTTGTTTATTCCTATTTTTTTAAATATATATATTTTTTTCTTCACATTCTGTAGGGCTGAAAATAGGAGGATCACTATGAGTGTAGTGAGGCTGTAGTGAGACCCTGTACCAAATACATACATGAAAAAAAAAAAAGTTACATAGTATCTAGTAAGTAGTAGACAGCAAATAAATATTAATGAAATGAATAAGAAAATGTAATTCCAAACTAGTCTCAAGCTAATTTTAATGAAGAAACAAACCATCTAAATCTTATAATAATAGTTAAAAGTTGTATCCTTCACTGATAATTTTTACTTTTGAATCTGTATTAGTAATCATCCTCCATCTACTTTTATTTATTTTAATTTTTTAATAGATTGCAAATTGAAAATTATTTACAAACATAAATGAATGTAACAATAAAAATTGTTCAAAATAAAAATGAATTTACAGATCGGTCATAATAGTTCACTGTGTCAAAACCAAGAAACTTATACTCATATAATTAGAATTCTCAAAGTAGGAAGGAGTAGGCAATAAATATTTAAAGATTTAAAATTTCTGAATTTAGTTCAACTTATAATACTGCATTTCCAAGACAAATGAACTTTTGCACAAGAAATTTAAATAAAATCATACCAAGATACACAAAAATGAAATTGTCCAAAACTTACTGTGAAGAAAAAAATCATTAAAGCATATACATAAAAAAATTAGCTATGGAAGAACAAAATGAAATAGCATCTTATTCCACATTAGAAAGAAAAAAAAGGTCCAAGTTTGTATAAACTAGACTAATTAAAAGACTGAAAGAAAAGATCTGCCCTCTTTGAATTTTATACTTAGCAAACATACCTTTGAAAACTAAAAGTGAGATTTTCTAGTTATACAAACTTGAAATATTTTAATACCTCCAGAAGTAGCATACAGGAAATAACAGAGAGCATAAATCAAAAGGCAAGACAAGTTGCAGTATGCTACTGGATGAACAATAAAGAGCTCTCAATATGATAGTCATGCAGGACTATATAAAATATATTCGATGAACCCTTAAAGGTCATTGAAGATTTCTATGAAATAGTACCAATGTTATGTTGGGTTATACATGTATTTTTTTTCATAAATATGTGTGTGTGTGTGTATAAAAGACAGGGAAGAAGTAATATAAAGTAAACAGAAAATGGAAATATATTTTTTAAAGTTTCTAATACTAGGAAAAGATATCATACGATGTCTTTTAAATAAATTGTAAGTCAAAGATATAGTATAAATCTTAGAACAAAAATTGAGATTAAGCAACATTCAGAAAATTAAATACTAATTAATTAAAAATTAAACGTTTCAAAACAATTGAACTAAGAAAAAGTTTTCATGACAGCAAAGAAGTATTAACAGTAAAACATAAGATAAATACTTGACTGGCAAATAAAGGACCAGCACTTCTAACAGTTTGAGGATAGGACATTGCACAAAGTTGTAGTGTGTTGTGGACACGCATAATGACCATGACAGTTACTGGTGGCCAGGTGTCACTTGTGGGACTGAGCTACAGCTATTTCTTTGAAATCCACCCTGTAGACTCAGATGGAATCATGACCCATAAGG
>NW_004524657.1:5429291-5443483 GCF_000260255.1 Octodon degus
TTTTTTTTTTTTTTTTTTTTAGAATTTTGTATGGGGGACAGAGGCTATGAACAATCCACAAGAAATGTGCCAAGAATGTTCTAAAATATGTGACACAGTTCAGAGCTTCCTCATCTTGCAAGCAAGATGGTATATACTAGAAATCAAAGTTCAAAGTCAAGTCTCTGGTCTACTGCTATGGAAATGTCTGAATGCTCCCTATTTCAAAGAATACAGTATTTAGTAAATTCAACCTGACTAGAAAAGTCATGTAAGTGAAAGGTTGGGCATTCTCTAGGCCAGCTGCTTTGAATGTTTTTCTGTTATTTAAAGAAATACATTTTACATTGTGCCTCTGTACAGTTCCACACACATATTCCTGACCTACTAATGGCCTCCCACCTGCAGTCTGAAAAACACAAAACTCATAATTCAAAGGCCACAATGTTAAATTCTGAAATCAAGGAGACTGTCCTTTCACTTCTAAAGTAACAACATATTTCTAGGTTATTACTTTTTAATAGTTGTTACACCAAAATTCTTGAAATATGACAAGATATTTAAAACTAACACCTGGAAAATATTCATTTTCAATAAATAATCTAACACACAGCAGTGTTTCTCAAAAGGAAGGTTCAAGATCCCACAGGAGTGATTTTACCTCCCACTTGGCAACATCTAGAGACATTTTTAGTAGTCATGAAGGGGGAAGAGGGTGTTGCTGACATCTAGTTGGAAAGGGTAAGAATGCTGCTAAGATTTTTTAGTAAACAGGACAGTCTCCAGAATGAAGAAGAATGGGTTCTAAATGGAGGTAATGCTAAGTTTGAGAAGTGCTAACTTTAAGAGTCAAGGTGAGAAAAAAGTCAAGATTTGGAAATCACAGGCTGATGTAGTTGTTGGCTTAGTCTCATTTGACCCAAAGAGGAAAGCTATTCTATTCACTAAGGGTCAATCCAGGGAATACTTTTCTCCCAAAGGTCAGCAGTTATGCAAAAAAGTTTTGTGTTTCTACTTTCCAATTTTAAAATAAGTAAGTAGAATAATTCATTTTTTTCAAGTTGAAAAAACTCCTTATTAATTGTCAGATCTCAAATTATTTTTCCCCCACATCAAAAGCTTTTAACATGAGGGAAAAGGGTATCAACAGAATATGCAAACTTGATTAGTGTTCTATGCCTGGAAGAATAATGATCTGTGATCAGGACGCACTACCTACTTTTACTGTCACAAGGCAGAAAGTGACAAAAACTATTACAACTGGGAAATTAACTTCCAAAACAGATGACAGTGGTCCACTTCCTACTCTCAGGAACCACTCCAACGTACCATCTCTTTTTCCAACTATATCTTCACCATCATCCCTGTCAAATTATCTGCCTTCTCCTCTTCTAGATGGATTTCACTAGACTCTATGGTAAAAGACAGAAAGCTGTTAGTGTAAGTTTTGAATTTTAGTTTTATTCAGTAGAAAAAGCACTGAAATTTGATCTTATTGCTCCTTTGTTCAGATGCGGATATGTCTAGGGGATTACTCATAGAACACATGTTCACTTTCCCTGAACCACTGTAAGGTCAGATGTATTAAGCCAGATAAAAATTTTGATACTGTTCCAGGAAAAAAATGCAATGATTTTTTAAACTACTTATCCCTAGAGAACACAGAGAGATTATTAAATGTATTCAAATGACAACAGAATAAAGCAACTTGAAATGCAAAACTTATTGTAGGCTATTCGCATTAAATTCCCAATTAAGTATTTTTTAAGATAAGAATTTCATTCTGATGATTACATGGGTCCTTCTAGCTGAATTCATATTTCAGACAGATTACTAATAAATATGTATTAATTACTGATTTTTAATGATATGAACTCTATGACTTGCAAAAATGCTTCCTTTCACAGCAGTCAACACAAATGCATGAAGCCTGAACAAATATGTCAAAAAAAAAAGAGAGCAATGTATCTTTCATTATAACCGCAGAGAGCTTTCAAGAATTTAGTTTTTTATCACTATGACCTGGTGAGTCTGACAGTATTCCTCTAAATAAGTACTACTTCTATCATATCTTGTAATACATCTGGGATATCTTACAATAAAATGAAAAAAAGCTAGAGTATGTAGCGAGTAGAAAAAAATTTCAAAAGAATGGAACTGCAACAGTTAACTAATACATGCAATTTCATTGGCTAGAGTGAAGCTTTTAGTATTGCTGTGAATTTAGAAAACAAAAGTCTCATAATTGTGAGGTTTCTTAATTTGTATCAATGCATATCTCAAACAGGTTATTGAAGTAGTACTTTAATTTCACTTAGTATCTCCTTCCTAATTTTTTTCTGAAGTTAATTTTATCTGAAATTAAAATATAGTTATTCTAGTTTACTTTTGATAAGTAGTCACATGGTACATCCTTGCCCATCCCTGTTTTTTTTTTTTTTTAATTTTTATTTTGGTGATAGTGATAAAATATACATACCAGAAATTTACCACTTTAAAATAATTTAATTTTTCAGAGCAGTTTTAGGTTCACAGCAATATTTAATGAAAGGTACAGAGATTTGTCATTCATCATAACCCTCTGCCTCCACACCTTCACCAGCTACTGGCTCCCTCATAATTAACACTTCTCACCAGAAGGGTGTTTATTACAACCAATGAAGCTACACTGATACATCACCACCCAGGCTCTATCACTCTAAATCAGAGTTAATTCTTGATGTTAAGCATGCTATGGGTTTAGATAAATAAATAAATAAATAAATAAATATATATATATATATATATATATAGACACACATTCATCTTTATAGTATCATACTGAGAAGTTTCACTGTCCTAAAAATTCTCTGTGTTCTACTTATATACCCACCCCAACAACATTATTATTTTTTCTTTTTTTGTATCCACAGTTCTTTGTCCAAAATTTTAGAAAGGGTCTTGTTATGTAATCAGAATGACTTTGAACTCACTAGGTAGCCTAGGATGACTCCCATCCCACAATAATCCTATTGCCTCAGCCTCCCAAGTGCTAAGATAACATGTATGTACTATCATGCCTGGCCCCTTCTCGTTTTTTTTAAGGGCTTGACTGCTACTTTCTTTCAGTTATTTTAGCTCAGTATACAAGATAAACATATATTTAGAGTGAAAAGAGGGTCTGTGTAGGCAAATAAATTGCTTCATTTTTTTTAAAGCCAAAACTCATCTCTACACAAAGAATAATTTAAAAAACTGAATCACATGAAAGACTGTAATATATACATCTTCCATGCTTACCAAGCACATACTCTATCTAGGTATAATGGCTAAACATATTGGGAGTCATACAACCAATTTCAGGGCACTATTTGCCAGTAACAATACCTTAAGCAGATTACCTATGACTGCTAAGCCTCAATTTTGCCATCTGTAAACAATTCAAACTTCAAAGTGTAAGAATTAAACAAGGTACTATATGAAATCACCTGGTAGCCAGAGTCTAAGCCAAAACTAATATTCTCTACAAATGTACACAGGCACTATTATCTTAACAGTACAATAACACCACTAAAAAGAGATCAGAGAGGCTTTGGTTCAATATATGTTGATTTAGTATATCTGGCTAAAATCTAGGTAAGGCTAAACAACAACTGCCCATTATTTTATAAAACTTACTACCACTCCAAAGCTACTATCAAGTACTTTGTAAATAACAGAAACTCATAAGAAAGTAATTGTCACTAGTCACCTGAACTCTAACTCAGTAACTTACTCTCAGAGCCACAAGCTCTGAGATAAATTTTATAACCATTTTACAGAAATTGCTCTCATCTTTGACATATTTCTTACTCTCACATACTGTCTTACTTGGTCAGTCACTTAGCCATTCAGCTCCTGTAGCCACTGTGTATCTTCTGGGAACTTGACTTCTTTACTTCTTTTCTAAGCTCATCTTGGCCTCACTTCTCTTCCCACCCGCTCTGAACCTCATGTCCACTGTATTAACTATCTACACTCTTACCAATATTTTTTGCTTTCTACACACTGTGTACTACTTGAGCATGTGCCTGGGAAACTCCACCTACATCTAATAATGATCTCTCTGCAAAGCAGCTGAGCAATACTGAAAAACAAACAAAAATCAGAAAATCTACAAATAGGTATCATCAGAATAGTAATGGGTTCCAGGTTCAGGTCGGCCACTCAGTATTCTCTTATTTAATGGTTCATAAAATGAAGCCGATATTAGTTTTATCAAAGGGCTAGTTCAAGGTTTTCAGGCCTTCATCTCCATTTACACAGATTGTAGTAAGTACAGGTATGTCAGAAAAATTGTCTAAACTTGAAAAACAAGTAACAAACTTGAAATGTCACTGGGTGCAAAAGCTACTCAAAGATTACGGGGTAAATTTATTTTCAATCTTGCTATTTATCACTGATTAAAGATCCCAATACTGGTTACAATTTAACTATCTCACAGAGATTCCTATCTCATAGAGATTCATACAATTTCTGTATGGTAAAAAAATAACCAAGGTTACAATTTACATTTTGTTGGCCATTAATCTAACCTAGCATTCATATCATAACACCTATAAACATCTAGCTTCTCTTCTGTGGTCTACTCTTACCATTTTACTGGCTCCTTCTCTAATTAATAAGTTAATATCTGACCTGCTTATTTTATATTTTCATGACAATTATAATTGTCCTTTTTTTGAAAACTATATCCTATGATGAAGGCTTTTCGTAGAGCTTGGATTTGTACTTTAACAGTAACAGCAATTAAAAATCACAAGGCTGGGGGTGTACAGCTCGGTGTGCTAAGCATGTTGGTTTAAGTGTCAATACTGAAACACCTCCCTCCCCTTATTCTTTTACCTGGTGTCCTCTGCCACCTGCCATTCTTCTCAATTTTCCTTAGTTTTACTGAGGTTACTCCAGTTGCCTATACTTGCTTATTTTCTTGCCTCTCATTCTAATTTCAGTATACTACAATTTAGCTTAACTATGGTAAGTTCCATGGTGATTCCCAAACAGCTCATGTTCAAATCCTAATAGCTGGAATCTATGAATGTCACCTTATATTTGGAAACGGTGTTCACAGATTTAAATAGGTTAACATGAGGTTATATTAGTTAGGGTAGGCCCTAATTAAATGACTGGTATTCTGAAAACAGAATGAAAATATGGACAGTTATGGGGAAAACACATGTAAGCACAGAGGAAATGATTGCACTAGAGCATCCACAGGAAAGCTAAGGAATGCAAGCACCAGGAGCAAATAAAAATCCTCCCCTAATCCTCAGGGAGAGCTTAGTCCTGCTGACATTTTAATGTCAGAATTCTAGCCTCCATGCAAGACAATAAACTTCTGTTTTAGTAAGTTTGAGCTATTTTGTTACAGGTAGGGGCTGGGGAGATGGCTCAGTGGAATAAGCGCTTCCCTGGCAAGTGCAAGGGTTTGAGTTCAATCCCTGGTTCTGAAAAAAAAAAAAAAAAAAAAAAAAAATTGTTACAGGTGACCTAAGAAACTAATACAGAGACTCTGCCTACTACTGAAAACACTCCTTGAAGTAGTCATTTTGTAAACTTCCAAAAACCAATGAATACTTTTCCACCCTTCTGTGATCTTTCTACAGTTTCTGACACTGCTGGCACTTCATTCTCTTGCTATTCTTCCCTCCTTATTTCCACACCTGCCTTCTTTAAGTTCTCTAAGTGTGAGTTTTCATTTTAACACTCTATCTGCAATTTTGCAGACACCTGAACTGTGACCTCTTTTTACTACTGATGGTGCTGTGCTTTACTGTCCTCTCCCACCCTACGCAGACTGATGGGAGCAAGCTCATCTGCTCCTGACTGCAGTTACCATCAAATGCAGCCATCTCCAAGGTCTCCAATTTCTCAAATTTGCTGCTTACTGACAGTATTACAAACTTTTGCTCACAAGTTTCACAGCATTCCAAGCATTCAATGCATTTCCACATGCCAAGCTCTGTACTAGATGTGAAGGACAATGCTAGCATCTGTTCCTAGATGTTAGGGACAAACATGAAGCAAAGTTTGTTTAGAGTTTATAGTCAGTAATTACAGACACAGTAAGTAATTCCAGGAAAGATGAATAAGGAGTGATTTACATATTTTGTGTGTATGTTTGTGTGTGCAAATTACAAACAGCAGCTAAAGAGGCAGAAATCCTAGTGGATGAGATGAGCGTTGGACAAGAAGAAGAGGACTTTCAAGAAAAAAATATGGTCATGAAGTTTAATTCTGTCTCCTTAATACTTTTGCACTTAGTCTCTGTGAGCAAGGAAGTCCTTGTAAATTTCTCTAGTAGGTGTCCCACTCCTTTCCTCCTTCCCCTTAACCCACTGCCCACATTCACTATTATTTTACTTACATACTAGGAGGAAGGGGGGCTAGGGATATAGCCAGGAGGGATACACAAGTTTCTTATTTGAAAATTTCTCAGCTGTTTTCCACTGATATGGTGAAGCTCAAATTCTTCAGCCAGGTCACACCCAGTTTATTCTCTTCTGACCCCTCATTCCCACTCAGGTCTCTACTCCAAACTTTTCATACAACTTCTCCAATTCAGCTATAGAACTATGGGTGACACTGCCCACACAAAGACATGCTCAGCTCTGTGCCACCACACATGCCATCATACTTGGTGAGAACAATGCCCTTCCTCCTCTCATCCACAAGCAAGCATCTGCTAAATGTTATTGTGCATACAACCTTTCTAAAGCACATCTTCATCTCCATTAACATAATCTCTCGACTGTACTTAATATGCCTAATTGTGCATAGCTATGCCACTGTACCATACCAAGCTATAGTATTGCTGGGAAGACAACCCATTCTATTCACCCTTATAGCTATGCATGCATAAATAATACATAGCTCTTACCTCAAGATGTTCAATTTAAAATAGAGTATTTTCTGATGTTAGACAAGAAATATATTTGAAAGGCTTTAGAATCATTCCCCTTTTGAAATCTTGGGCTCTTAACCTCTTTAACCTACCCTTTCCATCAATATCTGGTTCTTGTACAATAAAGGAAATCTCTGGAAGTCATAAATCTTGGAGACTACAGGTAGCCATGATTCTTCCCATGTAAAGAACTCTAGACCAAAGCAAGCAAGGAAAAACTAGGCTGAGTCCTTGGTTCCTGAGGCCCAGTTGCACGTGACCTCTAACCTTGCTTTCTCCTCAGCTTAAGTTGTTCCACCTCTATTCTATAAATTACCTCCTCATCAAGGCATGCTGAGATGGCAATTGAGACTGCACGGGGTGGCACAAGCCTGTAATCCCAGCTCTTGGGAGGCTGTAAACAGGTGGATCACCACGAGTCCTATCTAGTAGTGAGACTGTGAACACCCTGTAGACTCTTCCCTAAAAAAAATAAAAAAAATAAAATACCTCCGAATTATCCCAACATATTCCCCTTCTATGTTAAGTGGACTTGAACTCATGCTTTCTATAACCTCAGGAGTCCTAAGACACTCCTCCTCGTCCCATTCATCAGAATGTCTCTCTCACAACCAGACAACCCGCTTCTACAATGCAGAGTAACCAGAAACAGGGGCATGTCAGGAGGGAAGTTAACCATGAAAGGGTCAGAGCACAGGTAAAATAAAAAAAAGAAAAAAAAATGAGGGGCAAATGCAATCACCACATGTAGGAGACACATTAGTTAGCTTTCACTGCTAGGACAAAATATAACTTAAAGGAGGAGAGGTTTCTTTTAGTCAGTCTAAGAGGTATCTGTCCACGGTCAGTTGGCTTCACTGTTCCACAGATTTGGAAAGCAGAGAGCTGGGGAAGAGTCTGACAAGAAGAGACAGGGGCCAGACATAGTGCCTCAGTGTTAGGTCCTCATGACCTACTTCCTCCAGTGAGGATCAACTCCTAACAGCCCATTCAGTTATGCACTGATCAATGGGTTAGTCCAATGACAAGGTTAGCACCCTCAAATTCAGTCACCTCTCCAATAGTCTCTTAAGCCAGCTAAACTGACAATCAGGATTAACCAGCACAAGTGGTTTTGAGGCCAATTCAGTACTAATCCAGTGAACAATCCTCACTATCATATTCTCTACTGTATGGTCTGACTGAGGCAGGAAGATCCTTCCACTCTGGAGTCGGAGGCCAGCCTGGGCTAGCTAGCAAGTTCTAGGTTGGCCTACACTACAAAGCATGATCCTGTCTCACAAAAAAAAAAAAAAAAGTCACTCTCAGTAGAAAACACACACTTTAAACTGGGAGATATTAACTGCAGAGAATGGAATAGTGAAACAGTATTTTCATTTTTCAGATTGACTCACCCACTGAACAAAATATTTACTGGCTACATGAACAGTTCTGATGATTTCTCCCAGTACACTCTAAAAAGAGTTTAGTTATCTATTTAAAATCATTTATAGTGGTTTTGTGGATCTTTAAATTCAATATAGCTAGTTTTAAAACCCAGTACAGCTGAGGCAAAAGCCTCTAAATTTTCAAAAGTCAGTAAGGTTAAAAAAAAAAAAAAAGACAGGCCAAAGTTTAGATTTTTCAGACTAAAAAACCAAAACAAAAAAAAAAATCTGGCAATTTAAATGACAGTTTCAGTAAAGCAAAGGATTATCAAGATTAAACAGGAAATTCATTATTTGGCAAATATCTACAGTGTGTCAAACACTAAAAAAAAAAAAAAGCAAAGAAAAAAAATACAGCAGATAAAAGTCTCCTGAAAGTGTATCGCTGAAAAAAGCAGAAATCTAAGCTATCTGGAAAGTAAAGTATTGAGAAAAAGAGATGTATAAAACTCCAAGGGCATTCTGTGCTTGTGTCCAGAGCAAAGGCATTGCAGAACTGTAGGCCTCTTGAGGAAAAAACTTCTATTTTTTGAAAGAGTGGCCTTCTGGTCAATGTGGAAGAAGACATGGTTTCAGGAAAAAGGAAAAGGGAAGTAGGAAGCCAACTTATATTGTGCCAGGGCAAGGAACAGGACAGAAGCTCAACTTTACAAAGTCAAAATGCTGTTGCTGACTAGTAATCCTCACTTAGGATTTGACAGGATGTCCTTATTTGTGTATAGATCAGTTTAGCTCTAATTACAATAGTCATATGATTTTCTCCTGTAACCTTAGCTATCCAGATCTGAAAGAAACAGACCAAGGAGACTGTCATATAGGCCCAGGATTGAGGTTCGCCAGGAACCAAAGTAAGAATCCTATCCAAATGATGGCATTATGTGCCTGAGCTTGAAGAGGCAGTAAACCTAAAGATGGACAGACTAGGTACAATGCAGATAAAGCTAATGTCATGCCTAATCTCTCCTTTGCAAACTCCTCAGTCAGCCCCTTAGTGGGCCCCTTCAACTTTTTCAGCCTTTTATTACTTTCCTGATACTAGGTTACTGAATTTCTCTGAATGCTCTACAGAATAAGGAGGCTTTGGACTTAAGAATACCTGGATTTAAATATCAGTCATGGTGAGTTCTGAGATCTACCTAGGACTATAAGTATTTTTAAATATATAATTCATCTCTGTTTAGAACTGAAGTTTGGAATAAAATCTGTATACATCAGTAAATTTTCATGCAATGAATTTCATTCAGTGTTGAGTGAAAATTGTACCCTACTTTTCCTTAATGAGACAGCAAGAGAAAAGGAGACAGCAACCACTGGAACAAAAAAAAAAAAAAAAAAAAAAAAAAAAAAAAAAAAAACACCAGGGCTCTTTTATAATACTGGAGATGGCTATATTAATCCCAAACATAAAGACAGACTCATGCAAAGAAGCATGCCAAACTTGGCACTGCTTTAGGCTGTTTCTGTGTGCTAAGGAGCCATGTTTTCATTGAGAGCTCCAGCTTAAAAAAGGTCTCCTCTAGCACTCAAGAAAGTACAGCAATGTGGTCTAGCTCCTGAAAAAGGAAAGCTGAGAAAAACTGAGCAGATCATCAGGCCCTGAGAAAACAGCCTGTAAGCTTCAAGAGTACCCTCCATCCCCAGGGAACTGAGAAGCCCAGGCTCTTAAACTGACCAATACTTGTAGGGATTATGCAATAATCAATCACTGACGCATATGCAAGGGGCCGATACTAAATAATGCACTAGGAGCAAGGATTCATTTCAGAAGTGGGGTTAATAAATACATTTTGAATGACAGATACTATGATAAATACTACATATTTAAAAATTAATAAAACTTTCTACACTGGTGACATATACTTAAAATACAGCACAGAAAGTACTATGTGAAGATAAGTGTGTGGCTGTTGGTTAGAGAACTCTTTGTATGGGTGATAATGCCCCAGGAGAGTTTTAAAAGATGTGTAAGAGTTTACTAAGAAGACAAGGACAATAATTAGGAGCATTCTCAGTGGAAGAAAATGCACCAGGGGACAGAGAAGTACAGGAATAAGGCAAAATGGCAAATGTCATCCTCAATCTTAATTGCCAAGTTAATGGGATTAAGACATGCCTAAGAGAATAGTCAATGTGTCTGTAAGGGTGTTTCAGAGGGTACATGAGAAACAGAAAACTGGGGGGGGGGGATATGCCCTGTATGTGAGCCGTGCCATCCAATATTAGGTGAGGACTGAAATAGAATAAAAAAGGAAGAAGTAAGAAGACACATGTTCTCATTCTCTCTGTGCCTGGGTGCTATGAGCTGAACAACTTTGCTCTGCCACAGCATTCTACAGTGAAGTTTCTATCTTGCCATTAGCCTATGAGCAACAGAGCCAACTAATCATAGACCGAAACTTCTGAAACTGTAGACCAAAATAAATCCTCCTTTTAAGTTTTCTCAGTGACAAAAATATGACTAGCAAATCTGAAGTTATATAGCACATCACAGGAATAAAAAGTAGCTAAGTCTTACACCTGCACTACAAATTATACAGGAGACTGGCATGAGATTAGGACAAAGTGAAACAAAGGGCCATATGGTTTAAAAAAAAAATTGCAACATTTAAAGGTCATTCAGTGTATATTACAAGTGACAGAGAGATTCCACTATGAAGTTAACTATGAAGAGTAAGTCCCCAGCATTGTCTAGCAGACTCTGCCAGCCTATAGTAACCAACCAACAAATATTTGCCCAATAACTGGGTAGAGACAGAGAGCATGCAGCTCAGTGAGAAAACAGTGGGCCAGGCCCAGAGGCTGAGAGGCTTGAAAACACTGTAGTAGGGCAGGTTGCCATACTTCCATACTTTGAGTCCTCCAAGAGTCTTGTGATCTCTCCAAGTATCTGTAATCCCTGTGGATTAGAAATCTACTAATTCTTCAAAGCTTCCCCACCTAATATTACTTATCAGTAAGGCTTCTCTTGCTTCCCGGGATTGTGAGCTTTCTTGGCCTTAATAATCTAAATACTTAGTTGTTATTTTATACATCTATTCCTACTTGGACAAAACTATATTCTCCATGACACTACAGATTTTCTGAAGATAATGACTTTGTTTTTATCTTCTCTGAATGTCCCAGGGTGGTACTGACATACATGTATATAACATACACTCTCCTATGAGCTCAAGGTTACAATCCCTTCATGCTGATAGTTCTTAATGACCAAAGAATAAAGAGTACTAATACCTTAGATTTTGTAATCCCAAACAATACAAGTTTAACTAGAAAACTGTGTATGTTCTATTCAACAGAACTTTGCAGGGGAATTCTGGGCCACTGTCCTTGACTGAATCTGTGTACAGGAATCTTTCCTTTCATTCAAGTAATCAGTTGTTCTTTTGATTATACACACTTATAAGACAAACTGATCTGACAGGTAATACTTTGTCTTAGGAGATCACCCATATTCTCATCTGCCTTAGTGTGCACTACACTGGCATTCATTAAATGACTAGTTTATTTGAATATCTGCACTTTCTGTCTTCATGGATTTTTTTCATTCAACTCAAATTATATTAAAAAATAACGACCCAGAAAATTAGCATGATGCATGCCAATAAACTAACAGTTTAACTGGAATGCATTACCAAAGATCCAATTCCAGATGACAAATTTAAAATGGAATGAAATAAAATGTAATACCAGTTCTGAATATTATAATTACCTAATAATGAATGTTTTCTGATGAAACTTTAAATATTTAAATTTTAAAACTGTTGTATATTTTAGGTATTCTTCTTTGTATAAATTTGACTGTGAATTAATTTTAATATGGACTCAACACAACATAACATTATGAAAACTAGAACTTTGTCATATTCTCCTGAATAAACCAATGGGTCACTGATGAAATTAAAGAAATTAGGCAGCTCTTACAATTAAACAATACCAATACCAATACAACATACAAGAAATTATGGAAGATAATGAAAGCAGTTCTATGAGGGAAAATGACAGCAGTGAATGTGCATATCAGTTTTTTAAAAACAGAATGAGCTCAAATAAAAAAACCTAATATTCAATCTCATGTGTCTAGAAGAGCAAGTCAAGTCCAAAGCCAGTAAAATGGAGGAAATTACTAAGATCAGAGCAGAAATTAACGAAATGAACATTAAGAAAACAATCAAGGGGCTGGAGAGATGGCTCAGTGGTCTAAATCACCTACTTGGAACAAGCTTGGCAAAGCACAGGGACCACAGTTCGATCCTCCAGCACCACATGCCAGCCAGCCGCGCCCCCTGGTGGGCTGAGCTGGCCACACACACACACACACACACACACACACAATAAATAAATGTTAAAAAAAAATTAAAAAAAAAGAAAACAATCAAAGAGCTGATTCTTTAAATAAGTAAATAAAATTGACACACCCTTACTCAACCTTATTAAAGATTAAAGATTCAAATCCATGCAACATGAATTGAAAAAGATAAAACCACTGAAATCCAAAAGATCAATACTTTCATCAAGAACCTGTATTTTAGTAAGATAGAAAACAGAAATGGACAAATTCTTAGATACATAGGAATTATCAAAGCTAAATCAGGAAGATATAAAGATTCTAAATAAACCAATTTCAGTCAATGCAAGTAAGATGTAATTAAAAACCTAGCAACAAAGAAATGCCTCAGTCCTGATGAGCTCTACAAAAAATTTAGAGATCTAATTCCACTACTCCTTAAACTCTTTAAGGAAACTGAAAGGAAAGCAATACTTCTAAACTCATTCCTGGAAGGAAGCATTACTCCAAGCCAGAGAAGAGTCAACCAAAAAAGCACACTACAGGCCAATCTCCCTAGAGAATACCCAGGCAAAAATTCTCAGTGACAGACACTGGCAAACAGAATGCAACAAACCATCATGAAATTACATACCATGACCAACTAGAATTCATCCAAGGGCTTCAGGGAGATGGTTCAACATACATAAATGATCGTATTGACAGAACCAAAAGCACAGCACAAAAACCACATGATTATCTCAATTGATACTGAAAAAGTGTCTCACCAAGTCCAACGCCAATTCATGATAAAAGCCCTATAGAAAGTCGGAAAAGATCTTTATCTCAACCTAATAAAAGCCATCTATGACAAACTAACAACTAACATCATACTAAATGGTCAAAAACTGTAAGCCTTCACCCTAAAATCAGGAACAAGACAAAGATGTTTACTATTACAACTCCTACTCAATACAGTTCTGGCAATATTAGTCAGAGCCATTAGACAAGAGAAAGAAGAAAAAAAAAAAAACATGACATGATACTATACATGGTATTATGATAGGATCACATACATGATACTATACATCCCAAAACTTCCACCAAAAGACTTCTACATTTAACTACCAAATTCAGGGAGAGAACCGAGGGCCGCGGGATCCTGAATAGACCCAGAGTGCAGGCCCAGCAAGTGAGTGAGAGGACCGAGGGCTGCGGGATCCTGAACAGACCCAGAGCGCAGGCCCGGTGAGTGAGTGAGAGGACGGAGGGCCGCGGGATCCTGAATAGACCCAGAGTGCAGGCCCAGCGAGTGAGTGAGACGACCCAGGCCGCGGGATCCTGAACAGATCCCGAGCGCAGACCTGGTGGGTGAGTGAGACGACCTGGGGTCCTCCGGATCCTGGCCCAGCACGGAACCCTTCAGCAGAACTCCCTGCAAAGAGGCTAGAGGCAAGACCCACCCAGCTGATTGAGGAGCAGAACATTTTGCCAGAGAGACATAAAGGGTTCAGGTCTAACAGCTGCAGCAGAAAGAAGTGGAGCACAGCAGCCAGATCCAAGCAACACCCACCTGGAGGAATCTGAACTTCGTAGATCC
>NW_004524657.1:5445298-5454052 GCF_000260255.1 Octodon degus
AAAAACAACAACAAAAAACAAATTCAGTAGCATACCAGGATACAAAGTCAACACTCAAAAATCAACAGCGTCCTGTACACAAATAAACTCATAGAGAGAAATCAAGGAAACCACACCCTTCACAATAGTGCACTATCAGGGACCCCTGAGTGAACCTACAATCTCCTGCCAGGTGTTACGGCACAGGGCAAAGAGACAAGATGGTGGTACAGCAGAGTTCCAGGATGATCAGTTGTTTACAAGGAACAAAGGCCACATGGCAGCCAGAACCTCCTTATCTACTGATTGAGGGAGGAATTACAAGATGACTCAGAGGGTGATGGTGGTCTAATGAGGTCTTGCCCTGGAGCAGCTTTAATGCTCTTAGTGGTCTTACTCTTAGTAGGTGAGAGAGGATAGCCTACCCCAAAGGAAAACAGAAAATGTATCCCAATTCCCAAGCCTCTATTCCCCTTAGGGAAGTATGTAAAATCAGCAATTATGAACTTGTGATCTCTAACAGCATCCAAAGAAATGAAATGCCTAGAATTCAATCTAATGAGGTAAAAGACTTTACAATGAAAATTATAATACTCTGAGAAAGGAGACTGATGATGTGAGAACAGAAAGACATCCTTGTGCAAGGGTAGGAAGACCCAGTAGAGTAAAAATGGTCACATTCCCACAATTGTTATACAGATTTAATGATATCCCAGTCAAAATACCAACCTACCTCACAGAATTAGAGAAAATATTTCTCAAATTCATTTGCAATGAGAGGAGAGCTAGAATAGCAAAAGCAATTATGAACAACAAAGACAAGGTAGGGGGCATCACAACCTCTGATTTGAAATTATACTGCAAAGCTACTGTGATAAAAGCATGATACTGGGGTGAGGGGACCCAAGGATCAACAGAACACATCAGAAGATGCAGAGACAACTGTAAACATACTCAGCCACCTTGTCTTTGACAAAGGAGCTAAAAATACTGTATCCTCTTTAGTAAATGATGCTGAGAAAACTGGTTTTCTCCTGCCAAAGATTAAAACTAGACCTGTACCTTTCATCATGTATCAAACTAAGTACAAAAGAGATCAAAGATCTAAACATTGGGGCCAGCAAGATAGCTCAGCAGTCTAAAGTGCCTGCTTAGGCAAGCTCAGGCAGGCACAGGGACTGTAGTGGTTTGATCCCTGGCACCACATACTGCGCACTAGCCCCACCCTCAGGGTAGGCTTTGCCTGCAAAAAAAAAAAAAAAAAAAAAGAGCTAAACATTAAAACAAAAATATCACGAAGAATCAACATCTGGGAGCTTCTTATTAAAAAGCTTTTGCATAGCACTAGAAACCACCAACACAGTGAAAAGACAACCCGCACCTTGGGGGAAAAAACTTTGCCAGCTGTTCCTGAAAGAACTGATACCTAGAATATATATTAAAAAAAAAAATCAAAACAAATCAGGGCCCCTTGCAAATTTCAAGACCCAACCCAAAAATGGGCATCTGAAATAAGTACATTTCAGATGAAAAAGTACAAATAGTGTGTGTGTTCAACATCACTGGTCATTTGAGAAATGCAAATCCAGAGATTCCATCTCCCTCCAGAAATAATAAAACAATCCAGAGATTCCATCTCCCTCCAGAAAGAATAGCTATCATCAAGAAGTCAACCAATAATGAATGCTGCAAGGGCTGTGTCTCAGTTACTCTTCTCTCATTGCTGGGACAAACACTTGACACTCAAAATGAGGGAAGGAAAGGTTATTATTTAGCTCACAGTTGCTGGCAATTTCAGTCCATACTCAGCTGGCTCCAAAGCAGAGCAGCACCTGGCAGAGAGCAACCTTTCATGGCGGCAGCAAAGAGCAGAGAGCAAATGGGAGTAGCAGCAGCTCAAGCAGCTAGTCAGCTTCTCTCCCCACCTTACATTGTAACTCAAATTACCTGCCCCAGGGCAGGTGCAGCACTGTGCTCACAATAATCAAACACAAACTCTAGAAGCTGTCCCATGATTACATGAGGCTTGGGGGGACACCTATACGGGAACCGTAACAGGCTGTGAGAAAAAAGAAGCCCTTCTCCACTGGTGGTGGGAGTAAAGTGCTGCAACAACTATGGAAATCAGCGTGCAGATACCTGGGGGCAATGGGGTGATTTGACTCCCCTTCTTGGTATCTTCCTGAAAAACTTAAAAGAAACAAGTACAATCACAGCAATATACACACACCCATGTTTTGGCACAGTATGTGGTAGCTAAATCTTGGAAATAACCCAAATGTCCAGCAACTGATGAATGGATGTGTTTTTTAATACAATGGAGCACTACTCTGCCATAAAGAAGGATAAGGTGAACCATTACTAGCTAAATGGATGCACCCTGAGACCATACTCTTAGGTGAAATAAACTAAGCACATATATTCAAATACTGCATGGTTTCCTGAGTGTGAGAAACCCAAAGTGTAAATAAGGACCAAAGTGTATGACAGCCATTTGAAAAGGGGAAGAAAATGTTCAAATGAGGAGAACAAAGGGGGACAGAAGAGAAAGGAAAGGAACAAGAAAAAAAATTGAAGGAAAAAAATGAAAACAAAACTTTTGTAAATAAGGAGGAGAAGAAGGATTAAAGGGAGTTGAGTGGAATGGGAAAATACAAAGCAAGATATATCAACTATAGGTACAAATTCCCTATGATAAATGTTATCATTATGTGTATCTAAAATGTACCAATAAAATAATTTTTAAACCATTAGAACTATGAGACTATGTAGGTATGTGAATATGGAACAGAAAGAAAAATTTTAAATTGTTAAATTAAGGAGTAAACTGGTGTATCATTATCTAAGGTTTTAGTTCTATACAATCATTGTCATCTATGAAACATTTTCAAAATACATGCAAAGTGCTATGGCTACATGGCTAACCAAAGAAACCCAACCTAGAAGCTAATCAAGAAAAACTGCCTGCTCATTTCATTTCCTATTTCAACAAACACACTTAGGAAACACTACACTTACAAAGCCTTTCCTAATCCTTCCAATCTTAGTCATCATCTCACAACCCAGCAACTAATCAAAAAATGGAAGTAGACACTGTCTATTTACATGTATTCTATTAATGCTCAATCTACCTGAGCTTTCATACCTCAGAGGCATTTTGCTGATAGTACTTAAATTTAAAATCTGCCCTTATGTAAACCTAACTTCCTCTCATCATTCATGTTTCAAAAATGTATATTTTCTATCTGATCATTAGCACATATGGAATATGTATTGTTTCTAATTTTCACTGTGCAAAATTAAAAATAGAGAAATGCAAATTAAAACAGAACTGAGATTCTACCTCACTCTTGAAAGAATGGCTATTATCAAGAAATCAATAACATATGCTGGAGGGGCTGTGGGGAAAAGGAACCCTTCTCCACTGTTGGTGGGAGTGTAGACTGATAACCACTGTGTAAATCAGTATAGAGATTCCACAGAAAATTAGGATTGGAAGTCCCATCTGACCCAGCTATTCCCCTGCTGCCTATCTTCCCAGAAGAATTAAAAGCATCATACCACAGTGATAATGTATACCCACATTTATAGCAGCACCACTTGTCTTTGGGCTTCTTTTTTTTTTTTTTTTTTTGTATTTTAGGGAAGGGTCTACAGGGTGTTCAGGGTCTCACTACTAGACTGGACTCATGATCCTCCTGCTTACAGCCTCCCAAGAGCTGGGATTACAGGTACACACAGACATGTTCTGTCTCAAATGCCATCTCAGCATGCCCCGAGGGTGGGGCCGGGACAGCAGGCCTGGGGATCAAACCTCCAGCCCCTGCACCTGCTTGCAGGCACTTTAATACACTGAATATGGCAGTACAACTTGTAATATTTGGAAACAACCCAATTGCCCAGCAACTGAGGAATGGATAAAAAAGATGTGGTCTTTTTTATACAATGGAGTATTACTCAGCCATAAAGAAAAACTGGAGGCTTTTATAGGTAAATGTATGTAATTCGAGACCACCCTCACAAGTGAAACAAACCAGATGCACATGTGTAAACATATTTTCTCAGAGTGTGAGAAGCTGAAAAAGTAAGATTCAAATTGTACAATAGGTATTGTGCAATGGGAAGAAACTTTAAAAGGAAAGAAAAACTGGGATGGGAAACAGAGAAAAAGTAAAAGAAGGGCTGGCTAAACTAGCTCAGCTGATTAAAGCCCTGGCTTAAGCAGATGCAGGGACCAGGTTCAATCCTTGGCATGCCATGCCAGACAAGCCCCCGGGATGCACTGAGACGGGAGATTCAGGCACCCGTGTGGTGGAAGGTGCCTGTAATCCCAAAGCTTGGGAGGCTGAAAACAGGAGAATCACTATGAGTCCAATCTGCATAATGAGACCCTGTAGACCCTGTACTAAATTAAAAAAAAGAAAAGAGGGGAAAAAAAGCACACGTATATACATATGCATATATATATATATATATATGCATATATGTACACACACATATATATGATAGTTAATAGTACTAATTACTCCAAGCTCATTGAAAAGGTTTGTGCTAATACTGCTTGGACAACTTACGCTGATATCTTTTAAAAAAATAATTAAAAATATAGCAGAAAAGGATGCCCTGATTTTTTGCCTCTGAAAACAGCTACACATAAAAGTTCTTATTTTTGCATTTATGTATTTGGTACAGGGTCTCACCTCAGCTCAGACTCAAAGTGATCCTCCTGTTTTCAGCCTCCAGAGGGCTGAGATTACAGACACGCACCACCACACCTGGACTTAGTCGGCCATTCAGTGCACCCGGGGGCAGGTGGTACCAAGGATCAAACCCTGGTCCCTGCGCACTTGCTAAAGCAGGCACTTTGTCCCCTGAGCTATCTTGCTGGCCCTAAAATTTCTTATATGTTATCACACTAAGAAAAGACAGAAAAATCTCACTCCAATGTCAATATTTCAAATAATTACAAATGTTTCTTTGCAGATAGGAGTAAGTTCATTTCTGACAAAGTCAAAAATGCTCCTCAAAAACTGTTCCCCTGTACCACAAGTACATAAAGGTATTACATGATATTCTATAAACTTTTTCACCTATGAATTCCAAATATCACTGTATAACTGAATTATTCTTTTTTTTTTTTTTTTTTTTTTTTTTTTTTTGGCAGAGCTGGGGATTGAACTCAGACCCTTGAGCTTGCCAAGGAAGCACTTATTCTACTGAGCCACCTCCCTAGCCCTGAATTATTCTTGAGCCTGATGTGTTTCATAGATTAAATTTACAAACAAAAATTAATACCTTCACAAATGTCTTAATAGGTATAAACAAGTCATTCCATGTGTTTTTAAAATTAATTTCCAGATATTTCACCACAATTAAATCACATTCTAACTCAGAAGGTAGGCATGCATTTCATGAAAAATTAGGAAAGCCAAGTTCCTAAGATGAGACAACTTAAACCCCTAGTCATAACACTGGAGACATATAGTCAATGATAGATCAAATTCCCTTTTAAGTCAATTACAGTAGTAAGTATGCAATGAGCATAAGATGTCTAGAGAGATGTACAGACAGGGTGTAGTGGCACCAACCTACTGGCCCAGCTACTTGGGAGGGAGAGGCAGAAAGAACCAGAGGGCCACTGCTAACTTAGCAAGAACCCCTCTCAAAATCAAAAATCTAAGGGGCTGAGGATGTAGTTCAATGAAAGAGAGCATCTACTTAACATGCACAAGGAAGTAGGTTCAATCTCAAGCACTGAAAACTGTATTTAAAGGGAAAAAGATTTCTCAAAGAAAAAGAGATTTTGAAGATTAATGTCAAATTCAGAACTCAAAAATACACATTTAACCTACAGCTAAAACATTAACATTAAACAAATAGGTATGAAACATACAGAATCTATAAATTAGTGAAGACGAGTGGTTAAAATATGTCATCACTTGTGAAATGGTCAACAAGTTTTCAAACCAATGATAAAGTTTATTCTGAAACAAACGAAAAGAAAAATTACTGTCAGTAGAAAAATCTGCTGATGAACAGCAAAATATAACATTAATGGAATGAAGGTAATATATTCTGCTACTTCAAACTGATGTTGGCAAAATTTTCAAACAGTAAAGTAAATCTGGCTGGGGATGTGGTTTAGTGGTACAGCTCTTGCTCTGTATGTACAAGGCCCTGGGATTTGATCCTCAGTACCACAAATAATTAAATTAACCAACTCTGAAGCACAGTCTTACCCGAACAGATACAGTATGAGCATTTCTACTCAGTTTGTGAAAAAAAATTTGTCAGAAAAATGTTTCAGTTTTTAATTCTGACACTATGCAAACATGCAAAAATGTGAAAAAGAACCTGTAATTCTATCACCAGAAGACCACTGTTAATATTTTATTTCCATCTATCCTTCCTAAGTTTTCTTAAAAACTACACCTTGTAAAACATGTGAAAATTCACATTATTAACAATTCTATGAAGTGTTTGAAAGCACTGCTTCTCATTTCTAAATGAGACTGCATCGCAAGCTATGAGAAGGAGTGCAGGTATAGCCTCAAGCCATTTGCTCGGCTGGTACGACTGAGTTAAAAGGAATTCCATCCCAGACTGCATTAGGATCCTCTGAATAAGAAATACATTTTTTAAAAAATTAGTAAATTCAAATCCCACGCATTTCTAGTTTTCAGATGATGTTTACCTAATGAGCCCTTAATTTACAAACTTAGTAACTCAATATTAATGATAATCACTTATAATTATTCTGTGCTTGTCTTTGCAAAATTCCTGCATATTATCACTTCATTTTCATTACACTATGAAACAAGTACTCATTCTTGTTTGAACAAGGTAGAAAACTGAGTTAAAAGGGGGTTAAATGACATGCACCAAATCGATTTTTTTTTTTTTAATCTAGTCTTTTAAGGGCCAGCCAGACAGCTCAGTGGACTAAAGCGCCTGCTTAGGCAGATGCAGGGACCAGACGTATGATCCCCCATGTGCTGAGCCAACCCTACCCTAGGGGCATGGCTGAGGAGGCCAGAGTGACTGGGCATGGTGGCATGCACCTGTCATCCCAGCATTTGGGAAGCTGAACACAGGCAGATCACTACGAGTCTGATCTATGTAGTGAGACCCTGTAGATCCTGTACTAAATACATTAAAAAAAGTCTTTTAATAACTATTATAATTTTCTTACTTTAGAAAAATCTGTTCCTCTACACTAATGTTTATGTATGATGATGCTTTGAAAGAGAAAAATACTTGTTTAAATTCTCTGGCAAAAAGTGATAGCCTTTCAAAATGTGGTTGCATTTTACATTTGATTAGGTACAAGAAATTTTCAAAGCAAAGCAGCAGTCTACCTTGAGGAGGGAGAAATATTGCTTTCTTCACTGCAAAAATTTTTAGAAACATGATATATAGATGCAGAAACAAAGCAGGGACTATTTTGTTTATCTAGTCACACTCATTTCTGATCCAAGGTATCTTTGTCTGTTTCTTTATGTGGGAAGTGAGATATCAATGGCTACCTCACTGGCTGCAGTGAGGATTAAATGAGTTATTTTACATAAACCACTTAGTCCAACACAGAGGGTTTGCCACTCTTTCAACATGTTAGGTGTTGATGAAACCTGCATGCTAAGCATTTAGATTTTAAGTTACACTACATAAATGTGCTACATCTGTAGAGTTCAGTTCACTAACAATATTTTTTCCCTGAGAAATTGCCTTTCCACGTGGCTGTCCAAGTTTCAGCATTTTCTCTATGAGTCTCATGGCCCTGATTCCATACTTTACTGAAAACCACGAAAGCAACATTACTCTGGACTTAAACGTGGAGATTAAACATTAAAAAAAAAAAAAAAATGTTCCCAGCAACAAGCACCAATCCTTCCCACTGCGATAAACTAAAAAAGTAAAATAAAAAGTGTCCCATAACTTGCCAAACTGATTCAAAAACTGTACTACACAGCCTGAAAAGAGTACAAAAAATAAAAAATAAACCTGTATTTGCTTTCCATTCCGATGACAATTCGATAAATCGTTTTGATTGCCTTTACGATGAGTTTTTCAAGGACTGTAGAACAAGAAAGTTGTCTAACTTTCTAAAAGTCTTACCCTTTTAATAAGCAGGGATTGTGAAGTTCAAGATCTGAACCCAAAGCTTAGATATCACTGCAATCTACTTTACCCAAGTACTCTCATCAAGGACAACTACCACTATTCACGTTAAACAAATTTAAGATGCCACTTAATTTCCCTGTCTTCCTACTATGTCCATCCACCCACGTGGCTTAACTTTAGGGGTCACATTTCCCAAAGTTCTCTCTTGGATCCCAAAACATTTCCCAAGAAGGAAGGAGGCATCCACTGCAAGGTGTCAGGCGTTCTCTTTCCAGATAAATAACTGGCCTTGCCAACACCTAACACCTTGCCAACTCGGGGGCCGGCAGGGCGAACCCACCTTTGCCCATCCACCCACGAGCGTTCCAGGTCTGGCCACCGAGGGGCGCCCCCCGCCCGGACGCCTGCTCAACGGCGAGGAGACGCGCGCCCGGCCCGGGACCACTCACCTTGCTGGGCTCCGGCGTCCTCGAGCAGCAGGAGCAGGATAAGTAAGAGCAGGAGCAGCAGAGGCATGGAGGGGGAGCAGGAGGAGGAGGAGGGGCAGGGGGAGGAGTTAGACCCGCGAGGGAGGGCGCGCGAGAGGGGGAGCGCGGCCCGGGCGGGGGCGGCGGCGGCCCGGACTCGGGGACGCTGCGGGCTGCGCCCGGCTCT
>NW_004524657.1:5454152-5460833 GCF_000260255.1 Octodon degus
AGCCCGCGCGCCCCGGGCCGCAGCCCCCGGCGGGGGAGAGAGAGCGCGAGGCAGCGCGCGCCTCGCCCGGCCGGGACCCCTCCGCCCCGCACCCCGCTTTCACCTCCTCCGCCTACGTCCCTTCCCTCCACCCCCGCCCCGAGACCCCAGGCAGGAGCGCAGGGGAGGGGAGGGAAGGAAGCCGCTGCTCCGGCCGCGAGGCGGGAACACGCCTTCTGCGCCCTGCCCAGCTCAGACCCAAGCTCGCCGCGCTCGCCCGCGGCTCTGACTAGCTGGCAGGCAGGCCGGCCGCCTGCTCCCTCGCGCGCCGGCCACGCCTCCCCGGCCAGTTTTGGCCAATCCGCCCTCCTCTCCGGTCCGTCTCCTTCCGCATCACCCAATCAGCACGCTCTCGCCTCGGTCGACCCGTTAGCTCGCCGGCCCACTCTTTGAGTTCCACCGCCCCTTCTCTGCCTCCTCCAATCGCCTTTGGCCTTCGGCAGCGTGCCACCCGCCTCCCCCACTCCGAGTCCCGCCCTCACGCTCCGGCCTCGGGTGGCCCCCGCCCCGCTCCAGCGCCTGTTATTGTTGGGACAGGCGCCGGGACTGATCCCGCGGAGCCCGACGCTCGCTTTGGTCAATGACTTCCGGGACTTCCCCCATCCCGTTCTCTCCCGGTTCTTTAGGGCAGGCTTGCTCTTCGCTCCTCCCCGCCACACATCAGGCCACTGGAAGGGGTGGGAATCCTGGATCCTGGAAGGTTTTAGGTGGGAGCTGAGGGGGGAAAAATGTTTTCTTCTTTTAAAATTAAAACTACAACCAGTGTTGCAACAGACTCCGAGTTACAATAATATATGTAGTGTTTAAAATACTGTTTCTTATTCCCTTTACTATGAAAGGACTGATGACCAAAAAAGGCGCACAAAATAAAGATTCATGCCGCTAAAAATAATGTAAACCTAACATTTGAACCTTTACCCAGCCATGCCACGAAGTTGTCGAACACCTGCTAATTATTTGCCGGCGTTGTGCAGCAAGTCCCAGGAGTTGCAGCCATTGTGCAGAAATGTTTCACCATCGGAGTGGGAGAGGGAGTTGCACAGAGCACTCGAGTTAGAATGGAGTAAGTGGGGAGTAGAGTCATAGGAATTTGGTGAAAGCTGACAGAATGATGAAAAGCAAGGCAATCTCTAAGGCGGAATCCACAGGAACAGCCAGTGGCTGAATTTTAGAGAGAAGACAGGTGCCAGGAGTGCTCCCTAGGGAGGATGATATCATTAACAGATGAAAGGTGGCACAGTTGTATGAGAAAGAAAATTGATTTGGGGCACATGACTTAACAGTGGTTCAACTCATGTGTTTTTCCTTTTACACTGATACCAAAGTGACATATTCAGTAGAAGCTATACTTCAAATTTTGAATTTCAGTTTTTTCTTGGGATAGTGATATTCGTTTATCCTTTCTTGATACCCTTTCTTGGTGTGGTGACAAGCCACAGCTTCCTGTCAGCTGCACATTCACGGAGTAAACACCAGTACTCCTCAGTGTACTGTGTGACTCAGCTGGGATGTTTGGTAACTTAATTGTACTAAAAGTATTACCAACTTGCAATATTTTTAATTTACAGGAGGTTTATTGGGTGCAACCCTATAGTATGTTGAGGAGCATCTGTATTGAAAGTGAGATGCCAACTCAGCTAATAAAGGAAGTTGTACAACAGTCAGATGGACATTTTGATGAAAAGGTTGGCTTGAAGACCACATTGAGGGCTGGTGAGATGGCTCAGTGCTCTAAAGCACCTACTTAGAACAAGCTTAGCAAAGCACAGGGACAGCAGTTCAATCCCCCAGCACCACATGCCAACCAGCTCCGCCCCCTGGTAGGCTGAGCTGGCCACACACACACACACACACACACACACAAATAAAAAATTTAAAAAAATAAAAGCCATTAAAAAGAAACACATTGAAATCATGGATCTAGAGTTGTGAACAGATTGGAAAAAACTGATAGCGTAAAGGAATTTGGGCACCATCTTTTTCAATCCCTTTTAACTTCACACATTAAACCTTCCTACGACATTTACTCAGCAAGCATCTATTGGATAATTAAGAAAATTGGGAAAGCTCTGAATACAAAGATAGGGACTATTATCTATTGACTAAAATCCTCAGGCTCTACTTCCACACACTGACAACCATTAGGGTTGACTTCTGTCTTTTTCCTTTGTTCCACTCAGGGCTTCAGGCACATGTTTCCAAATTACCTGAATTTTTGTTAGAAGAAACAAGAACATATACCCAGATTTAGAAATGTCAGCAGTGATAGGTTCTGGCCCTAGTATAAATTGCTAAAAGCATTGTGGTAGTCATCCAATATGGCCAATGCCCTTAAATCAGAAGCCCACATTCCCTAAAACCACCTCCCTGCTTCTTCTCTAATTCAGCCTGGGGTACAATTTCCTTTCACCCTTCCTGCCACGTCAGGGAAGACCCCCAATCAGCTCCCTCAGGTATATCTAGATATCCCCTTCAAACTCCACCCTGACAAAGGCCATAAAAACCTCAGCCTCCCTTTTTTCCAATCCAGAGAATTTCTTATCTTCCCCAAATTCTGTGTCCTCAAAGAAACTAAAGCCCCTTTCCGTTTTTCCTTCTGCCTGTTTCTTTGCTGCACTGGTTACCTGAAAAAACCTATCAAGGAGGAGGCCTATTTGTTCCAACAGAGGAAACCATAGGTCTTACCTGAAAGAGTGAGATTTCCTGGCGTCCATGAGGACAGTTAGGAAACACAGCAGTAAGGTGAATTGGGATGGTGCCTGAGGTTTTAGGAAATGGGGTCCTGAAGAAAGTGACCCACTAAGAATAGCTGGTGATAAAAGGCCATCAAGGGAGAAAACATAAATGAAACTCTGATCGGGGAGAGCACATAAGGACAGGCTGAGGTAGGTGCCTATTCTAGTAGGACACCAAGTTACAATAGCTATTGTCCCCCAAAAGAATGATTAAGAAGAACAAAAGTGTGGGAGCAAAAGAGGCATATTAAACTTTAGACCACACACACACATGGAAGTTGCCTGATGCAGAGAAGTTTTCATGTACCTGGAGGAGCCTAAAATGGCCTTTTTTAGGGTCAGGTTAGTAGCAGACATCTTAGTTCTGCGATGGTGAAGCTTTTAAAGATTCCAATGATAACAGACAGCTGGCTGTGGCACACATGCCATAGGTTGACCAAACTGGCTCAGTGGTTCTTACTTATCTGACTTGGGCCTGCAACAAGTGACCAAAAAAAAAAAAAAAAAAAACAGGAAAAAAGAGAGAAAGAAAAACAAATTTCCCCAAGGCGATCTTATCTCCTAGCTGGCTCTCCAGGAGAATGTTAGCAGATGGTAGATCCCAGAATCCTTTCCAGGTTCTTGGTATCCTGAACAATGAATTGAACACACCTGCAGAAAAAGTAGAGCGGATTTACATTTATTGAAGGTAGAAAAGAAGCACTCTCTGCAGAGTGAAAGTGGCCAGTAAATAGATTCACAACAGCTATGAGGAGATGGGACAGGGGTCTTTTGAATCTGGAGTTCCTGAATTGGCTTCTTCTTCCTATAAATTGGGCATTGGGATGGTTGTTCTGTCAAAAACTCCTTTGGCCTAGAACCAGATTTAAGCTATCCTATTGAAAGGTTCTCTTGGCTTCACCTCAGATGTAAATAAATTTGAAAATTGCCCTTTCTTGATTGTCTCCAGGTACAGTGTTCGTATGCGTCATTCTTCCTGAATCCTGTGATCTACGCATATGCCTTGCACCTCCCTGACCTTGACAGATTCAGCCCAGTTGTTTAACTGGTTTTGCCACAGTCCTAGTTCTCTTATCTCAGAACTAGAAATTCTAGTTCTGGACACATCCAGAGAAAGCCACCTCATAACAGCCAAATGCCCCCAAAGGTAAGCCCAAGTCCCAGATCCTTCCTATAGGTATCTCAAAAAAGAAAAGCGCATTAGAGGTTTTCCTGAGTGCAACAAAACAAACCCAAATTGAGCACTGTCTTCACTAGACATGAATTCACTGACATGGGCCAGGACTTGTAGCAATCAGTTTTGACTCCATATACGGACTGGTAGATGAATTATTTACTGCTTAGAATGTAGGCTCTGGGGAAGACTGAGGCTTCAGGCAAGGACCACATGAGATACTTAAATATAAAATATCAAAATTAAAACATTCACCAGAACATCCTCCCCTTTTTGTCTTTTTCTTTCTTTAATCTTCTTTTAATAGGAGAAGAGTAGAATACTGGGATAAATGAAATTGATCTTCAGAGGAAGGGGGAAATACGTTGTCCAGTAATTCCCAGCTCAGCCCATTGCTAAAGACAGGAGAATGGAGCAAAACCCCAGGGGCTGGTACCTTTGCTCCTGTCCATGCAGAGATATCCAGGTTTTAACATGCAATAAGGTAAGAATCATTTGGCACCATCATTTCTATTTAAATGCCTGTTAAGCATTAATAAAATAGAAGAGACTCATTTAAAATGATTTTTCTACTGGAAACCTTTAGTTGATGGTATGTAATGAATCACTAGTGGGCTTTATCATTTAGTGTGTATTTTTGGCAGGATATGGAAAGAGGGAATGAGGAGAATTTACTTTTGTGATCTTTCGGTGGAATGAGAAAGAAAAGACTGTGGAAGATCTAAAGAAATGGTTCAAGCTTAAAAGCCCAGACCTAAGTCTGATTACTGTTCTTACAGGAGCATTCACTCTGTCCTATTCCCTGGACAAATGGTTATAGCCAAGTTTGTTGCTGAGTTCTCCTAAGGAGACTTTTCTTCCTTCCTGTGAACAGGAGTGCTTCAGGTACATTTTTCTTGTAAACTCCTTTCAGTTAGTCATTGTAGTTAAAACTATCTCTTAGATTTATTACTCACTGTTTTTGACACTTGTATGTTTTTTAAAAAGATATCTATCACATCAGATTTAAGGCCGAAGTGCTAGAAACCCAACTTATTATGAGGGTATTTAATTTCTATGAGTGGAAAATTTAATTTCTTTTCTACTTTTCTCTTGTAAGATTAATGTTTGTGTATGTCAATGATGCTTTCCATAATAAATCTATTTGTATCTTCAGCTGCTCCAGCCTTCTTTCTGTCCTTTCCCTTTCCATTTCCTACCCCAATCTCTCTCACACCCTTCATTTTTCTAGAAACAAGAGAAATTTAACCAATTCATTCTTTTGTGAATCAGAAGATGACTGCAGTCTAGTGTTTTGTCTCTGAGAGTGGCTTCATAAGATTTTAATAAAAACATGTAAAAACTACTTTCTGTCACATCAGCATCATGCCTAGAAATTAGAGAATTAATAATGCATGAATGATTAACATGGCACTAAAATATGAAAAATGATCATCCCAGAGTGTCTGCCTAGCATGATTTAGGTGTACAGTAGCTGCATGCTTTCCCTGTTTTATTCTTTTATTCTTTCCTGTGAGGCCTTTTCTGATAAACAGTCAAAAATTAAAGGCACAGAGTTGAAATGCAGGTTGGCATCTGAAAAACTGAGCTGTACATGAGACCACAGACTCAGGCTATGTGTGAGACTCACATAGTGAACTGCTCCTCAAAAGTGCTGTTAAAATCTAGCAAGGCTCCCAAACTCTAAGCCTCAGTTTCTTTATCCATAACAGCAAATGGTTGGGTACTATTATGAATTTAATTATTCTGCTGAACTTTTACACTCAGCTAGTGCCTTTCCTCTCAGATAAATTCCTAAGTTTTCAATTTCTACATTGCTACTTAATGTTAGAAGGAAAGGAAATGATAATCATGGAATAGGTTGCTGAAAATAATTACCTTTACTGACCAGAAATGTAATGTACGTCAAGGGTTGTTTAGTTTGGAAAATAACCTTCAAGTACCCCCATCCAGCAATGCTTTTCTTTTTTTTTTTTTTTTTTGGTACCAAGAATCAAACTCACGACCTTGTGCTGGCCAGGCAGGCACTGTGCCCCTGAGCTGCGCCCCTGGCCCCAGAGAAATGCTTTTGTGAACAGCTCTGTGAGGGAAGCAAACAGAACCTGAGAGTGGGGGAGGGTAGCAGTGTCTAGAAGGAGATGAGCGCGATGAAAGACAAAGCTGGTTAGCAATGTGGCTGGAAGCTGGAGGTGCAGAGAAACGAGAAATAGAATTTCCTAGTGGTACAAATGCAAAGTTGCCTTTGAAACTAAGATAGCTAATGAGTAATTTTAAGGTGTTTTCTGTGTATGGTCTTTTATAATCTTTTTTTTTTTTTTTTCTTTTCAGTACTGGGGAGTGAACCCAGGGCCTTTGTACTGAACTACTTTCCTAGCCTTTCCCTACGTTTTTTTTTTTTTTTAAATACAAATAGTTATATTTATTTACACAGACATTTAGAAATCTAACCATACATACACAACATCGTAGCAGGATAGTTCTGTGAAATATTTTTCTTGTCTCTTGCTTTCTTTTCTTTCTTCTTATTACCTTTCTTTTCTTTTCTTTTATTTATTTTATTTTTTTTCATAATTGTATTGATAAACAGATAGCAATGAGACAGTTTCAAATCAAATCGCTAGGACAGTTTCAATAACTAACACACTGCATACATTCTTCTTAGTGGTTAATTGCTGTACAAGATGTGGACTTGAGATCCTATTTACAAACACCATTAGAACAAATCATTCTATT
>NW_004524657.1:5461644-5472377 GCF_000260255.1 Octodon degus
TGATAAAAAAAATTTAAAAATTAGGTTATATTTTAAAAATAGGATAAAGAATTATATACTTCTCATGTTTCCACATAAGTCCAAAAATCTCACCATATACAACCTTGAAGCAGGACCCACAATATTCCTTTTCCTGTCTCAGACTGGATGTCACTAAGTCCCTAAATTGCCAGAGCTGGGCTCCAACTTGTTATTCTGCTTCGGCTTCCCAGAGTGCTGGGATTACATGCATACAGGACTACCCCCATTTATACTGAAATGTTTCTCTTACCTTCTTCCCAAATGCACCCTTGAGGTTACTACAGTAACAGCCTTACTTAAGTGAAGCTGGGCAGCAGAAGAGGGATAAAATCAGGCTGGTGTTCAGTTTACAGATCCTACAGCCTCAGGAGGAGAAGTGAAAGTGGAGACCAAAGACTGAGGGAAGTAGGAGACTGAGAGAGTCAAAAGTTTTTCTGACTTTTTATTTTTTATGAGTACATATTTGGAGCATATAACGCTCACACTCTGTGGGGACTTGGTACCTGTACACAACACATCTCAGCTCTTTTTAAGTCCCCTTCCCTTCCCTCTGTTTTCATTCTTTCCATCTCTTGGTTCTGTTCCCATTTACAAAAAGACCTAGTTCCTTGTTTCCTATTATCTTTCTTTTATTTTGCTCTTTTATTTATTTATATTTTGTGTTTCTCAGGTAAGAGAAACCATGTGATATTTAACCTGAGTGCCTGATTTATTTCACTTAACTTTAATGTCTTGAGGTGACGGTTGACTCATATTTATCCTTTGCAGTAGAGAAGATCTCATTGGGCATAAAGACCACTCCCTACTGTCTTGATAAGACAGTAGGTTTCCACCCTGATCTAGGTCAAAATTTTTGAATAGGTGACCTTCACCAGCTGGAATATTTGTAAACCAGCAGCTGAAATCTGTTTCATTGAAGAGACAGATAATTTACTTTTTTATTTTCTAAGAATCAAGAGAATAGAAACAGAATTTGGGTTCTTTTTTAAAAAAAAAATCTTAAGATTATTTATTTTAACTGTTCCTTTAAAATCTCGTAAGTTTAATAAATCAGTAAAGGACAAATATTTAAATTATAGCAAATAATGGAAATTCAGTGTTTAGAAGGCAACTTGAAATTTTTAAAGCAACACATTCCTCTGTGTTACATTCATAGATGAACTAATGTTATCCTGCCTAACACAATAAGATATAAATGAGATGAAGATATATTATGCATTTTCATTTTAGTAGTTCTTTTTACTTATGGCATTCTATTAACCATGTTTTGTGAAATGGTGGATTGTAGATTAAAAGGAATGATATATTATTCAGATTAATCTGACTTTCCATGAACTTTTGCATTAAAAATCAGGTTTAATACTGATGTGAGCATTACATTTGACTGATACACTCAATCATTCTGCTTATGGCTAACGTACTGCACAAAAGTGAAGATGTGCGAGATCGATTGGAGACAGAAACAAGTCCTAAGGAGAGACAGAGATAATGTCACTGAACTACCTGATTCCCCCACACCTGTTGGTTTTTAAAAATGTGTCTGTTTTTTTAATTAAAAGACTGGTCATGTCTAGTCCTGATAGGATTTTTAATAAATAGAAGTACTTTCATAATATATATCTCCACTTATCTGGTGTTAATGGCATTGCCTTGAAGTCAACATGTAGCTTCCATTTGTTGGCACATAGTAGATAAATATGATTAGTGCATTTGATGTACATGGCTTATACTACTGACCTGACTAAAATGGAGAGCAAGAGCATGTCTTTTGTAAAAGTCATAAATTCTTGAGTCATAAAAAGTGATGTAGTAGCAAACATTTATGAATTTCCTATATATCTGGACTTAGTTGGAAGATACCCTTGTCTAATGACAAAATATGTTTAACTTCTACATTTGAAACAGTAAGCATATTTTTCAAAAAATAAATGATCAGATATAAGCAATTCAGGATTCACTTTAGTCCTTGTATCATTTGGTATTATTCTCACATTGATAAATAATTAATACTAAAAATGTATGTCATTATCATAACACAAATGCAGTTATCTATAAATAGATTCACTGTAGATAAAGTCCTCACCCAAGATAGCAGGTCTGCATCAGTCCTCAGATTTTATTTTATTAAAATGACAACATTATTAAATTGAAATTCTCTCCAAATGAAGAAACTCATATAGCCACTGATGATGCTTAAGGCAGCCATCAATTTAGAGAAATTACACATGGTTCAGAATCAAATTTTTAATATCCTCTATGCCCTGATAGGAAACAAAATGAAACAACCCATATTTGAGGCTAAGCAATAATAAACTCAGCTCCCATCTATAATCATAAGATATCTTCTGAAAGTTGTTTCTCACTTTACATGTCTATATGTTCTGTGTGTAGAAAATTTGACTTACCCTGGATGATTTTTCCTGGTCCTGGAATTATTTCCATAATTAAAGGTCTCATTCTATTCTATTATATAAATAATGCACATCTTTATTTTCCCAGTTCAAATAATACGAGAGATAGCTAACGTTCATACAAGGTAGAGGGGCTATCCTCTAAATATCTTCCTTTAAAAATTGTCTTCATTGAATTGATGTAGTTAATAAAAGATGAGAAAACCATCTGAGTATGGTGCTACATGTCTGTAGCACCAGCATTCTGGAAGACTGAAACAGAAGGTTTTTAAGATCAAGGCCAGTCTCAGCATCTTAGTGACTTAATGAGATCCTGTCTCAAAATAAAAATTTTAATAAGGGCTGGGAATGTGTCTCAGGATGAAGGTTTTGGGTTTGATTCACAGTATAAAGAAAGTCTTATTTAAAAGGGAACAATATGGCTGGAGAGATAGCTCTGTAGTCTAAGCTCCTGCTGGACAAGCATAAGGACCCAAGTTTGATCCTGGGTAACACATGTTGTGCCAGCCCTGGAACCTCAGGTGCCTTAAAATTGGGTGTGGTGGTACATGCCTATAGTCCCAGCACTGAGGAGGCAGAGACAGGAGAATCACTATGAGTCTGAGCTGTGTAGAGAGAGACCCTGTGTCAAGATAGGTTTTTTTTTTTTTAAAGAGGACAATATGAATTATGCTCTAAGATATCCTAAGATTTTTTTTTTTTTTTTTTTTTTTTTTTTTTTTTTTTTTGGAACCGGGGATTGAACTCAGGTCCTTGTGCTTGCCAGGGAAGTACTTATTCCTCTGAGCCATCTCCCTGGCCCCAATATCCTAAGATTTTAAAGCAAAAAAGTTCATCAGGTTTCCAAATTGATTTTTAAAAAACGTACATAAAAATTACAGCATATAGATTTATGAGATATGGCATAAAAGGAGCTTCTCTTCCAACAGGAAGTACCAACAGAGTTACCTGGGGCTTCCCGAGTTTCGAGAGCCCCTCGTGGCCCCTATGAGTAGCGGTGAGAAAATATGTAGAGAAAAATTCAGATAATAGCTCTTACTATTACAACCAGAATGTGTGAATTCAGTTGTCTTTGGTGCTTTCAGATTTGCATTTAAAAAAACTGTGTTGTTTTTGCCAACAAAGCCTTCATCCATTCTAGCCTATATATCTTCCCTGCATCTTCTGCTTTAATGTTAAGTCTAAATGAAACACTTTGACCCATTAGTGGAATGTAGTTGACCCAGGGCCCTCTCTGTCACAATGTTGATTCACAGCCATTAGGAACAGTGTAGGCAGCAAGCCAGGATACTAAGAATGTCTAAACCCTGGCAACAGGTCAAACATGGTACTTGCTTAATTGGCCCCTCTATCTTGAGCAAGCAGATCTCCTGTCATAGTGAGTACAACTTTCATATTGTAAGAATTAGTTGCTCACAGTTTCCTGCTATCAAGACTTTTCAGGAAGTTCTTTATGATGAGGTTAAGGTCCACTCTTGTACCAAATAGAGTCATATACTCAAGTACTGGGTCATTTCCCAGGATCAGCAGCATGCCCGGCCATTGGAGGAGGGGAGGGGGATTCACACTCAGTGCCAGGCATTTTACACATCTACTATTGATGTCTCATGGATTCTCAATGAGAGAGGTAAAATTCAGAGACATGGACATGCTGGTTAACTGATTAGGCTAAGGCACCGCTGGGTGAGACTCAAGGCTCCTTTAGTGAGAATGCTTATGTTTTTCTGCTTGACTGCACTGTCTGCATGTTGTTTGGGGAATTTTTCTTGCATCATTCAGTGACTGAGATTCTTTCTAAAGACTTCTCCTAGTTGGCAACAATCGAAAAATATAATTAAAGTGCATGTTTTTGGTTACAAAACTGTTATTTGGTACAAATGGCAATTCTGAAAATTATTAGTAAACACCCATTTTATCTTCTGCATTTTCTAAAATTTCATTTGAAAATTGAAATCCTGAGCCTTTGAAGAGTGTGTAAACCCAGTCCTGGACTTGTGGGGGGGCTTGAACTGTATGTTTAGAGAATGGACTGTCATTACTCCTCTTTGTGTAACACAAGCCTGAAAAGACTTGAAGACTCAGAGCTATTAGCTTCCAGTAGATAAGTAGATTTATATAAAATATTTATTCCCTTCCTAAAAAAATGATGTTACAGTGACATAAGAAGAATTTAGAATGTACTAATAAGGATAAGGCTACAGGTTTACAAATTGAGGTAATATTAGGCAGAAAGGCTAGAATTTAAGAATCAGAGCTGAAAATGAAGCTGGATGTGAAAAGTAAATGTCTACAGCTTGATTTTTTTTTTAAAAATAGTCTAACCATATAGTTCAGGCTGCCTTTGAATTCACTGTAGTTCCAGATAGCCTCAAACTTGCAGCCATCTTGCCCCTCAGCTTCCCTGTTGTAGGGATTTCAGGCATGCATCGCCATACCAGGTTACAGGTTGACTTCTAGGGCCTTGTGTCCTTTATCCACCCTGTTCTCACAATTCCACAACCCAGACTACAGCATAAAACTAAAAAATGTAATCGATCATTCTGAAATTTCATTGAGAGTCTGAAACATTCTGACATGGTAATATTCTCTTGTCCCTGCTGCTTAAATTTTGCCTTGACCCTGCTGGGGATTCAAAACACACTAATTTTGTTCAGTGAGTAAGTCCATCCTATGTTCCTCAAGTCCCAAGACTGTGTTTGCATTAATAATCAGGTTATTTATTTATTTATTTGAATTTTTAAAAATATATTTGATAGAGGGTCTCACTATACAGCTCGGACACCTAGTGATCCTCCTGTTTTCAGCATCTCCATTACCCTTAAAAGGACAATTATTCTGTCAAAATCATGGTGTTTGTGCACCTGAATCTGCCTCTTTTTGTTTCCATGCTGTCAGCATAGATTTTAACCTCAAACTATATGAAGTCTGCCTACACTTACGCACAGTGTGAGTGAATGCATGTATAAACTAAGTTACTGGAAATCACACAGACAGTTTTACACTGTTACATTCTCTTATCACAGGTTTAACATTTTTAAGAGAGTCTCTTCCAGGAGCTTGATTTTTTTAAAAAGCAATTTGTAGACCATTCTTTTAAGATTGAAGGATCTTCTGATCCAGGTAGATTTTAACTACGAATGTTATCCTATATGCTTGTTTAAATCTCAAGTTCCTAAATGGTTTGCTGCTAGTGAACAGGCCTTGTTAAGCATTAATTTTGGTGATTTTTTTTTCCATCAGCCAAAACTATAGGATATTTGTATTAAAGGTTGGATGAATTACTAGTATATAAATAAAAGAATCATGATCCTTTTGAACTCAGAAAGATTCTATGCTTGGTTAGATTTCAGGTGCCAGACTTTACCTCCAGGTTTTGTTCCTAGTTTCCATCCTAAGTCCCTTGTTTTTCTTTCACTCCCTAAGTTCTAAATATTGGTTGTGTTCCCAGCAGATGTCTTAGCCACTCCAGGTTGAAGCATCTTAAGTAGTCATGGTGCAATTATTTCTTTTTTACTAATTCTAATGTATGCTGCCATTGTTTTGATTAGGTATGGACACTGTGGAATTGGATCTTCTGGGTTTACATTAAGGCTTTGGTTTCTTAGTCAACAAAATAAAGTTCACAATAGGCTCTAATCAGAGAGTAGTTGAGAATTAAATTAGAGACACATATCAAAGTTTTAGTGTAGATCCTGGTAGAGAGTCAGTCTTCAGGAATGTTAGTCATAGATATAATTTTAGGTAGCATTTAACTCTGCCAGGAATCTCTGTCCTGACATATATGCCTTGGCTGTATTCACAGCGGCTCCCCCTCCATTGCATTACCTCCTGAGCTCTGCCTCCCACCAGCTATGGGGATCAATTCCCATGAGTGCCAGTGCTACTGTGAACTGCAAGGGTGAGGGATCTAAGGGATGCACTCCTTATGAGATCTAATGCCTGCTGATCTGAGGCAAAGCTGAGCAGTGATGCTGGTGCTGGGGAGCAGCTGCACATAGAGGTTAACATGAGCAGAGAAATTTGATTGTCTGAGACCATAATAAATCACGTGTTTGCAGACTCATATCAGAAGCCTATCATGAATGATAATTAAGCTGCATCTGGCGGAAGGTTTTCTAATGGCAAGTAAGTTGAGGTGTTTCAACTGTACAGCTCCATCTGGTGGCAGGTTTTATGTCAGATTCTGTTACTTATTTTAGTCTTGCATGACCCTTCCATTATTTTACTTGCTACTTTTGTCCATAACTCTTCCCTGTACTACAGACTTGTCTCATAGCTTTAGCAATTCCACAAAGTAGTCCTAGACAAAATGAGTAAAAAAGAAATATCATTGGATAGCTTCTTTGAAAAGGGGGGAAAGACCCAATCACGAAACAGCAGAAGACTCTAAGATCATCAGCGAAAGGAACACTCAGTTAAAAGAAAATACCAACAGTCCTACTTTCATTGCAGCGCGTGAATCACATTCTCCAAGCCCTCTTTGTGTAATACATGACAACTGCTTATCCAGCAAAGCCATGAAACCTTTCCAACCACTTTGCCTGATTCTACATTATGGTGATTGTATAACGCTTTGTATATTGCGTTGGAATAATAATAGAAATAAAGTGCACAATAAATATAATGTACTCCAATCATCTCAAATCCCTTCACTATCTGTGGAAAAACTGTCTTTCATGAAGCCAGTTCCTGGTAGTGAAAAACCTTGACGTGTGCTGTCTTACAACCTTATTTAGTCCTGAGGAGGAGTCTCTCACTGTTTCAATAATAGTTAATGAATTGATAAGTTCACGCATTAGTGTTTAACTCTGAAACTTTTTCCTCTCCAATTTTAATCTTCTCCACCACATTTTGTTCTTGGTTAATGAAAAATATGCCACTCACTACTACTAATTCATCTAATATTCCTGTTGACTTAATAAAATTCTAATTTTACTTCAAATGGCAAAGTACCCTATTAAATACATACAGATGTGCAAAGTCTTTTATAGTTAAAGATGGTCCTGGGAACCAGCTCTGGCAAATGAAATACAAAAATCCATCAAGAAAATTTCCACTCAAGTTTTTAAAAAGGACATGAAATGCATTGACCCTTTTCTTTTTTATTTGCATGGAGAGAACATAGTTGCGATAGTCTGGAGGTCCAAGAGTCAATTTGGAACACAGAAGACCTGTAATAAGGATGACATAGGACTAAAAAAATCACAGAATTCTGGATCATGATGACATCCTAGGTCTGCCATGTAATAACTTCCTATAAATACATTTATGTTACACAAGAAAACAAAAATCAGAACAAGCTCTGCTTAGTGAAGTGTACATAATCAAGTTTCTGTTATTAGCAGACAAATGCAATCCTCTGAAATCTGCTGTAACGAAACGTTTAAGGCAAGTCTGCACTGAACACATCGTAACATGAAGTTTTTACTGAAAAACTTTTGTTTAAATTTGGTTGAACAGTCTCTTTCGTGGAGATTAGCAGCATAGAATTATATATAGTAAGAGTGATGCTCCTTATTAGTCCCTGATAACAGACCTTAAGTAATTTCTACAATATCTACCATATCTTCATTACTATAGTAAAGAATACATATGAATAAGTAATGGGTTCTACCTTCTAGAATCTTATTAAAGATGACTAGACAAATACAAAAATACATATATAAAATGGAAAATGAGATCCAGTAAACACTATAGAATAGGTGTGGATATAATAGGTGCAAATATTGCATTTTGTTGCACAGATCTGGAAAGCTTTTTAGAGGAGGGCTTGAAGAACAGACAGTATTTCAGTAGATCAAACAAGAGAATGGGGGCCAGCCAAATAGCTCAGTGGACTAAAGCACCTGCTTAGACAGGGACAGGGACTATCGTTCAATCCCTGGCATGTGATTGACACTGGGCGTGGTGGTGCATGCCTATAATCCCAGTGCTTGAGAGGCTGAAAACAGGAGTATCACTTCGAGTCCAATCTGTATAGTGAGACCATGTGGACCCTATACTAAAACTAAATATGTTAAAGGAAAAGAAGAAGAGGAGAATGGTAAGAATAAAAAGGGGAAACAGGCAAAGTATGATCTTAAGAGCTACTAACTCAGCCCCTGACACTGTTAATATATTATTTTACATCATTTTGACAAAAGAAAATTGTTTCTCCATTTAATTCTAGCAACAAAGGTAGAATCATAAAGACATTGCATTTTGGGACAATTAATATAAATGTGAATTCCTTATTTGTACATACCAGCACTGCATGTGAGAGAGAGATTGGAATATGTTGGTGTATCTGTTTTTTCTATGATGATTTGAAAGATGCCTATTTTAATGATGTCAGGATTATAATAATTGCAATCTCCCTGGCTATCCTTGCCCACTTTATAATGTGTGAATGTCTTCAATTAGATTCCTTGTCAAGTAAAAGAACATTATACAAAGAAATGATATAGCCCATGAAATGGTAAGAGTATTGTCATGGTTGATACATTGTGTCACCTTGAGAAGTTTGGAAGTAAAGGGATTTAGCAGGAGACTAGGGCCCTCACTGTGTAAGCATTCTCATTGTGTGCAAGAGGGCAGCACAGAGATGGTGCAGGTGTAGAGGGCCCACACTAGGGCAGGTGGCCTGCATACAATATGAGGAAGAAAAGAGGCTGCTGTCCTCCCTTTTTGCTCTTGTTGTCTCTGGCCACCGTGAACTCCTGCCCCTCTGCCAAGCCACCCTGCCTTGGAGTCAACTGATTATGGACTGAAGCTTCCGCACACTGTGAGCTAAATAAACATTTCCTTCCTCAACTTCTGGTGTTGGGTATTTTGTCCCAGCATGAGAGAAAAGTAACTAAGACAAACATCTATCGAGTAAAGGGTTTCATAATGTAGGAGAATCTCTCATAAATCTTTGCTTACCACTTTATCTCCTTTATTTTAAAAATGCTGACTCTGCCACACTTGTTCTTTGATGGTAGATTCTTCTTCAAGGCTACCAAGTAATTAATACTGTGGAATAATTTACACATCACTGCTCATAACCATCTTGAACATATTATCTGATTGCTTCAATAGAATATAAGAGTTTCAGAGAAGAAATTTAATTACTGGAAAATGTGGGCCAGGGAGATAGCTCAGCAGTGTAAGTGTCAGCCTGGCAAGCACAGGGGCCTGAGTTCCAGCCCTAGTACAAAACAAAAACAAAAGGCAAATGTACATATTTAAAACTTGGCCAGTACTTGGTTACACAGAAGCTGGGACAGTGCTACTCTTGATTGCCACATGAGCGGTATAGACTGTACCTTGTTCAGCTCAGAAGGAAGGCATTTACAGGGTAGTCAGTGGAGTGGTAGTCTTGCTGCTGAGTGGCAGACGACCTCCATGGCTGTTATGGTTTGTGTCTAGATGTCCACCCAAAGCATCCTGCCTCACAGCTGATTCAGCTAGTTTCAGCCCTAGCTGAATCTAGGGTTTTATGAATGATTCATTGTCTAGTGATGGGATTATGGGTATGAGTGCTACACCCACACTAGAGTAGGCAGCCTACATACAATGTAAGGGACAGAAAGAGTCTTCTCTCAACTCTTCCCTTTTTGATTTTCTTGCCTTTGCTGACTTTGACTAGCTTGAACTGCTTTCCTGTGCCGCATCACCTTTCTTTGGAGCCAACCAAGTATGAATCTCTACACATGTGAACTACATAAACCTTTCTTTCCTTAATTTTGGGCATTGGGTATTTCATCTCAGCAGGAGAGAGAAGTAACCAAGAACATGGCCATGCAGGCAGTTCTAGCCATTCTTCATTTACTGTGGGTAACTAGTCACTTTGCCTGTAAATTTCCCTGTATATGTGTTCCCACATTTCTTTGGCTCTTACATTTCCTAGCGACTTGTCAAGACTTGGACTCATGAGCAGCTCTGTTATCTGATTTGTTTTTGGCTGTGTCCGTGAGTCCCTAGAATATCCTGGAACTGGCATACATGTAGCCACAGTCTTTTTTTGAGATTAGTCAGTAAGTTTTCTCTGTATTAACATGTTATTTTCCGAGACGACCCAGGCCGCGGGATCCTGAGCAGACCCAGAGCGCAGGCCCCACGAGTGAGTGAGAGGACCCAGGCCGTGGGATCCTGAACAGACCCGGAGCGCAGGCCCGGCGAGTGAATGAGACGACCAGGGGCCCATTGATCCTCATTTGACCAAGGCTGCAGGCCCAGCAGGGAACCTTTCAGCAGAACTCCCTGCAAAGAGGCTAGAGGCAAGACCCACCCAGCTGATTGAGGAGCAGAACATCTTCCCAGAGAGACACAAAGGGTTCA
>NW_004524657.1:5474392-5503681 GCF_000260255.1 Octodon degus
CTTTAAAATAAAAATAACTGATGTCAAAATAAATAAATAAATAAATAAATAAAACATGTTACTTTCCTCATTGGATATTTAGGCCTTCCTCTACCTATGAGTTTTTCTTTCTTCATTGCTTGCTTGTTTGCTTTTACTTTGGCTTTAAAGAGAATAATATTTTGTTTTTTGTATTTGTATTAGGGTAACTATATTTTCCACCAGGGATGCTTTATGCATTATATGGTTATCCTAATGTAAAGTACAAAGAGTAAACATAAATGCCTAAGAAGAATTATTGCTAATGACACTGAAGTGATAGATATAAATTGGGCTTGTCCCAGATACCGTGGCATCTGGCCTTCTATCCTTTTTTCTCTTCCAGCTGACACACAGTAGACTGATATCTTCAAGGGCAGATGTTATGTAGCAAATGAACAGTTATTACCCTCTAACCCCTAGGGCAACCTTACTACATCAGACTTCTGCTGAGACTTTTCAGAGTTCCCGATCCTCCAGCACCTAAACTGCTAACCTCCACCATGCCTGGAGGCCCTAGAAGCCAACCCTGGGGACAAAGTTAGTATATTCTCTGACAAGGACTATGCCATATGAGTCATTAAATATTTTTCATGTTACTCTTTTTCCGTGTTTATATCTATGAGGTCCACTTTTTTCTATAATTCTATTATTATCATAGTGTCCAAACTTAGTACTGTGAAGCCACCCAGGCTTTAGTTTGTTATTTCATCTCTACATACATTGTGTCACCTTCAATTTTGTAGATGTTAGTTAGACACTTAAGGGAAGGAGGGTATTTGAGTTTGTTATCAGCATCACAGAACCGCAGTATGATTAGTTGCTCTAAGCATGCAGCTTTGAAAGAAGAGCTCTGTTTTTGCACAATCACAGCATTGTGGAAAGACTGTTTCATCTGTGATTCCACTCCCCTGCCTGGAATGTGAAGAAGAGGACTGGACACAAGAATAAGATTAGCAAAATGAGAGAAAAGTTTCAGACTGTTAAGATCAATGGAAAGGTAGAGAACTACTCTGTCTTTTGCTTAAAAATGCAATACCAAACATTTCCTATTATTGGGCCAAATTAAGACCTTATCAGAAGCAGTACAGAAAAAGAAAAAAAATGAGAGGTTTTTTTCAATTGATGAAGAAAAAGTATCTCCCTTTTTGGCAGCATCAAATGCAAAGCCAAGATAAACTCTCTTCCTACACAGCAGTAATTGAAGGGAGAACCAATATTTTTATGCCATTATATAATTTTGAGATCTGAAATATAAAATCCTACAAGATAATTGAAAAGGACCTTGTTTGGAATTGATTTTTTCATCATACACAGAATTATAAGGGGGCACAGGAAATCTAAGAATGTAATGGAGATGTACAAACAATGTATGTTCTAGAGCACTGGTGGCTACCTGTGGGACACTGAGTGTTCTAAAAGGTTTGCCATCACTATTCTAGAACAAGGCAAATCTCGATTCAAATCCCAGTTCTACTCCTTCCTGACTTACCTTTCTATATATCAACTTCATTATTTTATTTATTTATTTCTATTTTTAAAATTTTTCTGTATTTTTTAGAGAAGGGTCCACAGGGTGTTCAGGGACTCACTACTAGATTGGGCTCATAGTGATCCACCTGTTTACAGCCTCCTAAGAGCTGGGATTACAAATGTGCCCCCATACCCAGTCTCAATTGCCATCTCAGTAGGCCCTGGGGATGGGGCTGGCACGGCAGGCCCAGGGAACAAGCCCTGGGCCCCTGGGCCTGCTTGCAGGTGTTTTAATCCGCTGAGCTATTTGGCTGGCCCTTGACTTCAAAATGTTAGAACAAAACAAATAATACTTTCCTGATGAGGTTGCTGCTGACATTCAACAATTTAAAATGTCATGCTGGACCCGCCCCTGGGGTGCAATTGAGACTGGGCATGGTGGTGCATGCCTGTAATCCCAGCTAATGGGAGGCTGTAAACAGGTGGATCACTACGAGTCCTATCTAGTAGTGAGTCCCTGAACATCTTGTAGAACCCTTCCCTAAAAATATAAATAAATAAATAAAACATAGGCAGAATACTTACTAGCATGCTACCCCATAGCAAGTGCTTAATAAATTTGCACTTTCTACTTTTGGACATTGTAATGCAGATCAAAAGAACTAAAGAAAAAAATAGCTTAAATAAAGTGAAAGGAAGGGTCACCATGGCCGGAGATCTGGAAGAGTTTACAGATATGAGCATCCAAGGAGTGTGTGCAGAGCCGGAGAGCACACAATGAGAAAAGAAGAGAGAATGAAAGTGGGGGGCCCCAAGGAGGCACCAAGCGTCAGCAGCTTCACAGCTCAGATGAAGACCAATGAGCAAGCTGCCGGTGGGTTCATGAAGCTTTCACCTCTCTGAAAACCAAGAGGATGTTTTTAGCAATTTCTAGATCTCAGGTGAGAAGAGAAGAGGCACACTGTTAGAATGATTGCACCCCTGTGGGTTGCTCCATAATTGCTTGGATTTATAGCCTTGTGGTCCCAGGACCCCTAGAGAGGTGATGAGAGTGCTTTAGGAGGCACTGTGAATGGCCTCAGACTGCAAAATTTGGTGTATATTTATGTTTTCTTGAACAGACTCCAGTGGCTTGTTCGGATTCAGCCGGAATGTCTAGGGACCTGTGTAATGCCAGTTCTTAAATACTGTTGATATAATCTCGTCCTCAGTGTTGTTTTGGGGTGTATACTTGAGCTAGCAATAACTCCATGGTCTGCTGTAGTAATTGGTTAAAAATCAGAGAGTCTAGAAAAATAAACCTGCTGTACTCATCACCCAGCTTCCCCTCCCCATCTCTTGAAAGATAAAAGCTGCTCTTCCTCTAAATACATATGTCTGAAGAAGCATATGGCCCAGCCTGGAAAGCAGCCTACAACCATGAGAGGAGGAATCTGACACTGCGTGGAAGAGGAAAGAGATGGAAAGAACTGACGTTCTGGTAACATCACTGACTGTTTTAATGATGCCCTAAAGCCTGACCTATCTGTGGACTTCCTTTCTTGTGAGCTGGTACATGTAACTATTCAAACAAATTTAAATAGTTTTGTGTTATTTGTAGTCAACTATAACTAAATGTTCCCCAAAGTTTGAGAGCCAGTAGTTCATATATTTGAAAAGTATTTTGAAAAGTGAGGAATAATGCAGAACACTTATACAAACTGTCTAATGTTTCAAAGCCATTTTAGGATCACAGGACATATTTGTGTTCTTTTCTTCATCTGCAGTGGTTAAATAATGTGTGCTTTTTCACTCTGATACAGTTGTGGAAATGTCCTCGAATGATTTTTATAGTTGTATGATAATAGAGAACTACTATACCATATGAAAAAGTAGGATTAAAATATCAGAATATATATATTTATAAATGGTCCTTGATTATGCTATATATATTTATATATATGTATATATATATACATATATATGGTTTTTTGAAATTATAGACTCAATCATTCAGAAAAACCAGTACACTATAAATGTGATTAGAAGGATCTATACTAAAACTGTATCAAGGCATTACTGAGGAGAGGGGATGTCTACTTTTAGATCTTAATCTACAAGTCCCTTGATAGCCTTTTGCTCTAAGGGTGACCCTTTTGTTTTCATGTTTCTCATAGATAATTATACTGCTTCCCTTTCCTTATAGACTCAGACAGCTAGCACCCTTGCCTTTGAAATCTTCAAAGATACATCTACATCCTAATTCAAACTTTAGTAGTGCACTGTCTATTCTAGACCTTAAATGTATGCACTACTTGTCCAGACAACAGAACCTTAAATAGATGTATCATCCTGTATTCCTCTCACTTAAAATGCATATTCTTTGAAAATTCATAACGTAGGTATTATTGTATGTTACCTTGTTTCTGTCTTTGTTTCAGATTTTTGTTCTTGCTTTTGTTTTTACTTTTCAAAATAAAATACAATTTAAAAAATAAATTGCATATCTACTCAGAGCCCCCAGGTACTTATGAATACTCTGTCTTAATTACTTTCTCATTGCTGGGGCAAAAATTCCCAACACCCACAAGTTAAAGGAAGAAAGGGTTGTTTATTTGTTTTAGCTCACACTTTGTAGAGGTTTCAGTCCACAGGCATGTAACTCCAAAGCAGGGCAGCATTACAGAGAGATGTAGCAGAGTAGAAATAGTCCATGGCATAGCAGGCAGGAGGCAGTCAGGAGGCAGCCAGCAGGGAGCCTTCCTTTTCCTTTTTATTCCATTTATGATACAAGCCTATTGGTTGCTGTCACCCATAGCAACACTAGGTCTTCCCATTATCTATATCCAGAACTATACTAAATAAATCAGTGGACTAATTTAGGTGTCACACACCTATAATCCAGATACTTCCCAAAAGCCCCTCCATAAGCACATCAGGTTTTGGGTGAAGATCCATGTATGTCATAACAACTCTCTATCACTACTTTCATCACTACGAAAGATTTAGGGAGATGAGTAGAGTAATCTGTGGCCCTCTAGGGGTTACATATTCCATTTTGCTATCTCTGTGTACCTCCCCATGATTTGTAACACTGTTTTTTCCAATGGTCTAGATAGAAAGCCAGGAAACTGTCTAGTCTACTCTTTGAACCTACATTTAAAAGGAAATAGAGGGAATTCTGTAGGTCCATCCTTGGTGCTATCCTATTTGCATTTTTATAAAAGATTTGGAGTAATGTATTACTAGATGGTATTTAAGATTATAGATGATACAAAGCTAGAAGAAATAGCTGAACATATGCTAATAGCTGGAAACACTTCTCTAGCTCTTACTGTATTCATTTTTTTATGTGTTTCACAGAAACCAGCTAATATAACTTGTATTTCATAGACAAAGGACTTACCAAGGGATATCAAGTTACTTGCCTAAGACCAAGACTAAAAGAAAATGACAAGTACAGTTTTAACTGTAAATTTTAACTGAAAATTGGCTCTAAATTGCATGCTCTTAACCTTATGATGCCTTCAGCATGGCATATAAGTTAAGCCAAAAGGATGGATTCTTTAAGCTTGACAAAACAAGGAGGGAGCTGACTGATTTGTAAATGACCTAAATAAGGACAAGGGTTATTAGTTTGTCATAACCTAGACCTCAATAGTAGAAAGGTATTAAGATGTTCCCCAAAAGAAACTTTTGATTCAAGAGCATACAGTTAAATGTTCCAACAGACTCTGACTCATTGGATAATTCCAAAATATTTGATTAAGTCTTGTGTCATATTTCATGAGCAACATGGTCAGTATCAAGCTATCTGGGATGTTAGCCGCAAGATCTAAAAATCCAGTGACTGCTTCATCTGAGGCAAGACAAAAACTTGGTAAAGGAACATGTAACATCAGTTTTCAGATATTATCAAAATCATCATCAGGAGGAGGAATGGACTGTAAAGATACAAGGGTGATATCTCAGCTCAAAACCGAATAGCACCATTTAACTATTTGACATCTTTAAAAATTTTGCAATATAGCATTAGGCAAGGCTCTGTCCTTAAGGATTTAACTCTCAGTTAAGAAAAGTTTCAAGGATGTAGACATTCATTTGTTGAATATCTTTTTTTTTCAGTAGAAGATATTATCAATTGAAATATCATTTGAACAAAACTTTTAAATTTTGGCTTTTCAAAGGTAATTTTTACCTAAAATAGAAACCAATTTCTTCTACAGTTGTCAGTTGGAAACAATTGTTGAATATCTTTTTCAATTTGTTGAATATCTTTTTTTCACTCGAAGGTATTATCAATTGAAATATCATTTGAGCAAAACTTTTAAATTTTGGCTTTCCAAAGGTAATTTTTACCTAAAATAGAAACCAATTTCTTCTATAATTGTCAATTGGAAACATCAAATTATTGCAAGGTTCTCAAAACTCACATTAGTACGTACTAACAGGCAAGATTACCAGTAAAATATGAAGGAAGAATGTTTATTGAAGCCTCTAAATTGCTTCTCATGCACATTGTAAAAATGTTGAAAACTGCATTTCGAATGAGTATTGTCCTGCCACTCTAGGGTTTTAGGTTCTTGGTCTTTGGGAAATGCAACAGTAAATGAAAGTATAGAAGTTAACTGAATGCCCTGGTGAGATGTTTTGCATAGTGAGTGTACTTGTAACAATGAGGAAGAAGGGAAATGTTAATATAATTAGGGAGGCAGGACCAGGGTCATAGCTCAGCGGCATAAGCGCCCGCCTGGCAAGGGCAAGGTCCCAAGTACAAAAAAGAAAAAGTTAGAGAGGCAAATTCTGGGTAACCTCAAAGAACATGTCTGGTGAGTCATTTATGTTCACATTTCTTTGAACTTTGTCTACCCTAAGGGCAAAGAAACAGTTATATAGGTACGATGGCTTGGCTTTGTCACACGATGCATCCCACATTTGCAATCTGTTCATTGTCATCAGTGGCATTTGTATTCAACTTGTCAGGCAGAGCTAGTTGCCAACAACTATTAGAAAGAAAGCCATAAAGTTATGTATTTAGGAAACAAAACCAGTATTCACATTGTGTACTACAAAGACACTGATGTATTAAGGGAAAAAAAAATCACTAAGAAGCTCCTCAAAGATACTTTTGCATCAAGCACTATCTCTAGAGACTCAGGAAGTAAATGAAATGATTATCTGTCACTCACAATTTCCCTACTCTGAAATTGGAATCCACTGTGACTGTGACCATGCTTCACCCAGCTTCTCTCTCTCTCTATTTGTTATTTTACCTGCATCTCACATATTGATTGGAAAAAGCTTTTCCCTAGGTTTTTCTCTGTTTCTGTTCTTCACAAACAAGCAAGAAAAATACTCTAAGATTTCATTTCTAGACACATGTCGCATAGTAAGCATCCTGTCTTAGCATAGTGTTACCACTATTTCTCCCAATTTCTGAGAAAAATAATGCACTGATTTAAATATATTTTCTCTTCTCTTTCTCCTGCCTCCTCTTCCTTATCTTCTTCGTTTTCTCCTTCTTTTTCCTCTTTTCTCTTATTTTTCCCTTCAAAATGAAAATTTTAGTCTCAGTTTTATAATGCTACTAGTAAAATGGCATTTATATACTTTTTGTTATGTGTTTAGGAATGCTCTAAGCATATTGCCTATATGGATCTGTTATTTGATCTGTTCAGCAACTGTAGGACATAGCGAGTGTTGTTAAATGTTTGGATAGAAATAAAACTGAGATTCAAGATGTGATATAATTTGCCGATGATCACATGGAGAACGAGGTCTACTAGAGTATCAATCAGTACTTACTGGAGAAACAGATATAATGCATGATGTACATACATACCAGAATTTACAAGATTGACTTACAGTGGCTACCTGCAGAGTCTGGTATAGAAGACTCCAAAAGGATTTTCTTTGTGTGGGAGATCTGAAGGATCCAGTCAAAGATCTAGAGCTCACTCTGGTGTCCATGTGAATCTGTATCAGTAGGCCAAAGGGTGAAGAGTGTATGTTAGAAGACTGAAGCGTTTCCTGGGAGTCAGGAGACAGGAGACAATGTTCAAGGTGAAGGTAAAGATTAGAGCTCTTCCAAAGAAACAGAAGCAAGCCTTTCTTCTTTATTTCTTTTATTCCATTCAGGTGGCTCTTCTGTCTTCAGTACTGTAAATCTCTTTAACCACCCCCAGAACTATGCTGATCCAGTTTGGTTGGGTGTTTCTTATTAAAGTTAATACAATCAGTTAATGATCACAAATAGTTATGTATTTGATTATTGTCTTAGTTACTTTTCTGGTTGCTTAGACAAAATACCTGATAGCCAAAGATAAGGAGGAAAACTTTTCTTTTTAAGTTCATAGTTTGTAGAGGTTTCAGTGCATAACTAGTTGGCTCCATTGTGAGGGAGCATGGCAGTGGGACACTGAAGAGCAAAGGACAAGTAGCAGCAGCAGCAGCAGCAGCAGCAGCAGCAGCAGCAGCAGCAGCAGCAGCAGCAGCAGCAGAAAACAACAACAGCATCAGCAAATAACAGCAGAAGCCATAAGTAACAAGTGAAGGCGTCTGTCTGTTTCTTACATCATATCCAGGCTACCCTTCCTTAGGGCAGGTAGCACTTAGACCCTTAATCCCAGAAATATATCCTTGGTCCCAACATCACTCATCCAAGACCCCACCACCTCCAGAAACTACCACCTGTGACTGCATGAGGCTTTGAGGGGACATCTATATTTATATCTGTATCTGTATCTGTATCTGTATCTGTATCTCTATCTCTATCTCTATCTCTATCTCTATCTATCTATCTCTATCTCTATCGATCTATCTCTATCTCTATCTCTATCTCTATCTATCTATCTATCTATCTATCTATCTATCTATCTATCTATACACACACATGTATATAGATAGATACATGCTAGACCTCACAACAATAATATATTTTCATAGCAAATTATTGTCCTTATAGCCACTTAACAGTTTATCTCAAGTGTCACTCAGGCAGCGTGTCTGTTTGAATACTGTCCTGAGCATTGCTCAGACAGTGTCATTTCAACAATTGATTCTTGTATAGAATAAATTTGATAAAATTGTCATTTTTATATTTCTTGTTATATTATCTTATAAAAGTTGACAAAAGTATGCAATTTTTGGTCTTGTATTAAACAGTTGGACTAGTAAGTCATTAATAATAATGAATCCAATTTTAAAACATCTGAAATAGTCTCATTTTAGGAGTAGAGCTATAAAGAATAATCAGGTTTCTAAAGCATTGGATATATATACCCTCTTTTCATCTTGATAAGTTTGTGGTCATTATTATATATGCCTAAATAAATTCAGGCAAAAGAAGCCAGTAATTTATACCAAGTCCATTAAATGATTGTTTAATTAGATAAAAAGCAAGGTGTGATGGAATATGCATATAATCCCTGCATCTGGGGGGCTGAGACAGAAAGACTGCAGGTTTGAGCCCATCCTGGGCAATTTAGTGAGACTCTGTCTCAAAATAACAATAAAAAGTACTGGGGATGTAGCTCAAAATAAAGACCATGAGTTCAACCCTATTACTGGAAAAGAAAAATCTGTTAGATAAAGCACAATCAAATCAAATGATGACTAGAGTAAGAAACATTGGCATTTCATCTCCTTAATGCTTTATTGTCAAGTTTCAAACATCACTAAGAGAAGGCGACCTCCAAGGAATAAGAGGAAACCATCTTCTGTTTTCATCTTCTCTCTTGGCTTTGTTCCCTTCGTCTCAGTGCTTTCTATCCATATGGATGAAGGTAATTCATTTCCTTCCCCGTCGGTAACTAGGAGAAGTCTCAAGATCATCATCTTTTTTCTGCTCCACAACTGTGTATTAGAACACACTATGAAAAATACTGATATATTTTTCTACAGCTGTTATAGAAAAAATAATTACAGAGCATGTAGGTTGTTTTATATTTAATTTTTTCCCTATAGAGAATTTGTAACAGGAATGTTTAACATGTATTTTGTGTTCATTATATGCAAGTACTGCACAAAATAAGTTATTTAATTCATAATACCATCTGTCTTAGTCACTCTCCTCATTTTTGAGACCTATGTCCAACTTCCACAATTTAAAGGAGGAGCCATTTATCTTGGCTCATGGCTTTCAGAGGGTTCAGTTGACAGCCGCTTGGCTTCAAGACCAAAACAGCACAGCTGAAGGGCTAGGAGGAGGAGGACTGTTTGCATCATGGTAACCAAGAAGATGAGAAGGGAAAGGAAGGAGTCAGGGAGGGAGCTACTCCCTTCCAGGTCAGTCCTCAGTGGCTAACTTCCTCCAGCCAGCCCTCACCTCTCAAAGCACATTCAGCCTCTGAGTTAATCCATGGGTGAATCCACTGATTAGTGCAGAGTGCAGTGCCCCTAGGCCAACTGCCCTCCAGAACCCCTACCTGTGTGCATACAAGAGCTCTGGGCAGAGTTCTTGGTCTAAGTCATAACATCACCCAGTAAGGTATTCCATTTACTACTAATATTTTAATTTTATAGATAAAAAATAATAATAGAGTGAGAGCTTAAGCAGCTCAGAATTGGCAGGACTAGAATTAATCCAAACTGTAATCATTATGATCTTTCCCTCTTTAAAAATTTTTACAGAGAATAAAAAATAGTAATAGAAAACCTCCACTAGAAACAATACAGAATTTCCCTAAAAAATGATAGCCACTGATCTTATCCCTTTTTAAGCAGAGCTCAGGCTAGAAACATTTTTAAAGAGATAATTGGTATGAGTCAAAACAAATTACTATAGATATTAGAAACCTACACAAAATGAGAAATTACCAGATGCACTAAGAAGTTAGCTCATCTGGTTGTTTAGAAACAAGAATTGTAGTTATAATTTTCATAAGCAAAAACCCCAGGGTATCTGACAAATAAGGAGATAGAAAACACTTTCGGAAATAACTTAGCATATTATTTTGTCTTTAAGCAATAATAAAAACAACAATTCTAAAAGCCATTCAAATTACGAGGTTCTTTTATTCAGTACATATTTGTTAGTATTATGAGCAGTAAGAATTTTTAAAGTATAGTTCTTTTCTTCATAGAAACTACTAATAAGAGAACTTGGCATTCCCATTATATGTTGTAAAACTTTAACATCATAGGACAATTGTATTTTATGAAATGCTACAATAAATAATACAGACAAAATACCCATGAGATCTGCAAAGGCTATATGTATTCAAAGTAGGGGTAGAATAATATGGACCTTTAATGAAAAGTTTCTCCAATGAACTGAAATTGAGCAAGGACTGGAGTATTAGATGCAAGTGAGAAAGTAGTACAGCAGGTGTACTAAGTGTTACGAAGACTGCGAGGAAGCAGCTGTGGTTGGAAGACGGGAGTTGTGTAGGTAAATTAAAACATTCTGAGGCTTAGGGGTATTGACTGTGTTGTATAGTAACATGGAATTATGAGGAGCTTTAAAGATCTGTTAAAGTGTTTTAATATGGTAATGGCAAGGTTATGTAAGGTTATGTAGAGTGGATCTGAAAAGGACAACATCAAGTTAGAAGATTGAGGGGCTGTTCTATAAATCTTGGTATGGACAAGAGATGGGAAATAAAATCGATTGTTCTGGGCCTAGGGAGATGGCTCAGGGGATAAGTGCTTCCCTGGCAAGTGCAAGGGCCTGAGTTCAATCCCTAGTTCCTCATTAAAAAAAAAATTGATTGTTCTAACTCCTGGAGGGGAAACAGTTGTCCATGAAGCTAACTGCTGTCAACACTGTTTCTGTAATGGTGAAGATGAAATGGAGCCAAAACAAACTGTGTCGGAAGACAAAAGTTCTAGAACTCAAAATTCAAGAAGACAAATCTGTTTTCAGGTTACAGAGGCAAAGATGGGTGGGAGAAATAGAGACAAAGTTAAAAGAGAGCTGAGTAAAGGTGAGCTTTGATTAAGAGATGAGGGACTCACGTTGATGCAAAGTTGGAGAGGCAAAGTTACCATTTGGGTCAGAGAGGACCAGCCAGATAGCTCAGGGGATTAAAGCTCCTGCTTAGGCAGAAGGCAGCAACTGGCATTCCATCACCTGCCATGCTGGCCCACCTCTGGGGCAGGTTGAGATGGAGAGCAGATTGAGACTGGACGTGGGGGCACGCACCTGTAATCCCAGCGCTTGGGAGGCTGAAAACAGGAGGATCTCTGTTTGATCTGTGTAGTGAGACCCTGTAGAAACTGTACTGGAAAAAAACCCCAAAAAAACAGTTAGGGTCAGAGTCTTCCTGTAGAATGGTCTAGGTTGCCCAACACTCCAGGTGGGAGAAGCTTATCCCATGCTTTATCTGAGCAGGGAGTGGATAGAAAATCACTTCTCTGGCTTTGACAATAAGAAGCCTATTTTCTGTTAACAGTAACTTTGTTAGGCATCAACCAGTCTCAGTTTTAAGGGCTTTGTGAAAGCTAGAATGGTTCCAGGAGTTTTCTCAGGAATTCGCTTTTCTTTGACAGACTACCACTGCCACAAGCTAGTTTTCAATCTCACAGAACATCAAATAATGAGAACAGATTCAAAAAGTTACAGAGCCCGATCAGGATTTTTAAAAAGTCAAATATGATCTAAAAATTAGAATTAGCTGGGCATGGATGTAGAGGCTTGTAATCCCAGCACTCAGGAGGCTGACACAAGAGGTTCTTTGTGAGTTTGAGACCAGCCTGGGCTACAAAGTATGCTCAAGGCCAGCCTGAACTGCATAATGAGACCCTGTATCAAAAAGGAAAAAAAAAAAAAAAAGAAAAAAAGTAATTATATTATTTCACAGCAGAAAAGATCTTGCTTAGAACTTCTTTGTAATTCTCCCTTTAAGCTCAAAGCTGGATTTTCAAAAATAACATTCTTTTGTTTTGTGTTTTTGTAGATTCAGGAACATCTCTATATTTATTTTTAGTGTCCAATCTTCTCTTCTTTTTATTGCAGTAGATTGGATTAATAGAAAATGTTCCAGTTTGGAAGAATAAGTTATCATGTGTTTAATTTAAAGTTTTTGCTATAATTACATTCATTAAGGCACAAAGTCAGGACATTTATATGTAGAAGATAGCATGTTTTTTAAATTTTAAATGGGGAAAAACTGAAATATTTTACTGTCAGATCTGGTACAAGACAAGGATATCCTCTATCGCCACTCCTACTCAAAATAGTTCTGGAATCATTAGCTAGAGCCATTAGACAAGAGAGAGAAATAAAAGGAATAAGAATAGGTAAAGAAGAAGTTAAACTATCATTACATGCAGATGACATGATACTTGGAAGACCCAAAAAACACCAAGAAGCTACTAGAATGACACACAAATTCTGTAGCATAGAAGGATATAAAGTCAATGCCCAAAAGTCAATAGCATTTCTTTACATAGATAACAAACACACTGAGAAGGAAATTAGAGAAACAATACTTTCACAATAGCAACATGGAAAATGAAATACCTTGCAATTAATCTAACTAAAGAAGTCAATGATCTATTCAGTGAAAATTACAGTACTCTGAAAAAAGAGACTGTAGAGGATTTCAGAAAATGGAAAGATAGGGGTCGGGGAGACAGCTCAGTGGAATAAGCGCTTCCCTGGCAAGTGCAAGGGCCTGAGTTCAATCCCCAGTTCTGCAAAAAAAAAAAAAAAAAAAAAAAGAAAGAAAGAAAGAAAGAAAGAAAGAAAGAAAGAAAGAAAGAAAGAAAGAAAGAAAGAAAATGGAAAGATATTCCCTGCTCTTGGACAGGAGAACCAACATTGTGAAGATGGCCATATTCCCAAATTGTTGTACAGATTTAATGCAATTCTGATCAAACTACCAACAACATACATACCTCATAGACCTAGAGAAATCATTCCTAAAATTTATTTGGGACCAGAAAAGACCTAGAATAGCAAAGGCAATCCTGGGCAACAAAGACAAGGCAGGAGGCATTACAATTCCTGACTTCAAATTATACTGCAAAGCTACTATGATAAAAATCAGCATGGTATTGGCTACAAAATAGACCTGAGGATCAATGGAATAGATTAGAAGATGCAGAAGCCTCTACAAACACACCCAGCCAACTTATGTTGGACAAAGGGGCCAAACATGCTTACTGGAAGAAAGATAGCCTCTTTAACAAATGGTGCTGGAGAAACTGGCTCTCTACATGCCAAAAACTAAAACCCGGGTCTATCACTATGCACTAAACTAGAGTCAAAATGGATTTAAGGTCTAAATATTAAAACAGAAACACTAAATCTCCTGGAAGAGAAAGTCAGAGGAACTCTTGAAGACATAGGGATAGACAAAGAGTTCATGAACAAAAAATCAAATCTCACAAGTAATACGTGAAAGAATGAACAACTGGGACCTCTTCCTCTTGAGAAGTTTTTGTATATCAAAAGAAATTACCAACAAAGTGAAAAGACAAACCACAAATTTGGAAAAAATCTTTAACTAATAAGCACTCAGACAAAGGTCTGTTCTCTAGAATTTATAAAGAACTAAAAAACAGTGGGGCCTCAAAATTTGAACATGCAATCTAGAAATAGGCATTCGATATGAACACACACTTCTCAGAGGATAAAATTATAGAAGTGAATAAATATATGAAAAGATGCTCCACATCACTAGCCATCCGTGAAATGCAAATTAAAGCAACACTAAGATGCTGTCTCACTCCAGAAAGATTTGCTGTCATGAAGACAGCATGTCTTTAAAAAATCTAGATGTACTGCATTGCCAAAAGTACACAAAGGTTGTTTATTATTATTATTATTATTATTATTATTATTATTATTATTATTATTATTATTTTGTATTTTAGGGAAGGGTCTACAGGGTGTTCAGTTTTTCACTACTAGATTGAACTCACAGTGATCCACCTGTTTACAGCCTCCCTAGAGCAGGGATTACAGGCACATGCTGCCACCCCCAGTCTCAATTGTTGTCTCAGTGTGCCCTAGGGGCAGGGCTGGCAGTGCAGGCCTGGGGATGGAACCCCCGGCCCCTGCACCTGCTTGCAAGTGCTTTAATATGCTGAGCTATTTGGCTGGCCCACAAAAGTGGTTTTAAGTTATGTATTGGCATTGGGAATTTCTAGCCAGTTAATAATACTGTTTTACAGTGGTATTGCATGTGTAAGTAGGTGTGAAGTATTTCAAGAGTAGAATTTCATCTGTGGTTTCTAGAAGGTGGAGGAAGTCTGTAAAGCAAGAGACGTCTGCACTAGTTGGGAGGAATTTTCAGGAGGCATGGACAAAAGAGAAAATGTATTGCACAGCTGATTATATACCCTATATAGAGGACAGCAATATGCGTCTATCAGATTTCCTGCATACAGCATAAATGGACAATTATAAAAACTAAAATGATAAGACAAAAAGATCCATAAAAGGTCAGAATATATATTCATCAACCATATCTAGTTAAGCTTTTTATTACATCTCTGGAGAGGAAGTAGCAGTAACATCAGGACTATGGAAACATTAAATGTTATTTTTAGTTTGTAAGATAAATCTTTATGTTTATAAATTGATAGAATTGTAATCTTATCTCAGTATTAATGCAATTTGAATGTGTAGGGTTGAGCCAAAATGTTGGATTAATTTGTAGCAGAATTTTCTTCAGAGAGTTGAAGATCTCCTGGCTCATTTCCCTCACTCTTTTATCTCAGTAATTTGAGCTCTAGGAATACTCCTAAAACCATGTTATGAGATTTAATCACATAAATATTGTCTAAAATCAGGCGATATTTTTCTCTATATATAAAAGTATCAAAGCAGGACCAGTGAGATAGTTCAGCAGACTAAGTGCCTGTTTAGGCAAACAAAGGGATGGGGGTTCAATCCCCAGCACCACATGCTGTGCCAGCTCACCCTAGGGCACACTGAGCCAGCCACAGAGACTGGGTATAGTGGCGTATGCCAGTAGTGCTAGCTCTGGGAGGCTGAAGACAGGAGGATCACTATGAGTCTGAGCTGCGTAGCAATACCTGGTACCAAATACATAAATAAATAAATAAATAAATAGACCAAAACAACATAAACAAATCTAACCAGTCTATTTTCTCCGGAGAATACATTTTCTGCTAAAAAAATGCTGCACATCCCATCTTGTTCTTATTATAGTTTAAGTAATATAATGAACTGTGAAAAGAATATTACATGCCAGGATATCCTGTCCTTATTCTAAACAGCTTTGGAGCACACTTCAGTAAATGTCAGTTGGTTATTCTCTATATTAAATGTGATTCTTGTGATTTCTTTGGAGATGTCCAATTATGATATTGTTGCCATTAAGTCATTCTTTGTGTCCTCTTGTAGATACCATAGGGGCAACAACAAATATATTTCACCTTTCAATATAAACCCACAGATATTTGAATTTATGATAGAATTGTTGACTTCTTTTTCTTATAAAAATATAGAAATTAATTGATGAATCATCACCTTAGTGTACAAAACAACATGACATAATTCAATTGTACTAATATAATTGACCAACTTAGTAATATGGAACAGAATTGATGTAAGAAATGTTCTAAAGAAAAAAAGTCTTGGCCTGGATGTGCCTGTTTTGATGAATTAGTTAATTTAAGGAATTGGTTTCACAAGTGAGTAAGTGAGTAATATGAATGCCCAAGATGACAGAAGTACATGAATCATTTCTATTAAAATGCAGTGAGTCCCCTTGGCCTTGCAAACCCTCATGGCTGATTTTAAGTAGGATGAACGGAAACACTTGTGCCTTTCTGGGCCAGAGTGAGAGCTGCAGAGGGATTGCCACTACAAGGTTGCTCATTAGAAATACTCATTTATTGAACAGCTTAGCTACATGCCTAGGCTATGTTGGATTCCTGGGCATTGAGTCACATGCAGTGGTTACTCAAGATGTGGCCTCACAGGAAATGTCTACAGACAAGTTAGTTGCATTGTATAAATGAGAAAAAAAGAAAATTAGTGGTGAATCAAGGGTTATATGAAAAAGGGGTCTCACTATTATGGACTACTGAACTATATTGGATTATTTTGCTGAATTCACACACCTACAATATTTAAATGACAATGGAATACCCATCTCTGACAAAACAAAACAAAAAAAATAATGCAAATGAAGGACCATTTTGTATCTGTGTATACAAAATAGCTAGGATAGATATATACAGCTACTTTCTCTTAATTCAATGAGAAGAAAGATTTGTACTAAAAGTGTTTGGACAGGATTCCATGTCTGCATCTTGAACTATGAATAACCACTATGAAGACAACAATATGCAATGTATTAATTATTGAAACTGTCTTATTAATCAGTTTTGAAACTGTCTCAATGCTATTTGTTTCTCAATAAAATTAATAAAAAATAGAAGAGGGTCTGTTAGAGAAGGAAAGGCACACAAGAGATATTTGGTTTTGTTTGTGTACTTTAATTGCTAACAGGGAAATTAGTAGGTGACTTCAGTATAAATAATTCCTCTGTGAAGAAAGTATGTGAAGCTTGAAAATAAGTATTACCAACATCTAACCAAGTGGGCTGAATTAGTTTACATTAGTGTTCATATTTGTCCACAAGTGTGTTGTTGAACTTGGTGTGCATCCCACTTATTGTAATGACTGAGATGAGAATAGCTGAGGCTTCAAACACAAAGTCTCCAGCTTGTACAAAGTAAAAGGAAATTTGAAACACTTTGTACTATTGAAATGAACATCATTTTATCTAATGATTATTTTTCTTTTTCTTTTTTTTTAAAGATACATTTATTCAGCATCATTATCAGACTATTACATTTAGCAATCAACACCACAGGTGCAAAAAAGGTCTACATTAAAACCCTTTGTTGGAATGCTTTACACTTTCCACAGAACAGAAACTAAAACAACATGTTACACAATTAGTCACAAATACGGTCCTTGAATCTTTTGCCCATATGCATGAGTATTGTCTAAACCATGTCTTCTTTGTAGCAGCTAGGCCCTACCACCACTGTGCTTGGCTGAGTTCACAAATCTGTTGTAACCTGTAGCTTCCCTGTCACTTCTCTGGCTCTCCTCTCCTGCTAAGCTTTGTTTCCTGGAAGTGTTTAAAATCTTCTGCCACTGCCTTAGCTACTGCTGCTGCTGGAGCCACCACAGCCACCTTGATTCCGTGGTTTGGTAAAATATTGGCCTCAACAACCATAGGGTCCAGGGCTTCTGCCTCCATAGTGTCCTCCTTTCATGGGTTGAAAATTTGGAGACTGACTGTTGTAATTGGCAAATTCGTTATAGTTTCCACCACCTCTGTAATGCTTCCATCATTACCAACTCCACTGTAGCCATCTCCACTGCCACCATATGCACCCCGACCTTGGCTGCCACCAAAACAACCTCAACTACTGAAGTTTCCTCCATGACCGAAACTGTCATTACCACCAAGACCACCTCCATGACCACCACCAAAATTTCCAGAACCACTTCGACCCCTTTGGCTAGATGGAGCACTAGCCATCTCCTGCTTGGACAGGGCTTTCCTCACTTCACAGTTGTGGCCATTCACAGTGTGGTATTTTTGAATGATAGTCTTATCCACAGAATCGTGGTCATCAAAGGTTACAAAAGCAAAGCCCCTCTTTTTTCCACTGACTCAGTTGGTCATAATTTCAATCACTTTGATTTTTCCATATTGTTCCAAATAATCTCATAGGTGATGTTATTCAGTATCTTCTTTAATGCCACCAACAAAGATCTTCACCTTTAAGTGGGCACCTGGTCTTTGAGAATCTTCTCTTGAGACAGCTCTCTTTGGTTACACCACTCTTCCATCCACTTTGTGTGGCCTTGCATTCATGGCTGCATCCACCTCCTCTACAGTGGCATAAGTGACAAACCCAAAGCCCCTGGAACACTTGGTGATCAGGTCTCTCATTACCATCCAATCTGTGAGTGTTCCCCATTGCTCAAAATGGCTCCTCAGTCTCTCATCAGTTGTTTCAAAGCTCAGTCCTCTGATGAAAAGCTTCCATAGCTGTTCGGGCTCCTTTGAGACTCTGACTTAGACATGATGGCAGTTGGAAGAGAGACTGACAATATTTTCTCTGCAGTGTCCACCATCAGAAGGAAATAAGCTACTAGGCATTCTAATGATTACTTTTCTTAAAATCTTTTCAATTACAAATGCAGGTACTCTGGAAACCACAAATTTTATTGTCTTTGTTTTTTATTGACCGGGAATATAAAATTTTGAAGCTCATAGAAATTCAAATTTTAATTTAATGACATACAGAGATTTCTCAAAAGTAAATAAAATTTTATTTTCTTAAAACAAAAAAGTTAATAAATCCTTTACAAATTGATCAGTGCTCAGAATCTCAATGTGCAAGAGAAGTGAAATATTTTTAACTGCTCTACAGAACATTATATGAAAAGTTTATAGAATAAGTATTTTAGTAAAATTGTCCCATATTAGGCCATATTTTCATTTTTAGAATTCTGAAGTGAATGCATATGATCAGAGAGGAATATCTGAGTATGAGAAATCCTTACATATTAGTTTTTATTCACTTAAAATTTTTAATAAGATACATCATTTCTGAAGAGTTTTCTATTTGCCTGACACAGTGCTAAGTGCTCCATATGATATATCAGGCTTTGTGTCAAATGTTTCTTAGTTAAAAATCTCAGAGTCCCTATAAGGTTGGGGCAGTTAATGCTATGCCTACTTTGCAGGTGAGGGAGGAGATAGACTCTACCAGATGTCAGAACACATTGACCTGCAATTGTATTTCTTGCCTCCAAAATGTATGCATACATACAATATTTTGGAAACTGAGCAGTAAAATTCCTTAGTTCTCCAGAATAAACCAATTCTGAGGCCAAGACAAATAAAAATTTACCAACATTTACAATGAACAATGCCAAATGCTAAAGATACACATTTATTTCTATAGTAAGTCATCATGAACCTGCTTTTCTATAAATTGTACAAAAAACTATTTGCAGCCAAAGTTTCTAGGGTCCTTGTTAAATGTTTCCTAATATATCTTTGTAGGATCTTTTTGATCTAAAGATTTATATTTCCTTTTTTTTTTTTTTTTTTGGCAGAACCGGAGATTGAACTCAAGCCCTTACACTTGCCAGGGAAGCACTTATTCTACTGAGCCATCTCCCCAGGCCTATCTAAAGATTTAGAGACCAGAATCTCTGCAATAGAATCTTTGGACTAGGTGGTCATTGTAATTACCTAGGAATTGTAAATTCAGGGAATATAAGAATCTCCTTAGAGTTGGTATCTGGTGCCCTTCTAAATCAGAGCTGTATTACAGAAATACATGGGGACATTTCATATTGGCCACCTATTTGGTAAGCTGCTTCTTAGATAAAAACTTTATTATACAGAATCTTTTCTCTCTACAGATTAAAAGAGTGGTACTTGAATAAGTGGTATTGAATAGTGCTATGTAGACCTAGTTATTTGGGAACATTTAAAAGGATTCATTCAACTAAGTTTTACTAGAATAATAATACTGTACATCCTAAAATATTATCAGGCTTTAACCTCATAGATATAATATATAAGATAATTCAGGAATAGTATAATTTATATATCATCATGTACACAAAAAGCTTTCATAAGAATATAAAGCCCAAGTGGTATAATTCTTTTAGGGAGCAGAGCCAAATGGTTCAGGAAAAAGTTTGCTTCTCTTCTTTCAGAAAATTTTTCATGTTAGAGATTGAATTATAAAGTTTGGTTAGCTTAGTCTCATCTTATAAATTGCATCTTCCTTTGAGAGAACATGTTACAGGACTGGTGATAGTTTTTATCCATCCTAATACACTTGTAAAGGAGCTTTTCTCTGACATCCAGCTCTTCCTAAGCTAATGGGACTGCCTGAGTTTATGGATATAAATGGCCCATGGTTAGCTCATTGGTTTTGTGATAGCATCCTCATATTAAAACAAAACAAAACAAAACAAAAAACTAAAAACCAAAACCCAAAAAACTTTAATTTTTGAAATGTTGCAATCACTGATTGGCAGTGACTTATTTGACATTCACCTCCAAACATTGATCCTAGCACCTGGAATTTGGAGGTTTTCAGTGGATTAATATTATTACTAGATTATTTTTCCTTAGTCCTACTCTGAGAAATTTTTCCACTTGTTTTGTTTCTTTACATGGGAAAAAGTTATTTTCTTAAATTGGTCAGCATAAAAGAAACAATCATTTTGGATATTAGGGAATGGAAATAACAATGATTTTCTAGGAATTAATTTTCATGTTTGGGTAATACAAAGTAAAAACAACTTTGAAAACAACCATGATCTTTGCATTTTTTAGTTACCTTTGCTTCTTAATATGTTTTCAAATTATTTACTGCATTATTCCTTTGAGATCCAGTTTGTCTGAGCAAACCTATTCTTAAATATCCTCATGAATCTAAATTGTTTATAATTTTCAACAAGCTGGCAGCATCTTAGCCAAAGCCTTAGCATTATCTTTGACAAATTTCTCAGTTTTTGTTCGAATTACTCAAAGTTCAGTTAAACTTAATCATTTATTCCTTAAATAACATGAATGTGTTCATTATGTTCAGCCTTCCTTTTTCATTATTATGTCACAATCTGGGTCCTTTTCCTAAAACAAATCTTTTGTTAATGTCTCTGTTACTTTTGTTGGGCCAAAATACCCAACACCCAAAATTAAGGAAGGAAAGATTTATTTAGCTCAGTTAGTGGAGGTTTCAGTCTATACTCAGCTGGCTCCAAGGCAGAGTGGCACATGGCAGAGGGCAGCCATTTGTGGTGGTAGAAAACAGCAAAGAGCAAAAAGGAGGTGTAGAGGCTACAGTTGATAGCTAGCTTCTCTCCCCTCTTTATACTGTGATGCAGATTACCCACCCGAGGGCAGGTGTAGCACATCCATAATGCCAGCATTAGATCATGAATTAGTCACAAACTCTAGAAACTGTCCCATGACTACATGAGGCTTTAGGGGGACAACTAGATACAAACCATAACAGTTAATAATATTTATGCTTTGATTCCCTTCAGTTTTAAGCCTTAAAACTGCTAATAAATTCCTTGAACACAGGAAACTATCATATTTGCATGAGTGTAAAGACTATTAAGTAACATTTGTTTAAGGTCAAAAAAAGATACAAGTACAGCTGAAAGGTTGGGGTAACTCCTACCTCAGTATTATAGTGGGAGGCTAGGGCATGGCAGCATGGCTGAAGCATTTGTGCACAACTCACCAACTAAGCAGACTTATTTACTATGGGTGTGGAACAGAAGCACCTGAGTCTAACATGCTATCCTGACAAACCCCAAACCACCCAGTACCAATCATGATAAGAGAATGCACCAAACCTAGCACTTGATAAAAATCTCTAGCATTAATTGATTAGGTTATATAAGAACCTGGAAAACATACCTGCTAGTTTGCCTTCATATCTTGTTCTGTTTTGTTTTGTTCTGTGGCAAAACCATATACCTTTTAGTGTTGTTAGTTTCTTTCTTTCTTTTCTTTTCTTTCTTTCTTTCTTTCTTTTTTTTTTTTTTTTTTTTTTTTTGTATTTTAGGGAAGGATTTACAGGGTGTTCAGGGTCTCACTACTAGATTGCACTTATAGTAATCCTCCTGCTTACAGCCTCCCAAGAGCTGGGATTACAGGTGCACACCACCACACCCAATCTCAATTGCTGTCTCAGTGTACCCTGGGGCCCTGGGGCAGGGCCAGCAAGGAAGGCTTGGGGATTGAATCCCTGCCTGCTTGTAGACACTTTAATCTGCTGAGCTATTTAGCTGGCATATTAGTTTCTTTTTTGATCATGTTAACCCATCTAAACATTTTTCTAAGATTTATTTACCTAATTGACACAGGGTCTCACTATGCATCTCAGATTTATGATCACCTTGTCTCAGCCTTCCAAGTGCTGGGATTATAGGTGTGCACCACCACGCCCAGTTTCAGTGGTGGGCACTACACAAGGCCCATTCGGCATGTGGTACTGGGGATTGAATCTGGGTCTTTGCACTTGTGAGGAAGGTGCTTAGACTGCCAAGCTATCTCTCCTATCCATTTGAGCACTTTTTTGTTGTCTTCCATGGGGTAGTCTTTGCCTTCCAGATTAGTATAATGTCCTACCTTTTTGTAGTTTCAGTCTCATTTGATTGCCAGTAGCACAAGATTTTATATCACTAACAGAAATGAGACTAGATTTTAAGGAAATCTAGTCTAGCTCAGAATGCCTTCAGGGCAGGTTTGGCTGGCTTGAGTTCTGGGATCAAACCACAGTAACCTGAGCCTGATGGCTTTGTTTAAGCAGCCGCTTAAATAACTGAGCTAAGGGGCCTGCCCCTGAGACTAGATTTTAAAACATAACTGTTTTCTTAGCAGCTGGCATGTGAACTTCACATTGAGTGTAAGGTTTATACTCAACGTATGTAGGAAAATACACTCATGAAATTGGAGTTTCAAGTCTGGGCATGGTGATGCATGCCTATAATCCCAGTGCTTGTGAAGCTGAAAACAGGAGGATCACTATGAGTTCAATTTGCTTTGTGAGACCCTGCCCCAAATGCATAAAAAAAGTGGAGTTTCCTAAACAGGCATGCAAAACTAAGCAAAATAAAAAGGCAAAAATGGTATGAAAGATAAGAAAATAGTAATGGTACAAACTTGATACTTGCTTTAATTTTTTCTTTTTCTTTTTCTTCTTCTTCTTCTTCTTCTTCTTCTTTTTTTTTTTTTTTTTGACTTTGAGAAATAAGGAGAGAAAGTTAAAGGTACCAACACATACAGAGGCTGAACAGAAGGCTATGGGTTGGAAACTCAAGCAAGCTTGATGGAAATGACAAAGGCACTTTAAAAACAAATACGCCTAATGGTCTTATAATTTGGGGGTTTCTGTAATGTTGCACATGTTTTCTAACATTGCCATCACCTTAACCTATTAGTGTGCCCTGAATTGAGTGAGGAAGAAAAATATAGGAAAGATAGGAAAATCCTTTAGAAATGATGACTGAGTTGTCTGCTATGAAATGGGGAAACATGAAATCTCAAAGTGGTTGTAAATTGGAAGAGTTAACAAATGTGTTTGATGCAGATGGACCCAAGAGAGCCACCTCACCTCTTGCCTTGCTGCCACTGATAGGATTTAAATCAATTTCCTTGTCTCTTCATAAAGATCCTTATTAGCAAAGACCTTGACTTTGATTTATTTATACTTCTTGCACTGTTAATAAAATATGAAATTCATATATTCATTTTTTTTTATGAGCAGAATATATTTGAGAGAAAGAAAGCTCCTGTCCTGAGAGAGGGATGGGGGGGGGGAGCCTGAGTGGATAGTTCCCCCCAGGATGTTGTCTCTTGCAGGGACTTTTATAGAGGAAAACCATGTGGTGAGGTGGGTCTAAGGCGGTGGAGAAGACATGGGAACTTGCTTAGTTGGGCATGAGGTGGGACAAAACTATGGTCAACCAATGAGATTACAAGCACCATTGCTCAGGTAAAATTGATTAAATCCAGTATCAAATGGGAAAGTGAGTCACGTAGCAAGTGGGCACAAATAGGGAACAGGGTCTCTTCCTGTTGGGAGTTGGGCTAGTGACTCATTTGTGCTCTTTCAAGTTGATTGATACTATTTAGGATATCAATCCCTAATGCCCATCCCTAGGGAAATATGTAGCTGTGCTTCCTCTTTTTGTCTTGGTCTTCAAGTGTGGTGCATATGGGAGTGTCTGTCTCTTCCAAGTTGCAAAGTCACCTTGTCTTCCATCTTGTCTCCTTGAGAGCCTGACCTTGTCTATAATATTTCTGTCTAACTTGGCTGCCTGCAACATTCCCCCCTTTGAAGAAGTAACCCAAACTGCCATGAGGGAACTATGGGAGATGACTGCTCTGGTTTCTTCAAGCTGAAACAGGTCGTAGTTGTTGATCAGCAGTCAGATATATTCTTCAGAAGTTCTATCTAACGGCCCTCAGTAGACACCAAGCGTTTTCATTACAGCTTTGAATCTGAAGACAAAGGCAAAGAAACTATTAAACATACATTGACCAAATAAAAACACTAGTCAGAACATTTTTTAGGTCCATTAGCAGAGATCTCTTATATGTGGGGTTTAATCCTTTTATCTTCCATGGCCATTGGGTACTGTCTCAAACAAACTGACCTTTCCTATTATTACTGGGGAACATGAATTACTGGGCATAAGGAAAACAGTACTTTCCCATTTGCAATTGGACTACTGCCTGGGTAACTACTGACAAATCTGTATAAGAAATCTATTGAAAGTTTAATAGGATTTCTTCTTATATTGGCAGTTAACATGTGTTCCCTCAGACTGAGAGGGAAGACACATGACCACCTCAATCTGAAACTTCTCTGACTCCATCATAAACACTTTCTTTTTCCTTCTGTAGCAGCTGTGGACATTTCTGCTTGAAATTTCTCTTCTCTGTCTGGCTTTCCTGTAGGCTGCTAGTATCCCCATTCTTATTTTCCATCTATAATTCCATTCTGTATCCTTTCTAGAAACACCTCAACTGAGACCAATTCATTTCTGAAAACTCTTCTTACTTCTAAAGCTTGTGTCAGATATCTGGGGCCCACTGAGCAACATAAAACTTTTTGGTCTTAGATTTTACCTGCGTGATTACCTGGGTTTTGGTATCTTCTAGAAATAACAAATTATCTGAGAGATTAGAACATATATAATCAAAGCATGAACATTAGAGCTAACAGGTACATTTATAAACCTTTTTGAGATCTAGCAATCATAACTCACTAGCTCTTAGACTCCTTTATTCACAGAGTCTGATAGTTTGTTGTAAGTCCCTCTAGCTTTAGTTAAGAGAGGTCACATATGTATTAAGTATCAGCACGAAATACTGGAGTTATATTAAAAATCATCCAGGCTTACATACTCATCATGAAATACAAAGCATTTAGTCATATTAAACTAATGTCCATTCAGTGTTTTGGATATGGCTCCCATGGTAAGCAAGGGGCACTGCCAAGGGATTTTTCCTTTCAGTGATGTGGCTCTGAGTTTTACATCACAAATACAATGCCTGGCTCTATCTATAGGCCCAAAGCTATTGGACACTGCATAAGCCAGTTTCTTTAGAACATTTTTATGCTGACAGGTTGTTATCTGTCCTTGGGAACCTGTTTTAACTAGTGAGATACTTTAAGTCTTACACATGAATAACAATATATTACATTTGTAAAACGTCAGTCTCAGCATCATCATTTAGTAAACAACCTGAATATATTGCATTACCTCAGTTATAGCTAAAGCAATATGCTTTCTAAAGTCTGTTTCTATTGAGGTACAATGACTGGAATGAAAGTCAGAGTTGGAGAAGGACAGAGACCTGTGCCAATGTCCAGCAATAGGCTGGGTTTCTTTTCTCTCCTATAGTCACGAATACTCAGGGCTCCTCTGTGGAGACGGCAGGTAGATAGCAGTCTGGCCAGAGGGAAGAGGCAGGCCCCGGGCCCCTCAGTCTTACTGGACCATCTGGGAAGCTGAGTCTGAGCTCTGGGGCCTCCACCTCAGAGTGCAGTCTCACTTCTAGTGGCTGCCTTGGCAGTCAGGGCATGGCTTGTGGGCCTTGTGAGGCAGTCCCTCTTATGCTGGCCTGGCTTCTGACAGCGGTAGCAGATGAATGTCATCATCGTTGAGCTCTTCTTGGAGCCAAGAGAATCAAACTTAGGGTCTGTTTTGAGGTTGCAATAATCGCAGCCATTTTTGATCTCTTTGTTTTCTCTCCTTGCTCTTCTCCCAGTTCCAATTATAGGACACTTAAAACAGTTTTTACCAAAGTATCAAATGAGTTTTCTGGAACAAAAGCTATCTTCTGTAGCTCCTGAACTTATCTATAAGAGTAATCTGTCTGTCTATTGAATTAACATCTCACAAAGTGTGCTTTACCAGTCCCTCTATTAAACATTTTAAGAAATCAGAGGGGTGTTCATCTTTTTCCTGATAAATAGCTAACATTTAATGACTGAAAGCTTGATTCTAGTTCTTAAACCTTGAAGAATACACACTTGAAAGAAATTGTTTTTTCCATTCTTCTGTCTGGCTATTAGTAGCAGGGCTCTGACTGGTTGGGCTCCAGTAGGAACAGGTAATTCCACTGGTTGTCCATCTTTTGAGTCCTCATAACAATATAATATTCCTCTCCAAATGTAATAGCAGCTTATAAGACTCCCTGCTTTTCATAGACGTCAAAGCTTGGTTTAAGATTAACATTATATCTCTAATCTAGTTCATAAGTCTGAATAAATCCTCTAAAAGACATCAATGTACTTATCAGAGTCATCTAAGGCACATGAACTCTGGAAGTTCATAATTTCCTATTTACTTCTTTAAAAGGTATTGTCCTTGAGAAGCTTGCATAAACCCAGCTAAGAATGGGTGTAGCCTTGTAGAGCCATGGATTATAGCTGTTTTAAAAGTCAACACCCTCTAGACTAGAAAGGCAAATAGGGGAAACCTTACTTTCACCAATGGTGGGCAAGGCTGAACTGCCTGGTTTTTCCTGTTGCTCACATCTACATTTCAAAACTTAAATAACAATGACCTTCTTAATGTAAACCAAATCTGAATATAAGACATTTTTACCATTTTCCTTTTTGCATTATCTTTTTAGTTATAAATTAGCATCACAATTGATACTTTCCTCTTCATTTCATTTAAATGGCTCTTTTTTTTTTTTTTGTTCCTTGAATGCCTTCTGGGCACATTTGGCCAGCAGGAGAGTTGTGAGGTTCGAATTCCAGCAACCTGAGGCTGACAGCTTTGTGGAAGCAGCCACTTAGAGGCCTGAGCTAGGGCCAGGCCCCCTAAATGGCTCTTTTTAACATGTAAGGATCAAACATCTTTCTGATGCCTAATGAAGCACACTCTAAAGGAGTAGAGTCTTTGACTGTGAGATAACCTGGAATTCAATAGAAATTACCTTTCTGGGTGTCCCCTCCTTTTTTCTAATTGATTCCTCACCCAGGCATCCCTGAGTAGCCCTCTCCAGAGCAGGTGGATGCTCCTGTTGGAGAGAAGGGAGACAAGATCCCACCAGCCTATCCATCCTTGAACTGGCGCATGATTCCTATCTCCTGAAATATCTTACAAGCACTTCACTTACTCTTATTGACTATTTGTAAGTTACAATTGGTCTGGTGACCTGAATGTCTACAGAAGGAAGCATTAACTATGGCATAAAAGGTCAGTTAGAAGTGAGCACTTCTCAGGCTACAAAGATCACTTCTAGAGATAGATAGACCCATTGACTGGAGAAATTTGGCCCCGTGAACTGACCCAATCTCCATACACTTGATTTCCATCTGATCACCTAGGTAAACATTTCTAGCAACTAAACAAGATTTAACTTGAAGCTCACAGGTGAGACTTATATTTATCATCTAGCAATCACATCTTACATGTTGGTAAAGACAATATAGCTGGCAAAAATCTTACTCTTAGTTAACATATAAGGCACAGATGTAAACTTACCCTGATAACTACTATTGTAAACTGTCTCAGCCTTATTTCTGAAATAGTGACCCATTAACTTGTTCTACTGAAAAGCTCAGGTAGAAGTCCTACTTTACTAGCAGAGAGAGAGAAAGTACAATAGGTAAGTGAAGATCTTTCAGTGGCCAGGGGCCATTTTCCACCAAGGAACCTTCGGGTTTGACTCCTTTTTCCCTCAGGCATTCTTGGTTTCTTTTGGCCCACACAACCAGAGACGTCTCCAGAAAGGAATCCAGCAGTTTCTCTGATCAACATTCCATCAGCCAAAGGCTTCAATGGGGATTCACCAAAGAACAGCTGGGGAAACCTGTCCTCTGCTTCAAAGAGTGGCAGCTTCTCTAAGAGCATTTACTAGCTGGCAGAGTAACCAGTTTGTCCAAGTTCTATAAGGGATAGTTAAAAGCCTGAACAAGATTGCCTAGTACTTTACTTAAAGGATTTAAAGTCCACAACTTATCTCTGATGCACAATGATAACTAGACCTAGGAGGAAAGATTGAATCCTCCCTCACACTAAATGTGTTTTGGTCTCATAAGTGTGCTGCTTTTGGAGATAGCTCCTTCTGGTGTCACCCAGAAGTCGGTTCTCTGCACTGTGTCTCAGGTTTAGCCTCCTGAAGGAGATCTGCCCAGAACACTAAGCCAGGACATTGCTTTTATGTGTCCTCCTGGACGGGCATAGTCCTCTTTGCCTCATCTGACCCAGAGACGGGGTATGTGTCCTTTTTCTAAAATGACTTCTCTGTCTTCGGTGTTAATAAATGCTCATTTTCTAAGGGCTTCACTTAGTTGGAACAATCTATAGTTTTCCTAATTTTACATGCCTCTAAAAAGGAAAGTACAGAGGTGGGAAAATTAGGAGTAAGGTCAAAGCAAGGAAACTGAAACAAATCAGGCCTGACATTCCCTCTAGCATGTAGGGGGGATCAGAACCAGTCCATCTCAGTGAAACCTGTCCTCCAAGTCTTTAAGAATGGTTGCCAACCTAATGTCATTTAACTGGCAAAAGGAGTCCTGTGTTTCATATACAGGAATGTACATTTTCTAAGTCCGAGCTGGCTAAAAGGTCCCATTTTATAGAAGTTTATATAAAATCCACTAGGAGGCTTACTAACATTACTCTAATGCTATGGTCTAAAATCGAGCAAGCGGGCTGGAGAGATGGCTCAGTGGTCTAAAGCACCTACTTAGAACAAGCTTAGCAAAAGCATCAGGGACCGCAGTTCAATCCCCCAGCACCACATGCCAGCCAGCCCTGCCCCCTGGTGGGCTGAGCTGGCCTCTCTCCCTCCCTCT
>NW_004524657.1:5503803-5511057 GCF_000260255.1 Octodon degus
AGTACATTTAGTCACTAGTGCAAACAACATATACGAGTACACAGTAGTCATAAAATGTCCCATTAAAGAAATATCATGAACTTGTAACATTTCCACATTTTAACTTAAGATTTACCGATAACATTTTGACCAACATTTTACCAACAATATAAGAGACAAAACAGAAGCAATTGTAAGCAATTTTAATAGTACTATGTGAAGCAAAAGTGTATGAGGCAAAGCATGAACAATTATGATCAATGGGCAAAGACATGTTAACATTTGAAACATAAATTTGTTACCTAAGCAAGTCCCAATCCAAAATTTATGAAAGAAAAGCAAACTCATACCTCAGTCCAATGATCTTGGTGAGAAACTCCAAAATGATACAGGGAGAAAAACTGGTCTCAGGTGGGTGACCTCCAAACAATACAGGGAACCTCCAAATGACATAGAGAAAAACGATTGCTGGACCTGACCTGCATGAGTTCGTGTTCTCTAAAACCGAAGAATGAATTTTAGGAACATACGGAGGTTATGAGCAGAATATATTTACTGAGAGAAAGAAAGCTCCTGTCCCGAGAGAGGGACAGGAGTTGGGGGGGGGCGCGGGTAGTTCCCGCGAAACTCATATATTCAAAACCATCAATTGGAAAATTTGACCATTGTATGTTTTATTTACTCATTTTTTAAAAAAATATATATTTTTTATTTTAGGGGAGGGTCTACAGGGTGTTCAGTGTTTCACTACTAGATCGGACTCATAGTGATTCTCCTGTTTACAGCCTCCCAACAGCTGGGATTACAAGCGCGTGCCACCACGCCAGTCTCAATCACCATCTCAGTGTGCCCCAGGGGCAGGGCTGGCACAGCAAGGCCCGGGATTGAACTCCCAGCTCCTGCATCTGCTTGCAGGTGCTTTAATCTCCTGAGCCATTTGGCTTGTCTGATCATTGTATTTTTTAATAAAAAATTATATTTACAGTGGTCCCTCACTTATTGCAGAGATTATATTCCAGACACCCCTGTAATAAGTGAAAATCAGCAAAGTGGCAATTATATTATTTTAGTATTTATCTATATTGTAAGGCTTTATAAACCATTCCCACACACGTATTAACCTTTCCTACATTTTTAAAAACACTCCTGATGTTCTTAAATATTTCTAAACTCATAAACCTATGAATTTTAACAACATACATATACTCTATGGTACTGCAAAATGCCATGATATAGCAAAAAATCCACAATGAATAATTTAGCTTAATATTTTTTGAAAACCTGCGAAACAGTGAGTCCTTGGAAGTTGAGCCATGAAATCAATAGTGAGGGACTGCTGTACTTGGAAGCATTCAGAATATCAACAAAGCAGTTGCAACATTTTTTTTCAATTACAGAGTTTTATTCAGTTAACAGAACAGCAATTATTTCATATAAGCTGCATCAGAGAAAACTGAAGATAAAAAACTACTGTCCCCATATATAACTAATTTGTTCTGTGCACCAACAAGAACCTGCTTTAAATTTCCATGCCAATTTACAACCTCCATACTGTGCCAGGAAAGGTTAGTGGCTATTGAAAATACCACCAGGACAGGGCTATCTAAAGACACATTCAGTAGTGTGTTAACTACACCCCCCCACACACACAGAGAGAGAGAGAGAGCGAGTGAGAGAGAGAGAGAGAGAGAGAGAGAGAGAGAGAGCAGTTTAAAAAGAAATCCTACACAGTCTTGCATTTCAATTTTATTCTTCAAAGGGAATGAGTTGTATATGGGGGGATGGTTAAATGCTTTGTAGACAAGAAAAAAAAAACCTGCAATAGAACCAATTTATTCATCCTCCTCCTCCTCTTTGTCCTTTTCTTCCTTCTCTTTGTTCTCCTCATCTTTCTCCTCTTCCTTCTTTTTCTTCGTTTTTTCAGCTTTGACAACTCTTTTTTTCACTGCATTAGGTTTTCCTTTAGCTCAATAGGCAGTGATGTCCTTTGCGAAATTTTCCTTCAGCTTGGAAGTCTCCTTCTTGTATGGCTGCTTGTTACCTGCTGTAGTATTAGTCCACATTTCTCCAAGTTTCTTTGTAATATCACCAATGGAGAGGCAAAAATGTTCTTTGATTTTTGGGCAATACTCAGAACAGAACAAGAAGGACGAAGGAAGCTTTTGGGTCCATTGGGATCCTGGAGCTTCTTTTTTGTTTCTCTTTTAGGACGAGTATAAGTTTTCATTTTTCTTTCATAATGAGTCATGTCTGCCTTTGCCATGTCTTCAAATTATGCTTTCTCTTTAGCAGATGTGGATCTTCTACCTCTCTGAGCACTTCTTAGAAAACTCTGAGAAGTTAGTGGAATCTGGGTGCTTCTTCTTGTGCTACTCTTGGCAAGTTTGCACAAAGAATACACAGGGTGACATTTTGCCTCTTGGCTTCCTAGAATTTCCTTTGCTTTTGGGTTTGTTTTTCTTAGTGAGGCACAGAGTCGCCCATTGCCCATCTGGTTCTCACTAGTCCTGGCACTGTCTCTATGGAGCTCAGTGTACTGCAATGACTGTTTGATCATTGTAATTCATGCAGAAAAATAATTCCAATGTACACTGTGCCTAAGGTTTAGTGTGTTTTTGTATAATTGCCATAACTTGTGACACTAAAGATATTTCTCTGGTATTTCCTACTATATAATTTAGCTTTATTCACATTTTTTTTTGTCACTTGCTGGTAGAACTTAATAGACTAGCTGTGAGCAACTGAGTGAGTATATAGATAAGAGGCTATTGTGACTAATGATTTTGATGCCGTATATAGGCAGAAAAAAGACATTTACATTGTGAACAATTTAGATGATTGCTTTGCTTAATATTTTTTCTTATCTTGCTAAATTTAGTTCAATATCATTGTTACAGTAATTGATACTGTCTAGGCTCTACTTAGTGTTTTGTTTTTTTCCATTTTTCAGGGGAAATTTGGTTGTTGTTTTGGTGAATTGAATCCAAGAAATGGTTTATAAAAAAATCTGAAGATTAATGTCTCCAACATATCAGTAGATAGGAATGGTGGGAAACAGACCCACAGAACACAGTAGTGGTTAAATCAGATTCAGACTCTCTTCAGCTTGCAATGTTTTCAGCTTGGAGAATTCAAGTGTCAGTTGTAAATATACTGAAATAATTTAGGTTAGAGTTCCATAATTCCCTCAAAACTGATAGAATAGGATGGGGCTCTTTAAAGGAGGCAAATATGAGTAAGTCATGTTCCCATACTTAAGAATTACATACATTAGAATTAAAATTGAATATTAATTTAGAAATTAAATTAATATGCAGCAAAGTACCATGAGAGAAGCTCAAATGAGGAGCTGTATGGCTCACAGGAGGACCCTTCATTTCTGGTGACTTGATCGGGGGACATGAAATTAAGGCTGATGTTGAGTTGGATTAATAGGTGAGTGCCAGGAGAGAGGGAAAAATTGAGAGAAGATTACAGGGTAGTGAATAACATCTGTTGTCAGCCAACATCTGCGGTTTGCCTCTGACTATTACTGTCACTGAAATCATGAACCCTGGTTACTTTGCACTTATTTGATAGCAATGGCTTCCTGAATAGGTCTCCCTGTCTTATCTCTTCTAATTTAACCTTGGAAATATATTGCTACATATGTCATTCTATTACTAAAAACCATTCAATGATTTCTCCTTATATCCTTAGGAAGCGCAGTCAGTGTACAAGGTCCTTCATAATTTGACCCAATTCTGCCAGTGATGATGTTGAACCCCTGGGGAACACATATCAATGCAGTGTTTGGAGACATTTTAAGTTATCACAATTCAGGACAAGGTGATTTGTCATTTATCGCTTCTAGTGGAGAGGTCCGAGAAGTTGCTAAGTATCCTACAACCCAGAAGATAGCCTCCTTCAGCAGACAGTTATCTGACCCAAATGACAGTAGTACTGAGCTTGAGAAACTCTGATTCATGTAATATTTAATTAAATTATGTAATTATAAAAACAACATAACAGATTTAGGAAGAAGTCAAAGACTCAAAAAATATAAAACTTAACTAGTTTCAATATAATTCTATTAGCATACAGGTGAGTAACTTGTTAGCTAATTTTATATATCTTATGCATTAGCCAGTCTATGTATAAAGGCTTGTAGTAAACTGTTGAGTCTAGAATGTTATTTTATTTTATTTTTATTTTTTTTGCGGAACCGGGGATTGAACTCAGATCCTTGCGTTTGCCAGTCAAGTGCTTATCCTACTGAGCCATCTCCCCAGCCCCTTAGAATGTTATTTTAGTGGACATAAATTAAGAAAGATTTTTACTAGCATTTTCCTGAAAAAAAACCAATCCATCTGCTCATTGTTAGACTTTTACATGTATTAGTCTGCCTGAAATTTTCTTTTCTGCTTTCCCACCTGACAAATGTCCACTTATCTCTCAATTCCAGATTAATTATCATATTGAAGGGGAAATTTTATTTAGTTGTCCACATAGCTGATTGGTCTAATAATTTCTTTATATCTCACCTAAAATTCTTTACGGAGAGCTATAATTATTTATAACATATGTTTTGTTTCTCCTACATTAAGAATGAGCTTTTTGAAGACAGAACTGTGTCTCATATTTATATCCCTAGGACTTAACATAGTACCTAACACATAACAACCAACCAATAAATGCTGATTTAGTAAGTGAATGAGAAAGGCTGTAAAGGATGTATATACAAGAACAGGGAATAGTCCAGTGGTGGCAAGCCTAAGACCACAGCCTGCTGGTATCATTAAAATTTGCCATCACTGGATAGTCATTGTGGATGAAATGGAAAACAGTGAAAGAATAGTATAAGGTCAGGGTGCAAAGTTATTTGGCAGTCATATATATTATCAAGTTGCCTAGAGATTGTGGTTTATTTGGGAAGATTTAGGATAAATACATTTTTTTAATCAAGAAGTGACAATAAGTGACTCTATAGAAATATTAACTAGTAGAAATAATAAAAATATTTGGTAATCACAAAGCATTTAGTCATTTGTAATGTATGAAACTTATATAAATATGGTTTTATTTATATAAACAAATATAGCATGTGAACTCAATCTCAGGATATTCTCAAGCTTGGAAAACTAATGAAAAGAAGACATTAGTACATCCCTATAGCCGTCCTACTTGTGGTGGATTGCCAACTGGTAGTCAACTTGAACTGAACTAGCGTGCTGCTGGGTGTCAGAGGCCCACCTGAGAATTGTTTCTGGCAGCATAAGAGGCAGAACTGGAGAAGAAGTGAGGCTGTTATGGAAGCTGCTTGGAGGCTGTTGGGGAGCTGTTGGAAGCTGCTGGTTCTCTTAGGCTATTCTCCTAAAGGACCTTGTCCTACTGGATTACATGGTGATCTTTGCTGTTCTTGTTTGAGGAGGTGCTTTCTTTATTTAAAAAAAAATATTTATTTAATTTTTTGACACAGTGTCTCACCACACAGTTTGGGCAGTTTGGACTCACAGTGATCCTTCTGTATCAGCCTCCCTAGTGCTGGGATTACAGGTGTGCACCACCATGGTTTTAGGGTCAGCAGACCATGCGTGTAGTTCTGGGCCTCACATGGCATGTGGTACCAGGGACTGAACTCGGGAACTTGCATTTGCTTGGTAGGTGCTTTGATGACTGAGCTATCTCCTTGGCCCCTGCATTGGCTTTTCTGATAAGAGGTTGGCTGTTCTCAGCCTCAGAGGAACTTAAGACCTCACTGTTGCTGAGAATGGCTATGACACTTTTTGAGAGACCTCTGGTTCTTCCTGGCTCAAGTTCAGATCCCTCAGCCCACTAGCACAGATCCTTCATTCCACTCACGTAGACTTTATGGCTTCCACCACTGACTTTGGTCCTTCTCAGTGCAGATCCACAAAGCAGGCTTGTTTGAGACATTGTCATGGGCTCTAGGCTGCTAATTGGACTTTTGGTAGGCATTGTTATGAGTTCTAGGTCTTCAGCTGGACTCATGCAGGATATTATAGGAGTTAGACCCTAGCTGAATGCTTTGGTGTTTAGTGTGTGGACAGATTTCCTTGGTATATTGGATGATTCATTATTAAAATAATTTTATAAAGCATGTGTCCCATATTGTATTGCTCTCCTTACAAAAGCTCCAAATTATGACACTACTGTTCCCTTAGGATCTGTGTATTCTACTGAAGAATAGAAATAGAGAAAAACAAAGGAATCATGATAGGGAGTCTAGATAGCACTGAAAATTACCAAAGTCAGGCTTGCCCTCTCTCTTTTTATGTAGGTACATTGTCTTGGTACATGCCATGCTGGGCATTGCCATGGTTATCTAGGTTACCACAGAGTAAACCAGTAACTCTTTTTTCTGCACACTCATCTTTTCCATCATCCTTTTTATAGATACATTGGCTTTCCTTTAGGGGATATCCTACTTCTCTTTATATGATCCTAGTATACCTATAAGGCATAATACTTCTACCTACTACTTTTCTAGAAGTATGTTCGAACATTGGCTCACACTGAGTCAATCACCGTGCTACATCCATCTGGACAATTATTAGTCACAGCAAGCACATTTTGACTAGACCAGGCAATCAAAAGTCCTCTCAGGACTTATGGTTAGAAATGGAAACACTTTCTTGTACTTAAGATGAAGACTGTAAGGATATGGGCCTGAATTATCAGTGGCTATCTTTTACAATATATGGAAATAGCCTGCATATGGAATAGAAAATAAGGAAGCCAATATGCCAAGAGAAGCAGACAGAAACAAAAGAAAGCAGAGGAAAGGCAAATATGGTGATACTAAGATTCGGACGTCTCTGAATCACTAGTCTCTGTGGTGTTTTTTTGCAAGTTTATGACTTTTTTTGTATACTTCCTAACTATATGAGTCAACTTATTTTCATTTCAGTTGATTTTTGTTGGGTTGTGGTCATATATAACAAAGGAATGTAACTAGTAAATTTTCCTCTTATCTAAGGGTAGAGGTTTAAGAACACAGGAAAGCTTAAGTGCCTGCCTGGTAAGTGCAAGGTTCTGAGTTCAGCCCCCAGTACAAAACAAAACAAAAAGACAAAACAAAACAAGAAAGCATGCCTTGAATGGTCATCTGGGACAGGAAATATCAGCTTTTATTGCTACACAAAAATTCCATCACTATTGACTAGCAACATAAAGTTAGGAATACTTTATTTTGGCTTTCTACCATATATAAATTACATAAAAATACAGCAATATTATCAAGAATAAAAATACAATTTTTTTTTTTTTTTTTTT
>NW_004524657.1:5511157-5532201 GCF_000260255.1 Octodon degus
TTTTTTTTTTTTTTTTTGTCTTTTGTCTTTTTGAGCCAGGGTCTTGCTATGTAGTTCAGGCTGGCCTTGAGCTCACTTTTTAGCCCAGGTTGGCCTCATAAAATCTTTAGATTCTAATAGAGTTTGCTGCAGTGTGTTGCTGTGGCAGCGAAGAGGGTGAATGATTACTTGAAAATGAGACTTAGTCCAGTCACTGAGAGCCCCAGAAGAGCTATCTCAACCAGGAGCACTAGGGAGACTTTCAGAAACCCAGAAGCTAAGAACTCTCTGGCATTTATTTAGAATAACTGAAAGAGCAGAAGAAAGACAGTTTGGGCAAGGAGCTGTCTTAAGGACAGGCAGTTTTTCTTGGGGAAAAGGAAAGGACAATGGCCAGACTAAATATGACTCACTCATTTAAACTCCTTGTTGATTAATCATTCATTTCTCATAGAACTGGTGTGCTTTTGCCCCACTGTTTAATGATTCACTCCTTGGCCGAGTCCTGCCATAGGAGGCGGACATTTAAAATGTGAATAAAAAACTTGCTCTTCCTTAGTGTTACATCTCAGCATGACTCAGTGTGTGCTGCCGTCCCATAATCTTCCTGTCAGCTGTGAATAGGGCTCCTCCTGCTCACACACTCAGGAATCACAGTCAGAATTCCTCCTTGCTTTTCCACTCCCCATCAGACAATGAGGGGAAAAAGCACAGAATGACTGCATCGCCCACTGATTGGCCATGGGGAGAATGGAGACAGTAGATGTCTGGAAGTTCTGAAATACAGTTGAGAGGATATCATGAGCAGATTGGGTGGTAGTTTTGTTTTATCTATAGGTCTTTGAAGGATGTGTCGTTTTCTTTCTATTATTCAGTCGCCCTGAACAGGGTGTTGGAGACCTATGTTCTTGTTGGGGGCCTGTTAGTTTTCTCAGCCCATTCTCAAGAAGGAAGCTGGTGGTTTAGGATATATTTTCAGTCTAATGAGATTTTTATTAAGCTTTCATTTTCTTTGGCAATCAAGTTCATTAAAAGTAGGCCTTTGAGCCATTGACCTCAGGCAGATTCCATGTATCAGTTATCACACTTTTAAAACATGGTTCTCAGATCTGCTTTATTTTTGTGCTCCTTTGTGCCTCTACCTTGCTTGCTGGAAACTGAATTAGGCTATTAAGCTTGAATTGGAAGATTATATTCTTAATCTGACCTTGGCAAGAAGCAATTTAATCAACTAAGATTGCGTGTGTGTGTGTGTGTGTGTGTGTGTGTGTGTGTGTGAAAGCCTTTCAAATCCTGTTTCTTACTTTTGCAGGCATAAACATATTCAACTTTCCATGCTGGAAGGCCTTGAATTTTTAGTTTTTTTCCCTATGATTTTGTCCCTTCAACCTGTTTCCAATTGGTTAGTCATTTGATTTCATTTATTTATTTATTTATTTGTTAGTGGAACCAGGGATTGAACTCAGGCCCTTGCACTTGCTAGGGAAGCGCTTATTCTACTGAGCCATCTGTTTGATACCTTTATTTCATTTTGTTTTGGCAGTAACTTGCTAAACCATAGTAAGAGGGCACTAATGCACAGTATAAAATCTCTGTTTCCTACTAAACTAATTAAGTACCCATGTAAACTATCTTCCAGATGACTGTGTGATACTTTCCCCAATTATTTTGCTAATACAAAGCATATACTTTCATTTTGGTTGCTGATACCAGTTCATTTGCTGTTCATTATCTGCTAAGACAATTCACATACTTTAGGTTATCTTATACTAACACTTCATATGCAGGTACTTTTTTTTATGGGGATAATCCATGCTTGCTCACACAACAGACATTCTGAAATCTCGATGCTAGTATAACAAAGATTTAATATTGTTCACATTATGTGTACAGAAGGAGTTAGTAGACAGTAGATAAGGAAAGTGCTGTCTTTTTAGTCCCTCAAAATATCTTGTCCTCTAAATAACTATTACAAAGACAACTATATGCAAAATATTAAATATTGTAAACATCCTACTAATCTGTTTTGAAACTGTTTCATGGCTATTTTATCTTTTTTCTCATTAAAATGAATAAAAGTTAAAAAGCACACTAATAATAGCTCTCCCAGTCTATAGCTGCCAACTGTTATCTGAAGTAGTTAACTGCCTTTTACAGGAGGAAAGGATTAGAGCAGCATGCCAATTCTCAACTCCTCAAGCCTTGACTTAAGAATATTCCTTCCACTCATCTCCCATGCATCTTACTTAGTGACTAAGCAGTAACCTAATTGTACCAGTCAGCTTTCTCTTACTGTAACAAGGGCTTGAGGTAAATCAAGTTATAAAAATACAGGGTTATTGGTATCATGATGAGAAGCACATGAAGGAGTAAAGCCTCTGCCCTAATGATGGCCAAAAAGCAAAAGGGGGGTGATTGTGGCTCTAATGTCCCTTTCAAGGGCACATTCTCCTATGACCTAATGCTTCTCACTAGGTTCCATCTCTTAAAGATTCCACACAACATGTCCATCTGAGGACCAAACCTTTCACAAATAGGCCTTTACAAATCCAAGCTGTAGCATGAGGTACAAAATGGATCAGGAAACATAAGGGGCATGAGAAATAGTTGGTGAGCTGTCTTTGCCCCTGGCAGCTAATGTACATGAAAGATGTCTAGTCAAGAAGATCCTGAATGAAAGCATCTGGTAGTTATTAGTTCTGCTCAAAAATATTCTCAATTCACTTTCCCAGTATGTGTACTTCCCTCTGTTTCCCAGGAGTTAGAGTAGTCATATGCTTTGGTCATTTATTACTTTAGGCAATTACATGCTAACAGAGAGGTATACTTTTTTCTAGTGGACTCTTTAAGCCTTGTATCCAATATGTTATGTATTATTTTCACATCTGCCTTCAGTCCCAGCAGTGTCTCACTGCTCTGATAGCCTGGATACCCAAGAGAGCATGACAGCAGCAATCCAGCCAAACTATAATAGGCATGTGATGAGAATGCAAACTATGTCACAGCTTTTGATTGCTAAGACTTGGGTGGTTTTTTATTTCTGAATTTTAGTCAATTCCAATAATATTGTATCTTCTCCTCATTCTCTCTTTAATGCTGGGGACTCAGTAATGGAATTTTAAACTGGTTTCTTTACTTCTTTTATTGCTGTTTTGCTTTGGTACTTCTGCATCTCTTTTTATTAGCAATGACATTCTCAAGCAGCTTAATCAAATTTTCTAATAGTTCCTTGGGTATTACTGAAGTCAGGGGCTATTTCCAACCAGGAGCTGAATGATAGGAGAAGGACCACCAGTGACTGTTCTTGTTTCTGCTTTCCAAGCATCACTAGTCTGAGTGTTAATTTTAGCAGAAGGTCCTTCAAATATGAACCCATTCAGTGTCTGTTTTCTTTTCCTCCTGTTTCTGTACTGTCCTTTCTTCATTTTATTTTAAGAAACATCTTTGGTCATATGATAACAGGACAAAACATTAGAAGCTGCTTCATTGTAAATATGAATTTAACTACAGGGAGAATTATGACATGACAAATTCCTTAGTTTGGATTCAAGGAAGTTTAGTTTAGTTTTTTTGGGGCAGAACCAGAGGTTGAACTCAGGCCCTTGCCAGGGAAGCACTTATTCTACTGAGCCATCTCCACAGCCCCCAGGAAGTTTAGCTTTGAACCTTGTTTCTGTTGTTTAATAACTATGGGGATTTTAGTTCATTTCCTTCATCAGTAAGATGGGGTCAGTGTGTGCTGGGCATTCCAAAGTGTTGTCATGAAAACAAAAAATGTATAACGGAGGTTAAATAATTTGTTTTTATTGTCTTTGCAATCATCATAAAATCTAAAGATACTGTTCTCATACAACACCTTTCAATATAACATTCGTATTAAATGTTTTTAAGAATTCAGGTTCTATTTATTCTCCAGACTTGTGTTCTTTATACAAGGTGTATAACACAATCATACAGAAAAAAACTTTGGTGAGGCAACAACTTTGAGAACAAATATTTAAGGTAAATATCTATTATGGAATTTAGCCTAGGTAATATACCCAGTTACATTTTAGCTTTTGAATTATATACAACAAAAAAAGACTAAAGGGAAAGAATTGAATGTATAAAGAATGTAGGGGAACTCTGTATCACTTACATTGGGTAATTTAAGCACAATTAAAATTACAAGCACTTTTCATATTTTGAATTCTTTTCACAAGAGAATTGGTAAAACTTGTAGGTGATGATGAAGATTGAAGGAACAGTGCTAATGGTTCGTTCTGTGGCTGTCCAGATTCTTCGCCCCTATTGCACTATTACGAATCATCCAGAGATTTTTGTGTCCCTAACTTTACTAGAATAGTTGCTTTCTTACAATTTCAAAGAATTTTCAGTTTCTCTTTATGAAGGTCTCTAAGACCTTAAGTAGAGTCCCTACTGATGGTCATTTCTAGATAGCTAAACGTTCTGTTTCCAATTGCATATAATTTAAGGTGGGTAGGTCAGATCTCGTCCACTGCTCCTTGATGTCTGTTATCAACTGTTGTAGGCTTTGCTTCCTGCCAAATAGGCTGAACCATGTAGACCACATCACAGACCCCTACAGCCTTTTTTCTGATTGTTTGGGTAGTTTGTCAATGAGGGGTTCTGGGAGTAGACGGAGGAGTAGAGAGAGTGACGTTTTAGAATTTTCCTGTAAGGGCTCCTCTAGCCGGCTGAGTCCTTTCAGCATAGATTCTCTGGAGGATGTAGGCAGGACTCTGTGGGTTTCTGCATTGTGTCTACCCTTATTAATGACTTAGGCATTAAGCTATTCCTAACCTTTAGACATCTGGCTCCCACAATCTACAACTTTGCAGATAGTCTCTTTGTAAATAAATCCTCATGAAGTCATTCTTCTTTGAACTACACCATCTGTTTTCTCTTGGAAAAGTAATTCAGTGGATGTCTCTATTTCAGTTTACTGTCCATGTTCTTATTTTCTCTCTTATTGTTGTTGTTGGTACTTTGTCTATATATGATGACTGCTATGCAAGCCTGTTGTGTGTATTTTTTCTATTTATTATTATGTATGAATTATGAGACTGTACTTTTCACATCATATATATATATATATGTACACACACACACACATATATATATATATTTCAAATAATTAAAGACATACCAAAATGAACAGATATAGGTTGGAGAGATTTTTTATTCTGAAACATTTGAGCAGGTCATTATTAAGAATCCCTAGAATTCCAATACATTAGTGAATATTTTCTACAGTACAGTTTTCTGTATAATCACAGTAGCACCTCAAAATCAAGAAGCTAACATTGATAAATTACCACAATTTAAATCACAGATATCATTCAATTTTTGCAAATTATCCCAATTATGCTTCATACAAAACAATTTAATACATCAAATCTTGCAATTAGCTTATATGTCTTATTTTCTATAAAAAGGAACAGTTATCAATTTTCAAAAAATTATTTCCATTTTTACTTTAGAGTTTTGTCATGTTATTTCATAAAACATCTATAAATTGGGTTTGTCAAATGGTTCTTCTTGACTAGATTCAAACTGTGTCTTCTCTACACAGTCCTGAATTTGTGCTCTTGTTCACCCTGTTAATTGGTACACACTTTCAGTTTATCCTGTTTCAGTAATGTTAGCTTTAATAATTTGCTTAGGTGATATTTGTAGATTTCTCCACTTTGCAGTTACTCTTCCTCATTGCCATTCTGTAGATAGGTGAGACTAAGAACACACTTCATTCATTATAAAACTTAATAGTAATTTTAGAATCTATTGATGTTCTTGGTACAATTATTACTATGATGGCTGCCAAATGATTGCTTTCTAATATAATAATTTTTCTGCACCTATTAGCTTTACTATTGTAAGGAATTTATTCCTCCCAATTTACTTTTCACTTATGCATATTAGGGTGGATTTATGAATGTCTGTTTTATTCAGACAGGTTATTATTAATACTGATACTCAGAATGTTACGGATTTACCAGTGAGAGGTCCGTTAAACTGGCTTCATAATTATTTAACCATATACTTGATATAACAAAGTCAATATTCAGGTTTATCTTTAATTTACCCTGCTCTAACCCCAAAGCAAACCATGTCTCCAAGTAGTTGTGATGTCATTTAGTAGAAAATTTAATTTAGAAACCAAGATCTGGACTCAAATGTTTTTTCAAATATATATTTCATTCATTTTAATGAGTAAAAAAGATAAAATAGCAAGGTAACAGTTTCAAAACAGGTTAGTAGGACAGTTACAATACTTAATACATTGCAAATTGTTGTCTTCATAGTAGTTATTCAGAGGAAAAGACGTAGCAATGATATCGTGTCTAAACAACATTGGTACAAACCTTTCTTCTCATTGAACTAAGAGAAAGTAGCTGTATATCTAGCCTAACTATCTTGTACATGGGCTCAAATGTTTTTAAGTATTCTTGTACCTAGATCTTGCAATAGATAGAGCTTATAAATGTGTGTATGTTTTCCATATATATATGTATATATATATATATACACTCAGAAACACAATATATATATATATATATATATATATATATATATACTCAGAAACACATAGGTATCTAGCACTACATAATTAGCTACCTCAGAACACAGTGGCTTAAAGCAATGAACATTTATTTTGTCAGTTTCATGCAGAATCAAGAAGTGGGTTAGTTGAGTGCTTCTGGCTTGTTGGATATCTTGAGGTTTCAGTCACAATCTGAGCCAGGACCATGTTCTTCCCGAGACTTGATTGGGGGTGCAGAATCCATTTACAAGATGACTTGCTCACATGTCAGGCAAGTTGGAATTGGTTGTTGGGTGTATCCCTATTTCTTCATGTTAGTGACTTTAATATAGGGCTGCTTGAGTGCTTTCATAACATGCTGACTGGCTTGTCCAAGAGGGAGTAATAGCAAAGAGGAAGTGTACGTGTCTTTTATGACATAGCCTTAAAAGTGTCACTCAGTCATTTCCACACCTCCTATTAATTACACAAGTCAGCATTACTCAATATGTGTTATGGCTTCTCATTAGATGACGCCCCCAGAACCTTATGTGGTGATAGCTGGGGCTCTTCAGAGATGGCTGGATTTGTGGTGGAATGAGTGGTGCTGGGACTAATTGTGTGATGCTAGGATTAAGGGTGCCCCCACCCTGGGCATGAATGCTACCTGCTCAAAGGGTGGGTATGGAATATAAGGCACATTAAGAAGGTTTGCTGCTATTTCTGTTGTTGCTGTTGCCTGCTGATTCACTGCTTTTCTGCTTTCTGCCTGCCATACTATGAACTGTTTCTCCTCTCTGATGCCCTTCTGACATGCCACCTGTTTGAAAGCCAACTAACTATGCACTGAAACCTCTATAAACTGTGAAGTTCAATAAACTTTTTTCTCCTTCAGCTTTGGGCATCAGGTATTTTTGTCTCAGCAGTAAAAAAAAATGTAACTAAGACAGTTTAGAAAGAAGCTACATAAAATATTAATAGATACAGGCATGAAACATCTGGGTCCATTTTAGAGGCTGACTGTCATGGTAGCTATAGTTATATTATCTACCTATTTATCTGTCTATTTATCCTAATGCCTTTAAATCTAATCAAGAAACAAAATCCATTCTAGCTTTTGCCTTTCTGGGACTGTAAAAAAGCATGCTCTCAATATTTCCATATGCTCTCAATGTAGCCAATTACCTGGATCTTGGCCCCGCTCCTACTGCCCTATACATGTGCACCCTTCATTCATGTGGACTTGCTTACCACTCCTAGGCATCTCCAGCCTTCTTCTTTCCATTCCACAGGGAATAACAGCTTTGCAAGACTCCACTTACTGGTTTCTGGACTTAAGAAACTAAATAAGCATTTTGAATTATAACTGGGCAATAGGAATAATTTATAATTCTTAGATTTAGACTACTGAAATAAAGTCTAAGTTTAGTGTATACAGAAAAAGAACCCTCACATCTACACATTCTTATTCTTTATCTGAAGAGTTGTTACTACTCTAATCTTTTTAAAAATTCTTACTTATTTAATTGTTACAGGGTCTCGCTATGCAGCTTGGATTTGTAGTGATCCTCCTATCTCAGCCTCCCCAGTGCTGGGATTACAGGCACACTCTACCGTGCCAGGTTTTGGTGGCTGGTACGACATGCCTGGGGTTCCAGTGCCAGCACACTGGGAATCGAACTTGAGTCCTTGAGCTTGCCAGGCAGACACTTAGACTGCTGAGCTATCTCACCAGCCCCTGCTTTTCCAATTTGACAAAGATAGTTTATGAAGGATATATCTAAATCTTTTCACTTCTTTTTCTCTTATTTTCCTTTTCCATTCATTTCTGTTTTTTACTTCTGTGTTCTTTTTGCTTCTTGTAGCATTCTCTCTCTCTCTCTCTCTCTCTCTCTCTCTCTCTCTCTCTCTCCCCTCCCCCCTCCTTAATTTGCTTTGCTTTAGGCTTGCCAGTGACCTCTACTGGCACACTCAGAAATCCTGCTTCTTTTTAGAAGTCTCTGGTGATTGTGTGGTGCTGAAGAAGCAAACCTCAATTGATACTTCATTAAAAAATATATTGAAATAACCTTTCACATGTTTCCTTTGAGAATAGGACAATAGAAGTTTTAAAAAGTCACCATTATTTGCACATCTCTGCTGAAGAGCTTACAAGTGACCTGAGGACTTCAACTTGAGAATAAGCAATATGAAGATATAAGGCAATATTTCAAACACATAATTAATAATTACTCTAACAATATGCTTTCTCTAAAGTATATGCTGATGAATCACACTACATATCATTTCTACTCTTGTCATTTATTTTCCCAGAAGTGAGGGTGATTTATTAGATGAAACATTTCCTGAGAATTATGAGGCAAAGGTTCTAGAAACATTAGAGGGATAAAATCATGGATGAGCAAGCTGTTAAGTGATTATTTCATTATTCCTTTAATGTAGGAAGATAGAGCATTTTTTTTTCAAGATTCAAACTTGGATGTTTGGCTTAGTGAAATAGCCAAGCAAAATGCATGCAGAGAATTTAGAGAGGAATGCTTTTCTTTATTCACAGAAGCATCAGTTCATGATATTTTTCTTGTGGAACAGCACACAGTACAGGTGACAACACACATGTCAGAGTCTGTGTGATGACACACCCAGGACCAATAAATCTGGTGCCTCACTTGACGGTAAGTTGTGAAGGAAGTCAAAGGAATGACCCTTGGAGTTTGCACTTTGGAGAATGCATGCTCAGTAGTGAACCAGGGAAATCTGAGCAAATGGAATTTTATGGAGATATATATATATATATATATATATATATATATATCACCAGCAAATATCTGTAACTTCGTAATTTTTGTAATGAAACTAATCCTTGGTCTTTAGTCTTGAAAGTTAACATTCATTCTAGCTCCCATTTATAGAATCATAAAGGTCAGAGACAGTTCTCTAACAGGTGAAAGCCCTTCTCCAAAGAAAATTTTCTAAAATGATTTTTTAAATGTCACCAATATACCTCAACTTCTACAGGAATAGTAAATGACTGACTTACTGATTCTCCTAAAACAGTGGCAAATATAGGTTCACAGACATGAGTTCTGTATTCTAGTCCTTTCTTCATTATTACAAAAGAAAAACATATTAGAACTGGGAGAACTAACTACGATATGCTCAGAGAAGATTAAAAGACTAAACCTAATTAAAACAATGGGCAAAAGACAAAAAAGAAAAAAATAATAATAAATAAAAGAATGTGCTTTTAGGAAGATAACAAAAGTGCTGGTTTAATAAGAGCAGAATAGCCACATATGTTGAGCAAAAACACATAAATGAAAAAAAAAAGAAAAAAGCACTGTACATAAGAATGGAAAAATGAAAACAGTGAAATTCACAAATAATGATAATTATATTGGTTTACTCTGCCAAACATTATGCAGGTAATATTTCTACTTATTGCTTTACAATCAATAATTCATATTTGCCTTCTGTATACTTTTAACCAGAAATGTAATTAAAAAAAAAACAAAACAACTAAGCCCATCCTTACAAAAAATTTTATGAGAGAACTCAAATGCAGTCCTTATCTTCTTTTAATATCAACAGTACTTTTTATCTCTATTCTCAGGTTTATTCTGCCTACCTGGAGATTTCTAGTACTTACAGGACATCCTATGTCTATAAATATATCCAATTATCTCCTAAAACTGATCTCATTGGTCTGCATGTGGTCACATGATGGTTGCCTGAACCAACCACTACAATTAGGATAGAATGTGCTGATTGGCCAGGCCTGGGTCACCAAGTGAACAAGAGAGAGATATACATCATAGAAGCTGAGAGTAAGATCTTATCACAATGAAAATGAAAGTGTTGTTCTAGAAAAGAGGGTAACTGATGCCAGACAGACAAGATGATATATCTGTATCATAACAGGTAATTTACATTACAATGTAAGATGGGAAGAGAAGCTAGCCACTTGAGCTGCTGCTACCTCTCCCTTGTGCTCTTGCTCTTTGCCGCCACCATGAAAGGTTGCCCTCTGCTATGTGCTGCTCTGCGTTGGACCCAGATGAGTATGGACTGAAACCTCCAGTAACTGTGAGCTAAATAAACCTTTCCTTCCTTCATTTTGAGTGTTGGATATTAGTCCCAGAAACGAGAGAAGAGTCACTAAGACACTGTGTAAGTCAACTATAGCAAGAATTCAAATGTAATCATCATATTCTACCATAACTGCATATAAACTTGATAGTTCACCTCCCTTGGACTTCAACTAGGGTCACTACTAAAATTACTAATTTCTATCATTTGATGATGGTTAAATTTTGGAGTTGGAAAGGAGGAAACAAATCTAACATTTATTTTTTTTTTAATGTGGTGAAGAATGTTAGAGGAAACATTTTTACTAGATTGTTTCATCTCATTGTTAACAAGAAATGTTATGAAATGAGCATTACATTTTCCTCTGAGGATTCTCTGCTTGACCATCTCTGCAGACAGGATGTGGTATCAGAGGGACAAACATGACTTCATGTTTCCTCTGCTAATATGGACCTCTGAGGAAGAGGAAACAGATTTTCCAAAGGGTTAAGGTTTAAGAGCTCTGATGCCGACAAAATGCAGTTACTGGTTTGCCTCACTTTCACACCTACCAATTTGTCTTTGAAATCATGGATCATCTTTCTGTCAAGTAAAAACACTTTTAAAAACAATACATTGCTTAGTGAGTTAGAAATAATTTTTTGTAAACTAATGGCAATATTCTCAGTTACTTTGTGAAGACAACAAACTCTTCTGAATTTCCAATGTTGTAAGGGAATCTACTAAATCTTCATGCTTTTTTTTTTTTAAAAAATTACTTATCTATTTATTTATTTGGTGCAGGGTCTCTCTATGCAGCTTGGACTCATAGTGATCCTCCTGTCTCAGCCTCCCCAGCACTGGGATTACAGGCGAGTGCCACCATGCCCGGTTTTAGTGGCAGGCATGGCACACTTGGGGTTCCAGGGCTAACACAGCATGCAGTACCAGGGATGAACCCAGATCCTCGTGCTTGCCAGGCAGGCACTTAGGCCATCAAACTATCTCCCCAGCCCTTCATGCCTTTTTGTTCAAAGACTGGTATATGTTAGTTCTTGTTGGGATGCTGTCTTTTTTTTTTTTTAAATTGAGAAACAAATATCAATGAGACAGTTTCCAAGCTGATTAATAGGACATATTCAATAATTAATAAATTGTACTTTGTTATCATCTCAGTGGTCATCCACAGCAAAAGAAGCAGCCAGGATATCCCATCCAAACACTACTACTACAAATCTTTCCTCTCACTGAACCAAGCAAAAGCAGCCATACATCTATTATGACTAATCTGTATGTACAAATACAAAATGGTCCTTCCTCTGTATCCCCCCTCTCCAGTTCAGTCCTGTAAGAGATGGGTATTCTATTGGCATCTAAATATTATAGGTGCTTGAATACAGCAAAACAATCCAACACAGTCCAGTAGTCCACAACAGTAGTGGGTTATCCACAGAAGTTGTTGACTTGAGCCTTTTACAGCTCAGCATATTAATATGGCTTTACTTTATATACCTCATTTTTATACTTTTTTGCTGGATGGTTAAGACCAAGATAAAGCAAGACCTCTATAACAAGAAATGTAACTTTTGTATCTGATAAGGTCAGTCAAGCCCCCTCAGGATTTAGCCTGTAACCCTGTACTGCACTTTGTAGATCCTTTGTCAGTGTCAGCCATGTGGACAAGTCATGACCATTGCTTGACCAATTTGCTCTCTGCGAAAGCCTGAGAGAAAGTTTTCTCTCCATGTGACTCTCCTTAGGCACAATATACAACATTGATCACATTCCTCTGTGGCTCCATAATCTCTTTGATCAGAAAATTTGAGGCACAACTTAATTACATGATGTTACAGTGTAGGTTCTCCTATGTCCCGAGTCTTCACTGACCTTGAAAGGCTAGGGCCAAAATGTTGGCTGACCCTGCAGCCTTTCTTCTTCTCCAATTTTTGATCTGAAAACTTGAGTTGTTAACCCTCCAGAAGAGAAGCTTATTATTACCCTGCAACATATGCAATTTGGTTTATAATAACTGTCTAAATATCAAACATCGTAGGCATAACATGGAACAGGTATCTTCCATCAAGTATTCATGTGTTGAAATTTAAGTCCTTACAGAATATGAAGAAAAAAATTAAAAAAATAGAAATAAACACATATTTTTACACCAAAATTTAGAAATCTAACCATACATAGCGTTGAAGCAGGACAGTCCTGTGACATTTTTTTTCTTTTTGTTGTGTCTTTTTTTTCATTTATTACCCATTTAAAAAAAGAAAAATAACAAACAAAAAAAACACTTGTCAGACAGTATGGTAAAAATTGGTATGTCATGATAAGAAGTATGTATTTAGAAGACCAGAATGACAGGCATTCCAAGCGTGACCCTTCTATTACACATTGCTATCGTCAGTGCAGTTGCTTGGTTCACAGGTAGCAGCATATATGGGATGCTGTCTTATGGGTGAGGTACTAATAGTCCTGGTCAAGACACTTAGATCTCCAGACTCCTCAATGACTAGACCCACTGGAAAATTAAAGAAACTCCTCAGACTATGATTTGCTTAATCTCATCATATTCTATTCTGTGGTAAATAAGATAGAATAGGAACTTAACATGAAACATCTCAATATGAACTAGTATGATGACTGATCTGTTGTTTAAATGAAAAGGAAACATAGAAAAAAAGAGACAGTAATCCAACTTGGTCAGGCAAAACCCAAAACACAAGTTATAAATATTCTTACTTCATTAAGAAAATGAAGTTTGAGATAATTTAATTACTCAGATTAGATTAATAAAATTTATCTTACTCAACTTCTTTTGTATTTGACGAGTTACTTCAAGAAATACTGACATAATTGGATAAACACAGATATTTTAAAGGTAAATGGAGGAATCTGATGTTAGATGTTAATTATTTTTTATAAAGATAGGTGCTCTGAACATCACAAGAAAAATTGATAAACAGAAGACATCTGGTGATATACACCATGCTCAATGAAATAGCAATCTAGTTAGTGATGGCCAACCTTTTAGAGCTTTCAGTGATACAAACAGTGCACTGCAGCATGCATACCATAGGCTCACCAACACTTGAATCTAGGCAAATGTACCATTCAGGAGCTCCTACCCAGAATGCTGCAGTGGTATGGCAAACCTGTATGCTAAGCAGGTATAGGTTAAGCCAGGTTGTTGTTTAAAGACCCAAGAAGTGAGCTCAATTGTGTCACTGAAAAATATTTGTAAGTAGGAAGCTAAAGGTGAGAAATCAATGTTCAGGAAGTGAATTTCCAACAGCAAGGAAAAGCTCCAAATTCTGAAAGAGCTAGTCTACTATGAGAGCCATCAAAGTGAAGACTTACATGAAGGGTTTAAATAGAAAATGGATTATCAAATGAGTAGGGACAGGAATTCACCATAAAGGTGGAATTGTCGTGTGGATTATTCAATTTGCAAACATTTATGACTATTGTGCAAGTCACTGATTTACTAAGTTCTAGAGTACAAAAGAAAATAGCATTTAGTCGCTGTCCTTTAATTGCTCACAATTAGACCTGGGACATGAGTTTGAAGTGTCAGGATGATGAATGCTGAAATAGAATTGGCATTACTCACAGCTTTGCTATCATACATCAGGATTAGACGTAGAGATGACAAATCAGAGGTAGAATTCCAGATGAGGACTAAGTAATGTATGAGAAAGGGAAGACTGTGACAGTAAACAAGAGTTAGGGTTTGCTATCACTGAGACAATATTTACAAGAGCATATGGACAAATTTTCTCAGTCTTGACCCATGATATATTTTCTCCTTCTATATCCCATCATTTCATGGAATCATCAGATGAAGGCCTGTAGAGTTGGAGTTCCCATTTATTCTCAGCAAATAATAGACTTTACATATTCAGTTCATCTAACTGAATTTTTTGTCAAAAAATACAATGGAAAAATGTGTTGAAAGTACAACATTCCTGCTTTTGTTGAGGAGATGCTGTCCCAGAAAAAGCAGACATGATAAATCATGTATATTGTCTATTTGTTTATTTCTCTCACAAGAGAAATCTTACTTTATTTACCTTCCAAGGGGTAATTTAGAAATTAGTACTCACCTATGATTTCTGTATATATTCATTACTGTTTATGCTAATTCTGAGTATGCAACCAAAATAAGTATGCTACAGAATAGGATTACAAAACAATGTAACATATACAGGCAAGTTTATTTTTTTCTATTCTGCCAAGTCTTAAGTCTAGCCCATTATTAAAGAATCTATTTGGAAGCATGCAATGGTAGTATTCAAATTGTTATTGTTTGGGACAATAATGTCCCCTACAGGCTCATGTATTCACAGGTGGGCTTTTAGAAGGTGACTGGCTCAGGGAAGGTGCTAATTTTATCAGTAGATTAATCCATTAATGAGTTCATAGCTAAATGTGCAGTTAGACTCAGAATTTTCCAGAGAAGTTGGGGCACTGAGCTGTGACCTGAAGGAGTGTATTGCCATTCCTTATCCCTTTTCTCTCTCTGCTTCCTGCTGCCATGAGCTAAACAGCTTTCCTCTGTTCTTGGCTTCGGCCATGATATTGCTACCTTTGAACCAACCATTCATGAATTGAAACCTCTGAGATCTTGGTCCAGAACAACTTTTTTTTAAGTTGGGAATATCAAGTGTTTGGTCTCTGCAACAAAAAGCTGACTAATACACAATCCAAATGTAGGAATCAGGAAACTAGATTTCAAACCCCACCTTCTCTTTTTGTGGTGTAATCTTAGCCCAATCGCCCAATGGCTATCTACTTGTTTTCTTAACTCTAGAGTGCCAAGGTCATGCACATGTTGTAAGCTTAAGATAAAAAGATGATGGCATATGGGCAGTTGCTTCAAGTTGGAATGTGTGGCTTTTCCAGTATCATTTCACCCCCTCCCCTCTGTATGATCCCTTTGTTTATCCTTATAGTTAATAACATGAAGGGCCGCGGAGATGGCTCAGTAGACTAAGCACTTGCCTGGCAAGCGCAAGGGCCTGAGTTCAATCCTCGGTTCTGGAAAAAAAAAAATAACATGAAATAACATTTGATGTGAGGCCTCTTGTTCAGAACTTTTTCCTTTTATTTTCATTCAGAAGTACTTTTGTTGTCTTCTACTATCTAGGAAAGAGTGAGGATGCAAAGCAGCTCTTCTTGTTTTCTTGATGGTCCATGGAGAGGAGCTGGCTGCCATTTTTCTGGAGCATATGGCTTTGATTTTAAGTAAAATTTAATAGCATGTAAGTTTTTCTCTCTATTTTCTTGTAATTTGGATTGGTCAGAGAAAGGTAGTTTTCATGTAGGATATCTTAATTTATAATCACCAATTTACTAGAAGACTTCTATCCTGAAATTATTACTCCTGTCAGAAACATAGGGACAAAAAGTGTAGAATGATTTAAGTTTAGTAATTGAGGAACTAATGATCTATTCTCAACTAGAATTTCTCAAGGGCATACTGCTCTGATTATATATTTATTAGCCTATTTTTCTTGCATGCATTTAAAGTAGATTGTGCTTCTATTATCACATTAAATATATGTTATGAACAAAGACCAATAAATAATATTTACTGAAAACCATAATTATTTATCATAGATTTTAAATGTTAGTAATATTGCTGGCTCCATTATAGATAACTAATCAATGTTCAGAAAAGTGAAGTAAATTCACCAGGTCAAAGAATTAGCATTTTTTCTCTTCAGGACTTCAGTCCTGGTCTACCTTTATAAAAATGAAACTTCACAGTACCTTGAGGCAAACTTCAACAGACTGCTTGCCAGAGAATGGTCATATTTGCTTGCTTTAAATGTATGTATTTTAAATGAGGAGACACATCTTTGTCTCCTGGCTTGGCAGATAGTTAGGTTTCAATAAATATAGACTAAATGAGGAAATGCATCTTAGTTGCACTAGAACTGAGTTTGCTGCATATTTCAGAATTACACTGGTGAGCTTTCTGGAGGTGTGTGCAGTTGTGGCCACAGCTGAATTGACAATGATTGTTCATGAGTCCTCTATGGGAGGTGGTGTCCCACAGGAAAAGTGCTGGGTAGGAAAGCCACAGAGATTTATTGATTTATTTGCTAGACATAACTCATGGTCATATAGGAAGTTATTTTGTGGTCGCATCAATAAGGTATTTCCGAGCTGCCACATCCCTTCCCTCTGCCGCCTCTTCCACTGGTCTGAAGTCTTCCTGTTCTGTGGCAAGCACAGTTATACCTTCACCATCAACCATCAACCCTGGGATCCACAGCACCAGGCTGCAGTAATGAGTAGAGGAGATAAATAGTATCAAGGAATCAATGTTTGAAAGATGTAATATATAGATAATTCCATCTGAGCATATCCTTATCGTTTGCTGATTTAGCAGATGGAAGCTAAAGCATTCTCTTTGCATGAGAGTCATATTTTCTTGTATTAACATTTTACTGACTTTATGAAGTTTTCTGATTATAAAATATGTGAATGCTAGAGAACTTTATAACAAATGGAAAAAATTCAACTTCTTTATTGTAGTAAATAGATAATTGTAGACATTTTGTACATTTTCTACTAGACTAGAATTTTTTGGCAGTTGAGATGCAGTATGCATTTGTGTATATTTTTATATATATTTAATATTTTAGGCACATTTTTCTAATTTATTAAAGTAGAAAAAAATCTCAAAGATTTTGTTTTTGATGTTGCAATTATTGTTTATATTACTTAAATTCTCATAAATATAAATGCATAATGTTTGCATAATATTTTTTTTCTTGAAGACTAGCCCTATTTTTCCAAAGTCACATAACTGACTACTCCCAGGATTAGGATTAGAAATGATTTTCTTTTATTTTACTAAAGGTATAGTCAAAGTAAATTTTAATTTTTATATATCCTTGGAGGACAATATTAAATGTAGAACTGAAATTTTTACTAAAATAAAATTATTAAGGCTGGCCAAACAGCTCAGTGGATTAAAGTACCTGCAAGCAGGCACAGAGGCCAAGAGTTCAATCCCCACACCTGCTGTGCCAGCCCTGACCCCGGGGTGTGTTGAGATAGCAATTGAGACTGGTTATGGTGGCATGCGCCTATAATCCCAGCTCTTGGGAGGCTATAAAAAGGCTGATCACTATGAGTCCAATCTAGTAGGGAGACCCTGAACACACTTGTAGATTTGTCCCTAAAATACCAAAACTGCCCCAAAAACCTAAAATTATTTACTATTAAAGAAGAACCACACATTCCATGTATTTTGCCTTTTAATTTTTTCATACTTTCCATAAAATAATTCTTTCTTGGAGTTGACCTCAAGGAATAAAAAAATTGATAGTACATTTTAAGGGCATTCATGTTGTCTGTTAAATAATACATCACTTTTGTGTCTGTACCAGACGGGATATAAGTAAATTTTTTAGTGACAAATGATGTGGCATTATGGCATCTATTCCAGGTGTATTGGACTGGCTTCTGTTGTGGTTGTACCTACAATGATCTCATCTATAGTTTGACCATGAACAGTAGGATCCCCAACACCAAACTTTCCTTGTCATTTTTTATAGATGAAGAAACAGGAACGTGGAGAGCTAATCACTTGTTTGAGGTCACTGAAGTTGACGACTGCACAGCCAGAATGCAAGTCTCAGTACTTCACTGAATCCTTGGCTTTGTCCACAGGCCCAGCTTGAGGCACAAAACTTTCCTCTTCCCAAGCAGTGGCTTTTGAGTGCCAGCTTTCAGAGATTCATTTGCCATTGAATCTAAGGTTTGTGACCAGTATTTAGCAGAAGGGGAGGAAATGACTTATCATTTGACATGCATTAGCATGCAAATGAATCCTTCCTGTGCATTGTGGAAGGATTTTTTTTTTTTTTTTTTTTATAGCTCTGGGTGTCTTCCAAGCTTGGATTAAATCAGGATAGGATCTCATTTAATTAATGAAAACTTGAATCTTATTTGACTAAAAGAAACAAGATTATTTCAAGTGTAATACACTTTTTCTATAGTAGCGTTTAAAATAGATGGATTTCAAGTGTTCACTTATTAAAGGGCATAACTATTTTTTTAAAGACAATGGTTGCTACTATTTGGTGCTAGGGTTGAACTCAGAGTCTTGAGCATAGGGGCAAGCACTCTGTCACAACATTACATCCTCAGCTTGAGACAATAGTTATTGTTGTTTGAGACTAAGAAAAGATTCAGTGCTATATATTTATTGGCTGGAAAGATATTAGCTGGCACTAATGGATGATATGCTGTGATTTTCAGGTAAGAAGCTTTGAGAATATTTTCCCAACACTAGAACCAGTGAAGAACAACAATATGTCTGAACTCCAAAACTTTTTAGCAGTTGTAAGCTATATTTGAATTTTGAAAATTATTATCATTATTATTATTTTAAAGCAGAACATATTTATTGGGGGAAAGAAAGCTCCTGTCCTAGAGAAGGACAGAAGGGGGCTCAGAGAGGGTTGTCCCCAGGAAGCTGTCTCTTCTTTTATAGAGTAAAACCATGCAGTTAGGTGGGTCTAAGGTGGTAGAGAACATGGAAACTCACCTAGGTGCGCCTGTGGTGGGACAAAACTATGGTCAACCAATGAGATTGCAAGCACCATTGCTCAAGTAAAATTGATTAAATCTGGTACCAAATGAGGAAGTGAGTCATGATAGCAAGCAGGCGTGAATATGGGACAGGGTCTCTTCCTCTTGGGGGTTAGGTTAGTGACTCATTTGGGCTCTTACAACGTGATGGATGCCTATTTAGAATATTAATCTCTGATGCCCATCCTTAGGGAAGTATGTGGCTGTTTGTTTACTCTTTTGTCTTGAGGTCTGGCCCAAAGCAGAAGTGTCTGTCTCTTCCAAAGTTGTCTTCCATATTGTCTCCTTGGGGGCCTGGCCCTACTGTCTGCTTATAACATATCTATTTAGTTCAGCTGCCTACAGCATTCCTCCCTCTGAAGAAGTAACATGAACTGTCATGAGGGAACCATGGGCAAAGCTTGCTCTGGCTTCTTCATGCTGAAATGGGTAGAAGTTGTTGACTAGCAGTCAGAGATACTCTCCAGAGTTTATATCTAAAGGCCCTCAATAGACACCAGGCATTTTTATCTTGGGTAGGTGGAATAGCCTTAAGTCTGGAGGAAGCAAAGCACAAAAACAAAAACAAAAACAAACAAACAAACAAAAACCCAACTAAACATGTATGGGCCAAATAATAACATCAGCAGGATAATTATGAATACAGTCAAAAATGATTTTCACCAAGTAGACAGTAATGACTTCCCATAAAAATGATGAAGATAGGGTCCAGGGTAGTACCTCAGCACTTTACATAGCATTGATTTGATATCTAATATTTTGAACAGCTATTGAGACTTAGTAGAAGGATCTGGAATGTAATAACCTTTTAAAGTTTGTAATTATAAAAAGACCAGTCAGAACTATTTTTAGGTCCATTAGCAGAGACTTCTTAAATGTGGGGTTAAATCCTTTTTTAAAAAAATCTTCTGTGGTCTTTGGGTATTATCTCAAATAAACTGGTCTTTTATGTCTCACCAACTCTACTGTTACTGGGGGGACATGAATTGCCAGACATAGGCAAAACAGTGTTCTCCGGTTGGCATGTGTGGCCACTGTCTGGGTAACTACTGACAAATCTGCATGAGCATCTATTAAAAGTTTTACAGGCTTTCTCCTTATATTGGCAGTTAACATGGGTTCCTTCAGGCTGAAAGGGGAAGACCCATGACCACCTCAATCTGAAACTTCCTCTGACTCCATCATGAACACTTTCTCTTTTCCCTCTCTAGCAGCTTTGGACATTTTAGCTTGAAATGTCCCTTCTCCTTATCTGGATCCAGGGAAGCATAACTTTTTCTGTTTCCTGACTGGCCTTCATTCCTGTAGGCTGCTAGTATCACTATTCACATTTTCTGTCTAGAATTCTGTTCTGTATACTTTCTACTATGAAACACCTCATCTGAGACAAATTCATTCCTGTAAACCCTTCTAACTTCTGCAGCTTGTGTCAGGTATCTGGGTCCCACTGAGCAAGATATAACTTTTTTTGGTTTTAAAGCCTCCTGCAGGCAGCCCTGGCCAAGGAATGTGACAGCAACTTCATCTGTAGTGGATTTCCTGATATAGGATTAGACTGAGAGGAAGCATCTTGCGTAGTGGTGTGAGGGCAATAACCCTGACCAATGAATGTGAAGACTGCTTCCCTTGGAATAAGGCAGGAAAGCCTGGAAAGGGCTCAGTTCACCCAGGCTCTATGAAGTAGATATAGTTAAGGCCTTAATATGTATCTCTATAGAGTCCTAGCCCAGGTCTGGTGAGTGTGCGGAGAGCTTCCTGCTACCCTGCACTGGCGGGACCAGTCCCAGCCCAGGCCAACAGGGGCCCAACCCTCTCCCAGCCCCTTGGACCGACCCCCACCACTCCGCAGTGCCTCCCCCAC
>NW_004524657.1:5537034-5541113 GCF_000260255.1 Octodon degus
TGTTTATCAATAAAACTTTGAAAAAAAATAATAAATAAATAAATAAATAAATAAAAAGTTAAAAAAAAAAGGAATGATAGGAGTGATTCCAATAGTGATAGTTAATGTCATCCTACACAGTAGCTCTTTTCTCTCTTGCCTCCCACCACAACGTTTTCAAAGGTGTGTGTTAATTTATTTATTTGTCTTTATATTTTGTACTTTATTAAAATTTTGTATTATATTATTAAAAAAATATGTGTCTCTATAGACAAAATCTGGTGGATCCCAGTAAAGGAAATCTAAAAGTAATCTAGTATATTTGCTATAAGTTTCACCTGTATAATTACCTGGGTTTTGGTATCTTCTGGGAAAAACAAAATTTTTGTGAAATTAGAGCATGTATAATGAAAGAATGAGCATTTGAACCAACTGGTAAATGTATAAACTTTTTAAAGTAATAGCAATTGTAACCCTACTGGTTGTTAGACCCCTTTTCATGGAGTCACATAGTTTGCTATAAGTCTCTGGCTTTAGTTAAGAGAGGTCACACATGTATTTACTATCAGCATGAAATATCTTCATTACATCAGATATCAAGCAGGCTAACTTAATACACTTATAATGAAATATACAACATTCAGATGAAACCAATGTCCCATTCAGCGTTTTCAATATGACTCCCATTGTAAGCAACGAGGACTGCTGGGGGATTTCTCCTTTTAAAACTGTGGCTCTAAGTTTTATGTTCTAAAGACAAGGACTGGCTCTACCTATAGGCCCAAAGCTATTGGACACTGTGTAGCCAGGATTTTATCTGTCCTTGAAGATCTGTTTTAACTAATGAAAAACCTATTTAAGTCTTATACATGAACAATAATATATATTACATTTGCGAAAACTAGTCTTAGTATTTTTTAAAATAATATTATTGAGAAACAAATAGCATTGAAATAGTTTCAAAACTGTTATTAGCATAGTTTAAATAATTAATGCATTGCATATTGTTATCCTAGTGGTTATTCATTGTACAAGATGCAGACATGATATCCTGTCCACAAGCACTATTAGAACAAATCTCTCTATTCATTAAGAGAATGCAGCTGTATATCTGTTGTAACTATTTTGAGTATACAGTTACAAAATGGTCCTTCATTTGTATCCCCCTTTTTTTGGTTAGTTTTGTCAGAGAAGGGCAGTCCATTGTCATTTAAATATTATAGGTGCGTGAATTCAGCAAAATATTCCAATATAGTACAGTAGTCCAAAATAGTAGTGGGTTTTCTGTAAGACTGGCAGTGTCAGAAGTTGTTGACTTGAGACTTTTACAGCTCAGCATATTAATATGGCTTTCCTTTTTATGCTTCGTTTTTATACTTTTCTGGTGGATGGTTGAGCCCAAGATAAAGCAAGACCTGTATAATAATAAATGTAACTTCTGTATCTGACATGGTCAGTCAAATCCCTTCAGGATTTATCCTGAAACTCTGTACTGCAGTTTGTAGATCCTTTGTCAGGGTCAGCCATGTGAATAAGTCACAGCCATTGCTTGACCAATTTGCTCTCTGTGAAAGCCTGAGAGAATGTTTTCTCTCCATGAGACTCTCCTTAGGCACACTCTATATCATCAATCACTTTCCTCTGTGGCTCCATAATCTCCTCAATCAGAAAATTTGAGACATACAACTGAGTTACATAGTGTTACAGTATAGGATCTCCTATGTCCTGAGTCTACACTGACTTTGAAATGCCAGGGCCAAAATGTTGGCTGTCCTTCCAGCCCTTCTTTTTCTCTAAATAATGGTCTGCAAACTTAGGTTGTTAATCCTCCAGAAGAGAAGCTTATTATTATTACCCTACAACATAGGCAGTTGAGCTTAACCTCACTATCTGTCTGAATATCAAACATCTTAGGCATAACATGGAACAGGCTTTTTCCATCAAGTATTGATATGTTAAACTTTAAATCCCTTCAGAGTATGAAGCAAAAAATTAAAAAAATTAAAAAAGAGGAATAAACAGTTACATATTTTTACACAGAAATTTAGAAAACTTACTATATACAGCCTTGTAGCAGAACAGTCCTGTGACTTTTTTGTTTCTTGTCTCTTGTTTTTGTTTATTGCCCTTTATAAAAAAAATAAACATTTACTTGAGAGACAGTATGGCTGTAATTAGTATGTCATGACAAGTAGTATGTATTTAGAAGACCAAGATGACAGGCATTCCAAAAAAGACCCTACCATTACACATTGCTATCTTCAGTGTAGTTGCTTAGTCCACAGGTATCAGCATATATAGTTAGTCAGGGTGAGAATCCTACCAATTAGCCTCTAGTTTCAAAAATATGCTGAAGATTCTCAGGATCATTGCCTTACCCATCTTGTGCATATAAATGTATGGCTTTGCCCCTGTCATGTTTCCTAGCTTTTCTCCTTGACCTCTCTTCATTGTCTAATCCTCAGGTTCTCATTTTCATTTTAATTGTGTTATTCCTTTCTATTTTTATATCCTTTTTTGAGTTCATATACTAGGGAGACTATATGACATTTACTCATGTGGGTTTGGTTTATTTCACTTATGAAGGCTTCAAGTTTCATTCTTTATAGCTGAGTAATACTCCATTGTATAGAGATATGACATCTTTTTCATCTATTCTTCAGGTGATGGGCATCTTGGTTGTTTCCAAGATTTGGCTATTACAAATTATGCTGCTATAAACATAGGTACACATATATCACCATGCTTTGAGGTTTTCAGTTCCTCTGGGAAAATTCCCAGTAGAGGGATGGCTGGTTTAAATGGGACTCCCAGTCCTAGTTTTTAAGGAGTCTCCACACTGATTTCCATAATGATTACACCAGTCTACATTCTTGCCAGCAGTGGAGAAGGGTTCCTTTTTCCCCACACCCTCTCCAACAATTGTTGTTGGTTGATTTCTTTATGATAGCCATTCTTTGTGTGGTGAGATGGTATCTCAGTGTTGTTTTAGTTTGCATTTCATGGATGGCTAGTGATGTGGAGCATTTTTTCATATATTTATCCACTTCTTTAATTTTGTCCTCTGAGAAGTGTATGTTCATCTCAGATGCCTATTTCTGGATTGGGTCTTTAAATTTAGGGGCCCTAATGTTCATTAGTTTTTTATAAAATCTAGAGAGCAGACCTTTGTCTGACTAATAAGTCAAGATTTTTTCGAAATTAGTGGGTTGTCTTTTCACTTTGTTGGTAATTTCTTTTGACATGCAAAAACTTCTCAATAAAAGGAGGTCACAGTTGTTAATTCTTTCAAGTATTATGCATGTGATTTGATTTTTGTTCATGAACTCTGCCTATTCCTATGTCTTCAAGAGTTCTTCCTACTTTCTCTTCCAGGAGATTTAGTGTTTCTGTTTTAGTGTTTAGATCTTTAATTCATTTTGACTTTAGCTTAGTGCATGGTGATAGATCTGGGTCAAGTTTTAGTTTTCAGCATGCAGAGAGCCAGTTTTTCCAGCACCATTTGTTAAAGAGGCTGTCTTTTTTCCTGTAAGCATGTTTGGACCTTTGTCGAATATAAGGTCACTGAGTGTGTTTGTGGAGGCTTCTGCATCTTCTAATCTATTCCATTGATCCTCAGGTCTATTTTGTAGCCAATACCATGCTGATTTTATCACAGTAGCTTTTTTATTTTTATTTTTTATTTTTTTGGCATTTAACTTCTTATTTTATTGATAAACAGATAGCAATGAGACAGTTTCAAATCAAATTGGAAGTACAGTTTCAACAAATGATACACTGCATATATTCTTCTTAGTGGTTAATTGCTGTACAAGATGCAGACTTGAGATCCTATTTACAAACACCATTAGAACAAATCATTCTGTTCATTAAGAGAATGCAATTATATATCTATCCTAACCACTTTGAATACACAGATACAAAATGGACATTCATCGGTATACCTCCTTTTTTCTAAGTTCTGTTATTGAATATTATAGGTGTGTAAACTCAGCAAAATATTCTAGAAGAGTCCAGTAGCCCATAATAGCATTGGGTCTTCTTTTTAACTGGCAATGTCAGAGATTATTGACCTGAGTCCCCCAAAGTTCAACATAACA
>NW_004524657.1:5548713-5558966 GCF_000260255.1 Octodon degus
AATGTCCATTCTGTATCTGTGTATTCAAAGTGGTTGGGGTAGATATATAGTTGCATTGTCTTAATGAATGGAATGATTTGTTCTATTGGTGTTTGTAAATAGGATCACAAGTCCGCATCTTGTACAGCAATTAATCACTAAGAATAATATATGCAGTGTATTATTTGTTGAAAAAAAAAAAAAGGACACAAAAAAAAAACAAAACAAAAAACAAAGTCTGAGTAAATTCTCTAAAGACATCAATATGCTTATCCAGGTCATCTAAAGATTTTCTAAGATCTAACTTTATCTGTTTTAGGTCACAGAGAAAAAGGCACATGAACTCTGGAAGTTCTAAATTACCTATTTACTTCTTTAAAAGGTATTATTCTTGGAAACCTTGCATAAATTCATCTGAGTGTGGTTAGCCTTTCAGAGGCCTGGTTTTTAGCTGTGCTAGAAGTCTTATCCTCTAGAAAAGCAAATAGGGGAAGCTTTACTTTTAGTAGTGGTGGGCAAGGCTGTGATTAAGGCCATCCTGTCCTTAGGCTCCAAAGGTTAGGAAGCAGCAGCCTTAAGCTCCAGGGTGGTGAGTGCCTTAGGCACCTGAACTGCCTGGTTCTCCTGTAGCTCACATCTATGTTTTAAAATTAAGTAACAATGATTTTCTAAATGCAAACAAAAATCTGGATTTAAGACTTTTTTTTGGTTTACCACTTTTGCTTTTTACAGTATTGTTCTAGGTGTAAAATTGTGTTGTAATTGATACTTCCCTCTGCCTTCCATTTGACTCTAGGGGGTACATAGGCCATACACATGTGCAGAAAATTATTAAACAGCTCTTTTTCTGTGTGTATGGATCAAATATCTTCCAGTGCTTAATGATGTACTCTAAAGGAGTAAGAGACTTTGACTGTGATGTTCCCATAATCTGGAATGCAAAAAGAGAGCTCTGGAGTCCCACCTTACTTCTAATTGATTCCTTGTCAAGTTGTCCCCTCACTAGACCACTCCAGAGCAGGTGGATGCTCTTGGAAAGAGGGGAGACAAGACCCGACCAGCCTATCCACCCTCAAACTGGCACCCAATTTTTGTTTCCCAAGAATCTTACGAACCATGCAAATTGTGCACTTGCTATTATGAATATTTGTAAGTATAAGTTATAATAGGTCTGGTGACAGTAATGTCTACAGAAGGAAGCATAACTATTGCATAGAAAGGTGAGTTGAAAGCAGAGCACTTCCTCTGCTGTGCTGTAAATCAGATCAACTTTGGAGATAGACAAAAGAGACAATTGACTGGAAGAACTTTGCCCTGAGCTTTAGGGCAAAGAAATCTCTAAGATTCTTGTGACCCTCCATCTAGTCATCAGGGCAACCTTTCCTAGAAGGACTAGGCTATATTAAATCTTTGGAGTTCACAGGTTAAAATTATGTTTATCATCTAGCAATGACATTTTACATATTGGTAAAAACACATTACTTTAAGGCTGACAAAAATCTTTTTTACTCTCAGTTAATGTGTAACACATAGATGTAAATTATTCCCCTGATAGCTGCTATAGAGTGTAAATTATTGCAGGCTGCCTCAGCCTAATTTCTGAAGGAGTGACTCATTAATTTGTTCTACTGAAAATCTCAAGATGAATTCCGAGTTTACTAGCAGAGAGAGAAAAAACTACAATAGGTAAGTGGAGCTCTTTCAGTGGTTAAGAGCCAGTTTCTACTGAGCACCTTTAGTTATCTGCCCGACAGTAGCCCTGGCCATGACCCCTCAGGTGTTCACAGTTTCTATTGGCCCACACAACCAGAGATCAGTCTACAGAAAAGAATCCAGCTGTCTTTCTGGTCAACATTCCATCAGGCATTGGCTTCCACAGAGATTCACTGAAGAAATGCTGGGGAATCCTGTCCTCTGCTTCAAAGAGTGACAGCTGCTCTAAGAGGATTTATTAGCTGGCAGAGTAACTATTGTTTGTCCAAGTTCTATAAGGGATAGTTAAAAGAGTGAAGAAGATTATCTAGCACTTCACAGTAAAGGTTTTAAAGTCTACAACTTATCTTTTATGCACCTAAAGGATAACTAGACCTAGGAGAAAAGGTTGGAGATCCTCCCTTACACTAAATGTTTTGGTCCCATAAGTGTGCTGCTTTGGAGATAGCTCCTTCTGGTGTCACCCAGAAGTCAGTTCTCTTCACTGTGTCTCAGGTTTAGTCTCCCAAAGGAGACCTGCTCAGAACATTAAGCTGGGACGTGGCTTTAATATGTGTCCTCCTGGACAGGCATAGTTCTCTTTGTCTCCTCTGACCCACAGACAGGGTAAGTGTCCTTTTTCTAAAATGACTTCCCTGTCTTTCACATTAACAGATGCTCATTTTCTAAGGGCTTCACTTAGTTGGAGCAGTCTACAGTTTTCCTAATTTTACATGCTTCTAAAAAGGAAAGTACAAAGAGGTAGCAAGATTAGAAGTAAAGTCAAAGAAAGGAAACTGAAGTAGAGCAGGCCTGACATATCCTCTAGGATGTAGAGGGGGATCAGAGCCAGTCTATCCCAGTAAAACCTGTCTTCCAAGTCTTTAAGAATGGTTGATGACCTGATGTCATTTAGTTGGCAAAAGGAATCCCATGTTTTGTATTCAGGCATCTAGACTTTTTAAGTCTGAGCTAGATTTAAAAGTCCCATCTTATAGAAGTTTACATAAAGTCCACTAGGAGGCTTACTAATATTACTGTTTTGAGTGCTATTGTCTAAAGTCAATCAAGAAATATCAGTACATTTAGCAACTAGTTCAAATGCAACATATTGTTGTAGGCAGCTAAATTAGACAGAAATATTATAGACAGACAGGGCCAGGTCCTCAAAGAGACAATATGGAAGATAAGATGACTTTGCAACTTTGGAAGAGACAGACACTCCCCACTGTGGGCCAGTGGACCCGACCTCAAGACACAAGTAAACAAACACAGCCACAAACACAGCCACATACTTCCTTGAGGATGGGCATCAGAGATTGATATTCTAAATAGGTATTAATCACCTTGAAAGAGCCCAAATGAGTCACTAACCCAACCACCAAAAGGAAGAGACCCTGTCCCATATTCATGCCTGCTTATTACCTGACTCAGTTCGTCATTTGGTACTGGATTTAATCAATTTTACCTGAGCAATGGTGCTTGTAATATCCTTGGTTGACCAGAGTTTTGTCCTACCTCATGCCCACCTATGTGAGTTCCCATGTTCTCTACCACCTTAGACCTGCCTCACCACATGATTTTACTCTATAAAAGTCTTTGGAAGAGACAGCTTCCTGGGGACAACACACTCAGGCCCCCCTTCTGTCCCTCTCTAGTATAGGAGCTTTCTTTTCCCCCCAAAATATATTCTGCTTATAACCTCCATTTATTCCTAAAAGTTATTCTTCAGTTTTAGAGAACACAAACTTGTCCCAGGTACCTTTCAGGTTGGAAGTTTCATTTTTCCCCTATATTAATATACAAGTACAAAACAGTCATAAAATGTCCCATTAAAGAAATAACGTAACCTTATAACATTTCTATGCTTTAACATAGATTTACCAACAACATTTGATTAACATTTTAACAAAATCATATGACACAAAGCATAAGCAATTGTAAGCAATTTTAACCAAACTATATGAGATAAAACTGTATGAGGTAAAGCATGAAAAATTATGAGCAATGGGCAAAGACATACCAACACTTGAAGCATACAAATTTGTTACATAAACAAGTCCCAATACAGAATCTATTAAAGAAAAGCAAACTCATACCTCCATCCAATGATCTCAGTGGATGACCTCCAAATAGTATAGGGGAAAAATCAAACTCCCAATCTGAAAGGTATCTGGGATGAGTTCATGTTCTCTAAACCTGAAGAATGAATTTTAGGAACAAATGGAAGTTAAGAGCAGAACATATTTATTGGGGGAAAGAAAGCTCCTGTCCTAGAGAGGGATAGAAGGGGGCCCCTGAGTGAGTGGTCCCCTGAATTTTGAAAATTATTATTGGCTTTGTTTTTTTCTACATGCATATTTTTACTGATTTGCAAAAGTTCATTTGACTTTATATTAATACTATTAACCTTCCTTATATTAAACAAATATTTTGTTTAAATTTGTTGTTTGTATGTATAATATCTGAATTTGTGTCAAATATGGCAGTCTTAAAGTGTTCTCAATAGGGGTGATTTGTCTTTAAGGAACATTTAACAATGGCTAGAGACACTTGGCTGTCACAAGTTCGAGTAGTATGCTGGGGGCATTTAGTGGCCAGAGCAGAGAAGTCAGAGCTCTAAGCAGCCTATGATATATGGGCTGCTCCCTGCAGCAAAGAATTATCCAGCTCCAAATGCCAAGAATACTGAAGTTGGGAATTCTGGGTCTAGACAAGCCCTGTCACATTTCTAGCAGCTCCCTTATTTACAAAAGAGAATATGAATATTTTCCCAGAAGCTGTTTATTTTTTATTTTTCCTAAGAACACATAAACTGATTGAGGAAAGCCAGGTGAGCCCTTATTTTTCTCTGATGAATCAAGGTTACCATTATGATTTTATGAGGCCTTATAAAAACTTGTAAATATTGAAGATTGGCCCTCATGTTAAATCCTCCAAACTAATAATATTCCTCCGGTAAACTCTACTGAAATATCTTGGCCTTCACATAATTCCCAGTCAATCTCCTCAAATAGTTCACTTTAATTAGCAAGACAATCATGTGGCTAATCTATTTTTTCTGTTGCAGACTCTAGTGTCAAAGGTTACAAGTTCTTGTTCCTAAGTGACCATCCCTGCAATGTAGGGTGAAGTTTAGTAAGTTTTTTCTCCCATGACTAATTTCATTAGAACATTTAATCTTAACATGATATAACTGACATACAACAATCAGCACACACAAAGTATATAATTGTATGTTTTTGTATATGTGTACATTTGCAGAACTTTCAACAACAGGAAGGCAACACTTTATCATCTGCAAGTTTCTGCAAACATTTCATTTGCCCCTACTTCATCCTTCCCACCTGTCCCTCCTCACCTCACCCCTCAGTCCCAGGCAACCATTGACCTACTGGCAGCCAGGACAGATGAGTTTGTATTACCTAAGAATTTTGCACATATATTTAAAAATGAGTTCAAAATATAGAAATCAAAAGGGTTATTTAGGCCTTGCTGACAAGTTACATTGACTATTTTTCCTACTATCCGGAGAGATAACCTTTAAGAAAATTCTTGAAGGACCTAATCTCTGGTTACAAACAAACAAACAAACAAACAAACAAAAAATAGCTGTTATATGTTAATTTTTTCTTAAAACTTGACATCTCACTTTGAACATGTTTTTATAAATTGAAATATACTGAATGAAAATGAAAATGACCATGACTAGCACTACAGAAACAATTAAAATAAAACAGAGGAAATAATCATGTCAACTATATAAATTATCAGTCATTTTTCTCACATTTTTTAGAGTAAGTGGTCTCAGATTCTCAGCTCAAGGGAATGAGATCCCATTCCACTTGGAGAGTAGTAGGGAAGATAAAAATTACTCCAGAAAATGAAGCACTTTTTTTCCTCTTTCTTTTCTTTTTAATTAACTTTATTGAGAAAGAAATAGCAATGAGACAGTTTCTCAAATACTTTGTGAGAATATCCAAATTTCTACTCATTTTCAATGTTTGAATAGGAAATATCATAAGGAGTCTCATGCAACTTCTCTAAAAGTGTCATCAGTGTCACCTGTAGAAAATACTGCAACTTAATAAGCACGGTCAGCCACTGACAAACTCCTGGTAGCAGCACGCCATACCTCTGTCTGCAGCATTCATTATGGTATAATGCAATGGAAAGAGAAGGTCCCTTGGAGTCAAGTGAATTGAATTTAGAGATAACCTTTGCTACTTATTAGTTGAAGGAATATAACTTTGGATAAGCCACATTTTCTAATTTTTTGTTTTATACATAAAATAATACCATATATCAAAAAATACCATGTATCTTATAAAGAAATGAATACTGAAGGGCCAGGGAGATAGGTCAGTAGAATAAGCACTTGCCAGACAAGTGCAGGGTCTTGAGTTCAATCCCTGGCCCCAACACTTGATTTTTTAATTTCAGTAACTGCCCAACTGAAAATTAGAATAATGAACTGCCTTTCTTACCTGGATGAAATATTTCTCATATTTCAGATTTCAGCATTACAGTACCTTTTTGGAAAGCTTCCATGTCTCCAATTAATTGCTAATAAAATGCACACACACACACACACAAAATCTGCTTCCTACAGGCTGTTTGACTTGAAAAAATATTGATTAACAGTTACCAGCCAGGAGATGGGAGCAATCTGTTATGATTTTTACTAGTCAGCCTTCTTAAACAGACATTAAGAGCTTCTAGTCATGGTGCCCTCGAGTGCTACATCAAAAGCTACTTGTCAAAACTCTAAAATATTAAACAATATCTGGTTCCTACAGAGTTTTTAAACAGGAAAACTGCAGTATTGGAAGCCTTTTGGTCTATGTGAGGCTCAGTAGAAATAAGACCCAGAAAGAACACATAATAGACAACTTTCCCCTTGAGGCTCCCCACATCCCTGGACACGGCCTAACATGTGGTCTTCACTATCATTCCAGCAGTAACAACTTTAGCTGAAGAGCATTTTTTTAAAACTAGGCAATCAATTTATCCTCTGGTAGACTAACTGATTTGATTAGGTCTAAGATATTTCTCTGGGGAAACTGGTTACAGGAAGAATAGTTGTATCTCTTTAAGGAAAATTAGCAAAAGCAGGTTTTTTTTTTTTTTTTTTTTTTCTAAAAGGCTCATTTCTTATCTTTTATTATTGGAAAATGAAAAACATATTTTTCCAGTATTACTGAGAAATTCCAAGGACCCACCCAAGACCCAGGCTACTTACTGTTCTTTCTGCTGTTTTTACATCGTGTTCACATCTAAGCATTTGCACTTACTATATACTGATGAGCTCTGCCAAGTTGAAGGGTGCTTGTCTGTTTTTCATTCCTCAGCTTGTGAGGGAGTATTTTTTTCTGCTTCACATCCCTAAAAGGGCAAAGGTCAAACTGCCTCAGCTGCAGATGAGGTCATCTTTGCTCATCCTTTGCAGCTGATCACAATAAAAACATGGTCTCCCGTGTGACCAGTCCTCGGACTGAGGAGCAGTGATGTCATCTCCACCAACCTAGGAAGAGACATGCAACTTGTTTTAAATTGAACTACATAAATTTTCTTCTGACCTCTTAACCTGTTATTTATTTTTACAGAAAGATTAGTTTGGTTATTATTTCAAAATGGAAAAGCAAGACAAATGGAATAGAGGGTGCTTACATTTCACAAGTACTCCTTCATAGCTACTACAAGTGGTCATTGGGGCCCTATGAATCTTTCTCAGTCAAAATGATTACATATAGCAATCTTATATTGTTCATCCTAAAAATATTTCAAAGCACCTCATCTAAAAATGTATTCTCATGAGTCCCAGAGCCATTGGATCTTAAAATCCAACTGTGCTATTTTCTTTCTGGGTGACTTTAAAATTTAGAATAACTTGAGTTTCACTTTACTCAATTTTTTTTTTTAAAGTTGAGAATGTAATACGTGCAACATTAGAAGATAACTTCCCTATTGGCAGCATTATATATGTGGTGCTAGTAATGTAGGTGCCTTCACCAAAACCCTGAAGGTCAGATATGCTCCAAACTTTAGCACTTACCTCATTTAAAAAAGGTATTATGCTTATAACTGGGACTAGCTACATAATATACAGGGCATTGTTGAAAATGAAAAATGCAAGTCCTCTTGAACAAAAACTTGTAAGAATTTCAAGATGGTAATAGGAGAAATTTAATTTAAACACAGAGGCTTTCTAAGTGTGGGATGCTATATTACTCCCTGGCTTATACATGATCTTAGTATAGGCTCACTGGAGGGCAGAAACAGAATTCAAGCATTAACAATTCTCTAGTGAAGTATGTGAATATGAATACCCAAAAGGATGTGTACAGACTGTAAATATCCTCATGTCACTTCTATTCAGGTCCACTACCAAATGAGTTTATCATACGCTTATGGTGAAAACCTTACAGATTTTAAAGCTTTTTGGGTTTTAGAATTTAAAGATAGATAAGAGCTTTGGGATACATATGTTTTTCTGGTGGGATATATCTCCTTTTCCAGATTATCTCCTGGATATTTTCATGAAAGACATAAAGGCCATTCAGAGAATACTGAGCCAAAGGGAATTCCAATTCTGTTTTGACACATAGAACTTTTGAGACTTTAGGAAATAAAGATCAAAGGAGAGGTATAGTGTGGTGCTTTAGGAGCTAAGGCTGAGGGAGAAGATGGATGAGGGAAATCAAAGCCTTGATTAATTAGTACAGGGATGGGCAGCAAGCTTCTGAAAGCAATAAACTCCATCCTATTAGATTTCCCTTATTTTGAGTTCTTCTTTTACATGCTTTCTTCTAATGTCTTTTCATTACTTGTTACCAACTCTCATGTTTTCCAGTTTTTTTGTTTGTTTGTTTGTTTTGCTTTTTTTTGTTGTCTTTTTTGAGGCAGGGTCTTATTGTGCAGTTCTGGCTGGCCTTGAACTTACTTTGTAGCACAGGCTGGTCTTGAACTTGCAATGATCATCATGCCTCAGCCTACCCAGTGCTGAAATTACAGATGTGTGCTGCCATGCCAGGCTGTATGTTGACATATTTTCTTTATAAATATGCTCAAAATAATGAAGTTCTTAGAAAGTATAATTATGCCTTCTGTCTAAGCACGTACTAAACTCTATTTTGGATATAATTTGAATCTGAGCAATAATAACAAGTACTATTCAGTGTAGTTATTTTGGTAAATAGAGGTAGCAGTAACCATGAATAGAACAGGTTTCAATTTCAACTTCTAGTTAGCATTTGTAATACATTTATCAGTGCCACTATAGATCTATATTATCCATTTATGATCCAATAGGATTTTTACTGGTATAAGCAGTCTTAAAAATACCAACTTGATTTTTCTTATAATGTATAAAGAAATAAAAATACTTCAATGTATATAATGTTTATCATGCTAATTGTATAAATTTATTAAGATATAAAATAAGTGGGAAGAATTTTTTAAAGCTTGAGAGAATAGAATTCAACGGAAAATTGGAAAATATAAATGAACAAAAAGAGATGCACAGGCATGCACCAGGAAAAGTACACTGTCTCTAAATATCCTTAGAGAATAAAGAATGTGATAGTTGGTGGAATTGTTCTAGTAGAACATGAGACTATGCAGTCATTTCAAGCATGCTGGATTGAGGAAATTAGGGGCAGGACCTATATGCTACTCATTTGCTTCCTAGAAAATGAGGCTGCCTATGAAAGAAAGCATGACCAACTCCAGTTATTATTGCAAGCAGCATGTGCAATTGTATTATCACTCAAAACAAGTTCAAAGTTGGAAAATTTCTTATTATGGCTGGGGACGTACCAAGGTTTCTGGTTGAAATGACTGGATCATTAGAGTGAATGGAAATATTCAAAGATGAGTGTGTTTACCTTAACATATCTGAATTATAGATGCAAAGTGCTTGAACATAAGCAATTCATTTAATAAGCAGAAATGAACATAAGCAGTATAATCACTGAGACTGAGGAAGGAGAGGACTTGTTTGATAAGCACTACCCATGACTACTTTTCCCTTTGGCCCTCCCTCCAGTTTCTCTTTTATTATAATTAACATCTTGCATTAGTGTAGTACATGTCACAATTGATAAGCTAAAATTGATAGATTATCATTAAAGTCTGTAGTTCACATTTGACTTTATTCTCTGAGTTCTATATCATATGGGTTTTGACAAATGCATAATAACCTGTATTTGCCCTTACAGTATCATACACTACCTTAAAAATTCTTTTTCATTTCATGCTTCCTCTGATCTCTCTAAGCCTTGGAAACTTCTAATGTTTGCACTGCTTCCCTAGTTTGATAAAAAAATTAACATCTCTTAAGATTCTTCCATGATATTTTGAGTGTTTCCACCACTGAGTGCTATGTCATTGTCTGAATGCACCAGTTTCTTTGTCCACTCACTTATTAAAGCGTATTTTGGTTGCATCCAAATTTTGTCACTTATGAATAAGGCTGTTACCTACAGCAGATTCCAAAGTGCCTTCCTAAGTCATTGTCATTTCTTACGTCACTATCATTTTGTTTTCTCTTCTCTGTTCTGCTCTCCTCTCCTCTCCTCTCC
>NW_004524657.1:5559066-5562715 GCF_000260255.1 Octodon degus
TGTGCAACAAGAGTTGTAGCTTTTTGGTCTGAGAAGGTCAGTGAAATGTCCTCAGGATTTATCCTGAGATCCTGTGCCTCAGATTGTAGAACTTTTGTCAGTGTCAGCCATGTGGATGAGTCACAGCCATTGCTTGGCCAATGTGCTCTCTGTGAAGCCTGAGAGAGTGTCTTCTCCCCATGTATCACAGTAGCTTTGTATAATTTCAAGTCAGGATTTGTAATGTTTCCTGCCTTGTCTTTGTTGCCCAGGATTGCCTTTGCTATCCTAGGTCTTTTCTGGTTCCAAATAAATTTTAGGAATGATTTCTCTAGGTCTGGGAGGTATGTTGGTGGCAGTTTGATAGGGATTGGATTAAATCTGTACAGCAATTTTGAAAGTATGGCCATAATGTTGGTTCTTCCTATCCAAGAGTAGGGAATATCTTTCCATTTTCTTTCTTTCTTTATTTGTTTTTTGGTGGAACCAGAGTTTGAAATCAGGCCCTTGTGCTTGCCAGGGAAGCGCTTATTCTACTGAGCCATCTACCCAACCCCTATCTTTCCATTTTCTGAAATACTCTATGATCTCTTTTTTCAGAGGTTTGTCATTCTCCTTGAAAAGATCTTTGACTTCTTTAGTTAGATGAATTCCAAGGTATTTCAATTTCTGCAGTGCTATTATAAAAGGTAGTATTTGTCTAATTTCCCTCTTAGCGTGTTTATAATTGAGATGTATTGACTTACGGACATGTTATTTACCTGCTGTTGTTTACTCATTTTTCTCCTGTGTTTAATTGTTTGCCCTATTTAGTGGGTTCCTTCTGATCTCATTTGTGGAGTTCTGATCATGTTGGTCCCTCTCCAGTAACTTTTTTAGTATTCTGTGTAGGGTTGGCTTTGTCATCATGAAATTCTTTAGTTGTTCTTTGTCATGCAAGTATTTCACTTCTCAATCAAACTTGAAAGAGAGTTTTGCAAAGTATAGTAGTCTGGGCTGGAATTTGTTTTCATGGAGGACTTGAATTACTCTGCATCATGCTGTTCTTGTCTTCATGGTTTTTGAAGAGAAATCTGCTGTTTTTTCTGATGGGTTTTCCTTTAAATGTGATGTGTTTCTTTTCTCTAGTTGCTTTTAGTATATTGTTCTTGTGCTGGATTTCCTGGATCTTGAGTATTATATGTATTGGTGTGTTTTTAATTGGGTTGAAGTTATTTGGCGTTCTGTATGCTTCAGTTACCTGAATGTCAGATTGTTTTCTCATATTTGGGAAGTTTTCTGCTATTACTTCTGCTCATATCCTTTTTATATCCTATGTATTGACTCCTTCTTTCTCACTGATGCCCATTAGTCTCATGTTGTTCATCTTTGAATCATCTTGAAGGTGTTGGATTATTTTTTCTGCTTCCTAGTTGTTCTTAGGAGATCTTATCTTTTCACTAGCAGTGATGGCATCTTTGTGATCTGAAACTCTATCTTCACTTTCAGTCAAACTGTTTTTCAAGCTTGTGATTGAAATTTTAATTTCCTCTATATATCTTTGATTCTGCTTCATGCGATCTATTTCTTTCTTGTATTGCTCATTTAAGGATTCCGTCGTTTTTCTAATATCCTCTATTTTTTATCGGTATCATCTTGAGAAGCAGTTATTAATTCTTTCACTACAGAGATTATTTCTGATCTGATTTCCTCTATATATTTCTGCATTTGATTCTTTACTTCAGATACTATTAATTCAGAGATTTCCTTTTTATTTCAGAGGTTATTTCTGATCTAAGTTCCTCTAAACCTTTCTGCAGTTGTTTCTTTCCTTCAGACGCTATTGATTCAGACATTTCAGCTGTGTAATTCCCAATTTGTTCTGTGCTAGTATCCTCTGCACTTGTTCTGGGTGGACTTGGGGCCTGAGAGTGCATTTTTTTCCTTCTCTTTGTCATTTTTTATAGCACTGTCATCTGACGTTTGGTGTAGAGCTTTGGCACAACAGTCGCCAGGCCTGGGCTTGGTCTTCATCTGGAGCAGTCCCAAGAGCATGGTGGAAGTTCTCACGTGGGGGGCTTAGGCTGTCTCTGGAGGGGTGAAGGGGTCCCGATAGTGTGGCAGACAGTCTCACTCACTGGTGGGCCTGGATTTGGTCCAGGAAGGTCCAGTGGGTGCAAGGGAGCTTGGAACCTCTCCCACATATTCCATGGGCCTGGGCTTGTGTTGGCTCTAGAGGGATGGAGGGGTCTTGAGAGTGCAGTGGGAGGTCTCACTCATGGGGCGGGCCTGGGCTTTGTCCAGGGAGTTCCAACAGGTGCAGGGCAGCTTGGAAGCTCTTCTATATACTCCATGGGCCTGTGTTTTGGCTGGCTCCTGCGGGGTGGAGGGGTCCAGAAAGTGCAGCGGAAGGTCTTACTCATGGGGCAGTCCTAGGCTTGGTTCAGGGAGCTAGTCTTAGTATTTAGACAGGATAATAATCCCTTCAGGATGAAAGCTAGGCTTTTACACATAACTAAAAGGAATGAGTGAAGAAAAAGTTATCTCAGTCACAGCTAAAGCAAGATGTCTTGTAAAGTCTGTTTCTACAATGACTGGAAGGAAGGTCAGGGTTGAAGAAAGACAGAGACTTGTGCCAATGTCCAGAAATAGACTGAGTTTTCCTCTGGTAATGGTTATGTAGGGTTCTTCCATGGAGATGACAGGTAGAGATTACATCCAGCCAGGGGGAGCAGACAGGTCCAGGTCCCTTCAGTCCTACTGGACCATGTGGGAAGCTGAGTTTGAGCTCTGGAGGCTCCATCTCAGAGTGCAGTCTCACTTCCAGTGGCTGCCTTGGCAGTCAGGACATGGCTTGTGGGGCCTCTTAAGGCAGTCCCTCCTATGGCAGCCTAGCTTTTGATAGCATAGCAGGTGAACCTCACCAGCAGATGAACCTCTGTCATTGAGCTCTTCTTGGAACCCAGAGAATCAGACTTAGGGTCTGTTTTGAGGCCACAATAATGACAGCCATTTCCAATCTCTTTGTTTTCTCTCTCTGGTTTTCTTCCAGTTCTGACTATAGGACATCAAGGAAGCAGTTTTTACTGAAGTATCGAGCGAATTGTCTGGAGCAAAAGATATCTTTTGTAGCTCTTTACTAATATCTGGTGCTGAATGTGTGATGAACTCATCTGTAAGATAAGTTCAATCCCTCTATTGAATTAGGATCTAGGGAAGTATGCTTTACCAGTTCCTCTATTAAACATTCCAAGAAGTCAGAGGGGTGTTCATCTTTCTCCTGGTAAATAGTTAAAATTTAAAATAACTAGAAGTTTAGGTTTTAGTTCTTTTTAGACCTTCAAGAATACACACTAGAAAATGATTTTTCCAGTCTCCTGCCTAGCTAGCTATTAGGCCACCAAGGGTCTGACTAGTTGGGCTTCTGTGGGAACAAGTAGTTCCACTGGCTGTCTATCTCTTGGCTGTTTAAAATTAACAATGTGATTTTTATCTCCAAATGCAACAGTAGCTTGTAACGCTGCTTGTCTTTCATTAGAAGTCAAAGCTTGGTTTAAGATTAACATTACATCTTTTTTGTATAGTTCAAAGTCTGAGAGACCCAGTCCTAGCCCAGGTCCGGTGAGTGTGCGGAGAGTTTCCTGCTACCCTGCGCCGGCGGGACCAGTCCCAGCCCAGGCGCAGCGTGGGC
>NW_004524657.1:5564464-5576510 GCF_000260255.1 Octodon degus
CTTCTCTTTCTCCCTCCTCCTTTTTCTTCCTTTACCCCTCTTTCTGCTAGCTCTGAAGATGGCAATGTAATATTGCATTTCAGAGTCTCTCTCTAACACAAGGACACTGTCCTAATGTCCTGCTCTACTTTTCCTGCTATAAAGTGGGTTCTATTTGCTCTGATGGTAGGAGAAGTTGTAAAGCTGATTTGGCAGGGAAATTCTTCAGACCTGGTGTCTCACAAGAAAATAGGTGCTCTCATTTATTCAGCCCCATGGCACTTACTGTGTAATTCTAGTGCAGACTTTAGTTTCCCTTCATGAAATTAGTCTTTTTGGCAGTATTGAGCAGCTGGGAAAGAAAGTCACAATGTTATGGTAATAAGCAGTACGAAACAGTTAAACACTTTAGAATTCCACAGTTCTCAGAGGATGAATTATTAATTCCTTTATGTTAGAGGTTTCTACTGAACAAAAACAGTGAATAGTCTTCGCTGGAGGAGCCAATGAGTGAACAACCAACCAGGTTCCAGAGTAGTTTGCATTTGGGGATCTGAGGAAAGACTGAGTCGTGACCATGTAAGGAAAACTTCCTTCCTTTGCGCGTGGAGCTGTTCTGTAATTCTGCCTTTTTGGTCCCCTAAAGCCTGACAGCTTTCAGCTGACTCCTGCTGATCTCACGGCTTCCCATACTGACATTCCTGCTCCTCAGAGTAATCACGTTTTAGGAACAGAATAGCAAATTCCCTGCTTGGACATTCTATGAATGAGGAGACCAAGGACAAACATTCATTTCTTGCCTTCACAGAATTAGCATAAAACCCCCGGGCATGAGATTTTATGTTTCTCCCTGGGAGAGGATTTCCCCCTGCTGGTGAAAGCCTGTAACTCCCCAACCCCATGCACTACAGCATTAAAAATGTAGTCAGCCAGGGTTTTTATTTCTGTAACCAAGGAAAACATTTGACGTTTGCTTACACATAACGTGCTTCTGTTTGAACCTTAAAAAACCTCCAAGGAAATCATGTCCTAGCTCTTTTGAAATTTTCTCACACACTCTAAAATTTCCTACCCTAAACAGTACTCTGGTGTCTGGAGTCTGAACTCATTTCACCAAATTAATCTAGCTCTCTTATCTTATGGGTTTTGCCCCCAAAGAGCCGAACTAATTATAGTTTAGGAGGAAGTTCTTTTAATGTTTATCCTGAATTAATGTTGCAGTTGTTTCTATAGAGTCTGAAAATGATTGATATTTTGCATTCTCAAATTCATTTGATATAATAACCTAAAGCTACCTAAAGCTGAGACTATTGCACAAAAAGGTTAACACAATTCTGAAGAAATTGTGTTAACTGTACTGATACAGTGCCTCACTATGAGTGCTCCGTGGAAGATGTCTTACTAGGTTCAAAGAGGATAATTACATTTTATAACATGGATTCATCTTCATATCAGTATGATTTTTGCATTAGCATTTAACAACCTAATAAAGGAGAAAATGAATGTAAATAGAAGAAGAAAAGAGAACTGACTTTATTATTAAACTCATCTCTATATTTTGATGACAGCTATGGGATAAATAATCACTATAGTGTACTAGCAGTCATGTTTTTGAGTATTACTTGAATACTGTTGCTACCTTAGAAAGCTTGTGCCATGTATTATGGAAATAATTTATGCTCACTAACAATTGTGCCAAACTCAATTTATTTTGACTGCTTGGGTTTCTTCTTTTCATTGTATATGTGTTTCTGTTTTGAATATTCATTTTTGCCAAAAAAAAGTTGAAACCATGACTTTTGTACACACACACACACACACACACACACACACGACTTCATTCTACTCATTTATTAGAGATGGAACCAGGCAGATGTTGTAAACCTGGTTTAAAAGAAAATTTGAGCAAACTCATTTATAAATAAGAAATATGGAAATGAATGTGTAAATCAAGGTGAAAGTGTTTTATTTATTTATTTATTTTTACAGAAGAAGAGGTGAAATTAGCTGAACCTCTGGACAGGACAGAACTTTCATGTAAAAAGAGCAGGATTATTTTGGATTGTTATCAGTTAGCTTAATTTGAAGAGTAGCAAAGAGTAGCAAAGTAGCTCAAAAATATTAAGAGTAGATTCATAATCCTTGATATGTCCATTAGGCCTAGTTTTCCAGTGAAAGCACAAATATTTTTCCAAAAGAGAAAATAATTCTTTTCTTGAGGTCCTTTTTTAAAAATCTGTTTTCTTTGAAAATTGGTGGATCCCCACAAGGGTCATTCTGCAATCCCTGGTTTCTCAGAGAAGAGTTTTGTTTTTTTCTTACAGTATATATGAGACAGTTACAGTGAAGCTTTAACTATATAAAATAATTAATTTTGTGGTTTGTCAGTCTATGTTCTACTTATTGATATTCATTCTATTCATTTAGCAAATATTTTTCATTCACATATGTATCCAGTGTCAAGTCTCAGAAAACAGGAGTAGATCAGCGATAGCCTGTCTTCAAAGATCAAATATATTTGAAGTATATTTCATAAACTCAGAGGCACAAGAACTATCATTATCTTTTTTTTTTAAATTTTATTTATGTGTGTGTGTGTGTGTGTGTGTGTGTGTGTGGCCAGCTCAGCCCACCAGGGGGCTGGGCTGGCTGGCATGTGGTGCTGGGGGATTGAACCATGGTCCATGTGCTTTGCTAAGCTTGTTCTAAGTAGGTGCTTTAGACCACTGAGCCATCTCACCAGCCCTATCATTATCTTTCTTAAAAGATGTTCTGAATCTGAAATCCAGTCACCTGCTCCACAGAACATTTAGACTTAATCATTCTTTGGTCCTATAAAGTTCCAAGGGCTTCAGGGTACAAGATTGAAATTCGGTAGGTATTCCGGCTAGCTCATGTATGAAGATTGTCTCTGCTTTTAGTTATTTTGGAGCTATCTTACAACTCTGCAGAGATGAAAGTTAATTTACAGAGTGGTCTCTCTTTTGCCTAGTAAGCAAGTGATAGCTAATCAGGGCGATGTCAATAAATTAGATCAGGTCGACAAAGAATCTCTTTGACCAAACTCAATTAGGCTCTTCTAATCTCTCTAGATCTTGATCCTCAGTGTCCTTGCATTGCTCAGTAGCAATTTGAACTGTTAAGTCAGGGTTCAATATCTGACCACCTTTGATAGCTAATAAAATTTCTGATCCCTTGTCACCTCCTAGGTTATCCGACCCGCTTGGTCTACTGTCAGCAGAAATCCTGTCTTATCTGTTTAGCTTGATTCCCCCTCTCCCTTATCTCTGAGTTTCCTCTATTCATCCAGCCTCAGATCCACAGTGATTTTCCACTAATCTATGTTGCACTTAGAATGGGCCTCACTTATAATGAGGTCTTTCCCTTTATTGATTAAGTGATCTATGTATTTTAATATTTACTTTTCTACTTCATTGACTTATACTGTTGATATTTTCAGTTACCTAGGATCCTGTTCAGCCACTTGTTAAAATCTTTCCACATTTTTGAATTTTGTAGCTTTGTTTTCCTCTAAATAAATCCTTGAACTCACCTTAAGACTTCCTGGGGCGACTCCTAAAAAAGAGAAAAGCTAAACTGATTAGTTTTATTTTTTATGTTGAGTTTTACAAAAAGGCATTGTGAAATAAAGAAGAAAATGAATTCTTCCCATGTTATAGTTTGTGGATCACATAGATATATTAGGAATTTAATGAAGCTCATAGAAATTTATTAACACCCTCATTGTCCATGGTATGACCTAGGATAGTGGTAGTCATAAAATTAGTTATTATTTTAAAGTATTGCATGCCATGGAGATAATTTGGTTTTCATATCAAATAAACTCACATCAGATCCTTAACCATATCTACTTTAAGACTTTCATGATTCATCTAGCTTTTAATTTATTCTAATTGTTCTCTGAATGTATTTTTTTTTACACGCAAGCTAAAGTGTTTCATGATGGAATTGCTTAAATAACTCAAAGCTCTTTAAGTAATTGTCAAGATTTCCAAAACATTGGTGGAGAAGCTAATGGGTTTGTAAAACTGCTGACCCAGTAGAACAGGAATTAGTTACCTGGGATTGTATGATCTGATAAAGGGTATTTGTTTGGCAGGATGGTTTCTGCTTGAAACAGTTTTGACTCTTTAATGCTCTATTTTCTGGATATAATGAACCACTGTAGCTTTTCTTTTTAGGCTACCTATGACTTAGCAACCATTTAGTAGATTATTCTATTGGAGATGGAAATAAAACATCCTTTTTCCCTCCCCAGTTCCTCTTGAATTCCAAACTTCTTGAATATCCTCATTTGTGACAGGGAGGCATATCGTGTCACCAAAGAGAAAGCCTGTTTGTCTATTCCTGCCATATGTGCTTCATCATGTAAATGTGTTTGAGCTCCACAACCAGCGATCTTCTCAGCCATCTCTTTTGTGGAGTCTGAAACTGGGTATATAGTTTATTCCAAATGTTAACTTTGAACTTTGTTTTCCTTTTTTATACAAATTCCCCTTATTAAATACCTGATTTCTTGCAAAATCAAAAAAATAATACTCAGGTCTGGTGAGATAGCTCAGCAAACTAAGTGCTTGCCTAGGCAAGCACAGGGATTGGGTTTCAGTCCCTGGCACCTTGTGCCACACTGGCCACACCCTGGGTGTGCTGAGTCACCCACCAAGTCCAGGCGTGGTGACTCATGCCTGTAATTCCAGCACTGGGGAGGCTGAAAACAAGAGGATCACTATGAGTCTGAGCTGCGTAGTGAGACCCTGTGCCAAATACATTAAATAAATAAATAAAATAAAATATAATACTCTTTACCAATTCTCAACAGATATTTCAGCTAGGCTTTAATAAACAAAAAGTGATCAAACATTTAGTGTATTTTATTTTTTAAGAAAAATATTTCCGCCAGGTGTGGTAGTGCAAGTCTATATTCCTAGCACTTGAGCAACTCTGGCAGGAATATTGCCAGAAGTTTGAAGCCAGCCTGGACTACATAGTGAATTGAAGTCCAACCTGAATCAAAGAGCAAGAACTTGTCTCAAAAAAAAAAAAAAAAAAAAAAAAAGTAAAAAAAATTCTGTTTTTCCACAAACAAGAGGACAGAGGGACAAAGACCCATTTCCTTCCCAATTATCAAGCAGGCTTCTGTAAGGTACCTATCGGTAGATCTTCAGGGTCTGTGTTTATCAAGTCTGCATCATCTAATTGTAGCAAGGCTCTTGCTAAATTGGGTGTTCAGAACTCGCACCCTGAAAAGCGATTTAAATTCCTAGTTCTTGTCCACTCCCCAAGTGATATCTGATCAATCTGAACAGCTTTTAGCAAGAATCCTGTTAGGTCTATTTAGCCAGAATCCTCTCATAACCCTGAAGTACTCTCTTAGTAATTTTCCATTCACTGATCTTACCCTGCTCTATGGTGATAAATCTCTATTGTCCATGTTGTACTTGGAATAGATGCTGACTCTACACTGAGTGTCTTATTCACTTTGCATGTTGAGATGAAATTTCTAACACCTAGAAGTTTAGAGAGGAAGGTGTATCTGGCTTACAGATTTTAGAGTTTTTAGGGCATAAACACATGGCTCTAAGGCAGGGTAGCATGGCAGAGGGACAGCAGTGCAGGACAGACAGAAGGTAGCAAAGCAACTAGGTGAAGATAAGCTTCTTTCTGTTCTTTATTTTTTTACCCAGTCTGCCAGGACTAGGTCAGTGCCAATGCAATCAGTGGACTGATTTAATAATCACCCAGCCTTAATTCTAGCATTGCACCATGAATCACTCACACACTTTAGATTCAGCCACTTCTGAAAAGACCTCACCTAATACTTCATGAGGCTTGGGGGGGCATTTTGATGCAAACCATATTATTGAGTTTTCTTTTTCCCATGTTGCAATAGCTTTTGATTAAAAATTGTTTTTATCACTTTAATGTCTAGCTCTGATTTACTTTGGTAAGATAGCGATTACAAATCCTTAGAAGCTCAATCTCTGTTTGAACTGGTTATTAGATCTCACTGGTCTCTCATTAATTACCGAAAGATATAATATTATTGACATATTCATTTAATATTGGCATAAGAATTATGATTTTATACTAATTGAAAATGTATCTTATTTCATTCCAGTTATTCTGCTCCCTGCTGAAGCTCCCATATCATTTGAAGTGGCTTAGCTGCCTTAGGCAGAATGGCAATTCCTGCAAGGGGCTATAGTTTTAGGGTTACTGTGTGACTGTACGCCTTATATAGTGGCTAACATGTATCCATGCCTTTCAGATAGACCACAGGTAAGTTTTTTTAAATGGTGTATATGCCATACACTATAGGTCTATGTCACAGCTATTCACAATATTATTGTAGCTCAAAGGTGGCCATAGATAGTGTCTTAATGAATGGACTTGGCTATGTTCTAAAAACAAGAACAAAAAAATATTTACAAAAGCAGGTTCTGCAACAAGGGCTGTTACTTACCAAGTCTTGACTGTCACCATGGTGAGTTGATAGTAATTCCCCTTGGAAGGCTCTCAGAGAATGAGAAGTAGGGTCTTACCATTTATATTTGTCTTTGTTACCTGTTTACTTGCCTCTCAAAAGGCATTTGATGTTTTTCTTACTGTACTTTAGCATAGCTTTCTCATTAAATTACAGTCTTTTGAAAATTAAAGACATAAAGAAAATCATTAGGAAATTTTGGTCCCGTATGACTCCAAATCAGAGTATAAAGATTGCTACTCAAATGGAAAATGAAAGAGAAAAATAAGATCCAAACACTAATTAATATTTCAGTAAGCTGTCCTGTCATAGGAACAAGACATAATTTTTGTAAAATTGTTATTTTTATTTTCTAACTTTTGTGAAACACTTTGAAGTTTTTCAGAAAGTTTGTTAACTTGTATACAAGCATAGAAAGCAAAGCAAGCCTGGATATGTTGGCAAATTCCCATAATCCTAGCACTTGGAAGGCTGAGGCAGTAGAGTTGCTGAGAGTTAGAGGCCAGCCTGGGCTACAAAGTGAGTTTAAGGCCAGTCTGAGCTGCATAGTGAAACCCTGTCTCAACAAGCAAGCAAACAAACCAGGAAACAAAGAAAATCCTAAATTAGTGGTAGTGCTCTGGTCAGTTTTAATAACTGTCTGAAGACTTAGGCAAGGCGATAAAGGTCATATAGCTTCTGCCTGGTGATTTTGGATGTTTTTTTCTGGAGGAAATCAACCATTGTGTAAGAAATCTGGCTATTTTGTGTCTGTTATATGAGAGAGGACACAAATAGGTCCCTTGGCAGAGATTTCTGGTTATGTGAAGGGGCTCTCTGCATGTCCAAACTAGTTAATCCTTTGAAAATGGAGGCACCAGCTGTATTGGACTGCGACTAAGTGAGGCGCACCAAGCGAGAACTGGCTGGCTGAGTCCATCATGATTTCTGACCTACATAATCATGAGAAAAATATAATGCTGGTTTACCCCAGCAGTTGTTAAGGGCAACCATGTAATAATAGAAAGTGTAGCAGGAAGAGAGCAATAGTCTTTGAAGATCATTATTCACAGATTGTGAAGGAGAGACAAGAATCAGAGAAGATTATAGAACAAATCTTTTGTCCTCTGAGGAAATAATTTTGTCGTCTTGATCAGGAAAGTGAGTTGAAGGAATAAATGAATAAAAGAAGATATCTCAGGTAGTCTTCAGTATATTAAATTCAGAATATGTTGAAAATACTGCTCAGATCCACAAAATAATTTATATAAGAATATTCATAGAACATTAGTGAGATTACTTCCAAAGTGGAACCAACCCAAATATCTATTAGCAAGAATATGGCTAGATGTTTATATTATTTAAAAGGAATAATGTAATGATTAAATGAACAATGTTGGCTTTTTCTTTTTTTGTACTGGACTTTGAAATAAGGACCTTGCACTTGCCAGGTAGGTACTTACGCCACTGAGCTATCTCCCAGGCCCCAATGTTGGCTCTCTGTAAGAAAAAAGAATACATAACCTTAAATAGGAATAGTTGGGCCACATGAAACTTCTATTTATCTTTTTCTTTTTTGGGGAATTCCTGTATGTATCATTCCAAAAGAGTTAAAGACATTCAGCAGCAAAACTCATAATAGTTCAATCTTGGAAATGCTCTCTGTAGTTCGTAATACATAAATGGACAAAGAAAAGATGATATTTACATACCATAGAGTATTATAATGTCATAAAGAAAGATAAACTTAAGTTATTTGTAGAAAAATGGTTGCACTTTGAGACCATAATGTTAGGTGAAATAAAAAAGACACACAAGCTTAAGTATCTCATTATTTCTCTTATATGAGAAACTCAAAGTAAAAATAAAGAGCAAAAAAAAAAAGATATATAATAGGAAATGGAGAGATACATCATTCTCAAAGAGAAAAAAGATCAAGAGATCAAGGGAGAGGAAGGAAAGGGATAAGGGATGAAAAAGGGAATTGAGATGTGTTATGTAGTGTACTGACCACACACAAGGATGTAAACACTTTGTACTGAAAATACGCACAGAAATGAAGAGAATCAAGGGATGTGTGGAGGGGGAAGGGAAAGGAAGATACAGAAGAAAGGAACTAGGATATGTTATGTTCATGTGCCAACCTCATGTAAGAGATGTAAACTACACCTGCATACTAATAAATTAAAGTAATAAAAAGAAGTATGAATAAAACATTGAACTGTTGGGAATCTACAAACTTAAAAATGTGAAGTCATTTTCAATATATTTATGTTGTTCCTTTAAAAATAAAGAGGAATATGCATGATATGTCTACACATATCTCAAATTGATGTACCGATTTGAGAATTCATAACATAAACTTCTGAAAATGCATGAACTGGGCCAGCCAAATAGCTCAGCAGATTAAAGCACCTGCAAGCAGGCACAGGGCCAGGGGTTTGATCCCCAGGCCCGCCTTGTGGGCCCCGCCCCCAGGGCGTGCTGATAAAGCAATTGAGACTGGGCGTGGTGGTGTGCTTGCCTGTAATCCCAGCTCTTGAGAGGCTGTAAATAGGCAGATCACTATGAATCCAATCTAGTAGTGAGATCCTGAACACCCTGTAGACCCTTCCCTAGAACACAAAAGAAAAAAAAAGAAAAGAAAATGCATGAACTAAGTTAAAGATTATATGAATATTATAGTTTAAAATGTAATATCAAGCTACCCCTTGGGGAGATTTTAGAATATTCACTAAGTTCTCTCAGATCAGTGGATATTATCATTCTTTTTTTATTTGCTAATTACATCATTTCCTTAATTTTCATTCCTCTAAGTACTAGCTAGTCGTAGCACTCTGAATATGCTTTCGGTCAGTTATATTTCCTTTCCCTAAATTTGTAAGATTTCTTGTATGCAAGATTTTCATATCTTTAATATACAGGACACTAGATTATGATGTTTTCAATTGTAGATGAGCACACTGATCAATACAGGAGAATGGGCTAATAGAAGGCACGTTCTTGTCATCATTTGGTAACAAGTGATTGAGACAGAGACATTATCAAGTTGGAATCATTTTAGCAATACTCCTGGAAGAATCAAAGTTTCTGTTTTATTGACTTCCTAGTTCTGAAATAAGTCTGCAAATGAGTATAATTACTAGAAACATACCTTGATGTATGAAATGTGTGTGTGTGTGTGTGTGTGTGTGTGTGTGTGTGTGTGTATAGTCATTTAGTATATGGTGAAAAAAGATACAAATCAGCAGTTTTGGAATTATAGAAAATCACATGAACCCTGGCTTCTGAAGTAGTATGTTAGCTGGGTTCTGTGCCATAAGAATAATCTTAGTCTTAGATATTTGCGTCCATCAACTCCATTTCTAAAATACATTAGCAGGATGAAATGTTTAGCCATGTTGAGAAATTTGCACTTTAAAACTTACATAGTGCATTTGTTTTCTGTTATAGCCTGCATCAGCAGGTGGCAACTATTCTTTCCCAAGTTGCTATCATTGCTCCCAGACCCGTGGAATGACCCAGAGACTAGAGGTCCAATTTTTCTGATTAAGGGTGTTAAGCAGGATTTAGTGTTCTGTGTTCAAATAAGGACAAAGAGCTGAGAAGCCAAGCTACTAGTAAGCCTTACAGAAGTCAGCAAGTGTGTATGTGCTGCCTGGTGAGCTTAGTGAGGGCACCGGCTGAATTCTCTGCTTCTCACAAGTGCCAGTGCCCAGCTGGCCATGCTGTCCAGCGAGGAAAGAAACATTTCTTTTCTACATCCTTGAATGATTTTAGCTGCCACTGTCATTTTGCACTGGGCTTCAGGTGGTTTAATTTTCTACAAAGCTTTTATTCTGTACCAAACATGACAAAAGACCACAGGTATGTATGGTCTTACCTCAGAGGCTTAGCAGAAGGTATAACTTAGAGCCTTCTTGCTAGATGAGTTCAGGGGCTGAAATGTCAGCCAGTAACTGAGTCACTAGCCACTAGGTGCCAGATGTTTAGAACCTATTTTCCAATAGAGGTTTGACTTTAACAGTGGCCTGGTATTTTAAAAGGTATTATTCTTCAGATAAAAATCTTCCAAAGATGTTTGTGTTTCCACTTATTTTCACTTTAATGCATTCTATTAAGTAGAGTGTGCTCTAACAGATGGATAGGGGTGATGGATCTGAGAAGTCCCTGACACAGAAAGGAGTGAGTGATACAGTAAAAAGAGTTATCTAATGCTCTATGCGGTACAGAACTGGGTGTGGTATCTGCTGACCTAGAAAAAGACACAGATTTTTGATACATTTGTATAAATTCATTTGATATGCTACATAGGGTAAAACCTGTAGAAGAAGATCTAGAGATGGGGACAGAAGAGCAAGGGGAGAGGATCGGAGCGTAAAAACAATATATATCACAATACCCCATGATGAATATGTATTAATAAAAAGAAGTACATTCAGATTATGCATCACTAGCAAAAATACCACAGATATGAGGTAGTTTCACCATACATCCTGCTGAATGACACAAAATTTCAATATATGGTTGAAGATAATTACTAATAAAGTGAATTTGAATAACTTCATTAAAGCTTTAGCTGCAATGCTTCCCTACTGCAGCACTACACTTTTTCCTTTGGAACTAAGTAGCATTTTGTGGGGTGATATTTCAAGTTAATTATCTCTTCCAACATTTTCAATTGATTCATTCATTTATTTATATCCTGAATAGTAATGATACATTAATATCATTGCATCTTTCTATACTCAGCTTCTCTCACAGTGGCCAGAGACTGTCCCTTCAAGCTGGCTCTTTTAGACCTGGCCCATTATTCTTTGAGTACTTCCTGAGATTCTACCACAACAAAATATTCATGTCCATGTTGTATTTTGTTTTTCCAACTCTGAAAGCTTATGTGGAGGATCCTTGATTCTTTTTGATGAGAGCTACATTTAAATACCATGAACTGGGTAACAGATATGCTTGCTGATCTTGGGGTTAATGATCACAAGTCCCTTCAGTGGTCATATGTAAAAATATAGTCTCTTGTTGCCTGTGAGGGATTGGCTCTAGGACCTCCATGGATGATCAAATCTCTTATATGGCATCCGCATATAACTTACCCACATCCTCCTTTGTACAAAAGTTTAAATTGTCTTTAGATTACTTATGATATATAATGCAACTTAAATGCTATATAAAATATTTCTTTTAGGAAATAAGGTCAAGGAAAGACTTCAGATACAATTTTTAAAAATACTTTTCATCTGGGTTTAGTTGAATCCTCTTTATAGGACCTGTGGATGTGGAGGGCTAAGTGTGTTTACCTTCATATACTTACTTCTCTGCATGTTTAAAATGAGCGTAGTTGGAATATAATTCACACACTGTAAAACCTACACATTTAAATTATACAGTCAGGTGAGTTTTGAAAAATGTGAGCAATTTGTAGATTCCTGCCCAGTCAAGGTATTTCTTCTGCCTTGGGAAGTGCCTTAAGCTTTCTTTTAGACACTCCTTTTCACTCCAGCTCTTAGGTTGAGTTTTTCCATTTCAAGATTTTATTAGGACAAAATCATATGGTTAAAAAAAAAAAAAAAA
>NW_004524657.1:5576610-5597144 GCF_000260255.1 Octodon degus
AAAAAAAAAAAAAAAAAAAAAAAAAAAATCATATGGCACATACTCCTATATCTGGCTTTGTTTACTCAGTACAATGTCAATGAGTTTCATTAATGTTATTGAACATATCTGTAAGTTTGTTCTTTCTTATTGAGGGTAGTATTTAACTTGTATGAATAAACAAGAATATGTTTGTGTTGCCTTCTGTTGATAAAGATGTGGGGTATATTAAAGCTTTGATATTATGAATTAAGTTGCCAGGAAGGCATGCTTAAGTAGTTTGTACACATCTATTTGCATGTGTTTTGGATACATATCTAAAAGGTGATATGCTCCTGGTCACATGATGAATCTGAATAACATAATGAAAAAATACCAAACTCTTTTCAAAAATAGCTATCTTTCTTTGTACTCCCACTTGTGGATGCTTGGTGATTTCATCATACCAAAGGATGTACAGTGGTATTGCATTATAGTTTTAGTTTTCTTTTTGTTGATAAACAATCATGTTGACAAGGTACAGTGGATTCCATCCATCAAGAATATTCACAAGATTTTGACACAGTTTGCCCATCTGAAAGCCTTTTTGTTCTTTCACAATCTTTGGTTTTAAATCTGGTGTGCATTAACATGTGTTTCCAGTGAAATCTTTTGCACGTTTCTTCTAGTCAAGTTTTTTCTCTAAACCATGTTACATCTGTGACTCAAGCAAGATGATTACAGGTATTTCTACATGCTCCAGTGTAATATACATTCTCTACTATATAGTCTTGTGAATGCTAGAAAGGCCTTCTGAAAATAAAGACTTCCACATTCCATATTTAAGATTATTCTTGACTGAGTTCTTCCATGTTTATGAAAGGAAGCGTGACAACTAATATTTCACACATTGCAAACATGCAAATGGTTTTCCCCAGTTTTTTTAAATAAGTATTAAGAGGCAAATGAGCAATCTAAAGGCTTTTCTACATTGCTAATATATAGTCTCTCTCTCTCTCTCTCTCTCTCTCTCTCTCTCTCTCTCTCTCTCTCTCTCTCTCTCCTTTATTTGGTACTGGTGATCGAACGCAGGACCTTGCACTTTCCAGGCATGCATTTATGCCACTGAGCTATCTCCCCAGCTAGTCTTAGTCCCTTCTGTGATTTTTTCATGGTTTCTCAAGTGACTAAGCTGAGAGAAAACTTTCTCACATTGCTTACATTTACATCGTTCCTATCCACTGTGAATGTTTTTATATCTTTGAAAACAACTATCCCAAAGGAAAGATCTCTCATGCTGCTTACACTCATATGGTTTCTCTCCATTGTGAAGTTGTTTATGTCTTTGAAAACTAGTTTACCAAAGGAAGGCTCTCTCACATTGCTTACATTTGTACTGTTTTCTTCCACTTTGAAGTTCTTTATATTTTCAAAAATTGCTTTGCCAAAGAAAGGCTTTCCTACATTGCTTACACTCATATCATCTCTCTCCACTGTGAGTCCCTTCATATCTTTAAAACACAGTCACAGATAAGACTTTTCCACATGGCTTACATAGGGAGGGTTCTTCTTCATGGTGAACCATTTGGTGGTGTTGAAGAAAACTTAAATGAATGTAGGTTTCCCACATTGATCATATACATTGTAGTTCATTTCATTGTGAACCATTATACAGTATCACAGAGAATTTGAATGAATGATGGTTTTCCCGCATTGCTTACACAGACATGGATTATGTGCAGCATGAATTTTCAGATGTTTTTTATAACTACTTTAAGAAATGAAAACTTTCTGACATTCTGTACATGGATAGGGCTTCTCTCCAGTGGAAATCCTTTCATATTTTCAAAAGGTGCCAGAACAAACAAAAGATTTCTCACAATAGTTTCAAATATAAGGTTCCTGTCCAGGATGAACCTCTCAGGGTATCAAAAGGAACTCTAGGGCTGTGGAGATAGCTCAGCAGTCTAAGAGCCTGGCTGGCAAGTGTAAGGACCCAGGTTTAATCCCCCGTACCACATGCTATGTGGACCCCAGAACCCTGGGCATGCCAGTCAGGCCACTGAAACTGGGTGTGGTGGCACACACCTGTAATCCCAGTTCTGGGGAGGTGGAGATAGCAGGATCACTGTGAGTTCAAGCTGCATGATAAGACCCTGTACCAAATAAACAAATAAATGGTTTAAAAAATTTTTAAAAGGAACTGTAATCAGTAAAAGCATTCCCACATTGCTTACACATGTAAGGTTTCTCTCCAGCATGAATTCTTTCATGTATCTGAGGACTGCTGGAATGACTAAAGACTTTCCCATAAGCATGTAGGGCTTCTCTTCAGTGTGAATTCTTCCACATATTAGAGGGGAATTGGAACTCTTGTAGGTTTTCCCACTCTGCTTAACACAAGACATTTTTTCCCATGTAAGTTCTTTCATGTCTTTGAAAAGAATGGGAATAAACAAGGTCATTCCTACCTTGCATAGCATCATAAGATTTCTCTCCAGTTTGTGATATTTGAGCCTTCTGAAGGCCTTGGGGACAATGAAAGACTTTCCCATTTTCCCTGTTTCTGAGTCTTCTCTCCACATTACTAAAACTCGTAAGTTTTGCATACAATGTTAGTTTCAAGGAGCAACTTTAGGGATGACTGCCTAATGAAGACACCCCACAAAATACAGCTTCCACATGGTGATATCGGAGGAGGAGTTCTCATCATTACAGTATACTCTTCTGTCTGGTTTAAAATTTCTCCACATTGACTGCCTTCATTATGCTCACAGCGTTTGAATATGACTTGACTTCTTAGAGTGCTCCTAGGGTTGTATACTCATCTTCAAATTTTGAATATTCACATATTTGTCTTGTGCCAACCAGAGTTTTGATGGTTTTCCACATTACAACTCTGAGCGGCTGCTTTTGAGAAGGATCCAGCAGAGTCCACTTCTCACTGGTGAAGTTGATGACCGCATTCTTGTACATCACTAACTCCCAGACCAAGATTCTCACCATGTGGCCTGGTGTGGGGGAACACATTTGTGCTTCCATCACTCAGGAGGCTGAGGCGGGAGGTTTATCTTAAGAATGAGGCCAGCCTGGGATGCATAGTGCATTTAAGGTTAGCTTGAACTACATAGAGAGAGAGCCTGTCATGACCAGGTTTCAGATCCTGGTCTTCTTGCCAAGGACCCTGTAGTCTTTGGAGTTCACACAGGGATCAACACTAAGTCATATGGACCATTCAGCACCAAATACTAGTCCCAAACATGATGGCATAAGGAAGGAACATCTATGTCCATTAAAGAGGTTTAGCTGTAATTCTGTTTTTGTCTGAGATCTTTTCTGGTTTTGGAATCAGAGTAATGCTACACTCCAAGAAAGACTTTAGGAGTATGCCTTCCCTTTCAATTTCATTAAACTGTTTGGGGCATATTGGTGTTAGGTCTTTCTTGAAGATCTTGTACAATTCAGCAGTGAATCCATCCGGACTGGCTTTTCTTAGTTGGTAAAATGGCTACTCTTTCAATTTCATTGCTCATTATTGGATTATTCAGGGTTTTTATGTTTCTTATTTTTGCTAACTCACATTCAGCTAGAAAAATATCAAGTTTTCTTGAATTTTCCAGTTTATTAAAGTACAGGTTTTCAAAGTAGATATTAATAAATAATCTGATAGTTCTGGTTGTGTCTACTGTGATTTCAGTTTTTTGATTTCTAGTTGCTTTGATTTGGATCATTTATGTTCCTTTTTGGGTTAAATTATCTAAGGCTTTCCTATTTTTTTAAAATTCTTTCAAAAAGCCAACTCTTTGATTATTATTTATATTGGTGTTTTAGTTTCAATTTTAGTAGTATTTTCTCTGGTCTATAATTTTCTTTCTTATACTATCTTTAATTTAGGTTATTATTTTTTTAGGACTTTGAAGTGCAATATTAAGCTATTTATTTGGACATTTCTATTTTTCTGCTATGCGCATTCATAGCTATAAACTTCATTCGGAAAGATTTTAGGAATGTTTTTATTGTGTCCTATATGTTCTGGCATATTGTACTGACATTACTGTTTTGTTTTTCTTTTCTTTTCTTACTTTCTTTTTTCTTTCTTTTTTATTTTATTTTTTGTCTTTTTGAGACAGGGTCTTGCTATGCAGTTTAGGTTGGACTAGAGCTCACTTTGTAGCCCATGCTGGTCTCAAACTCTCAATGATCTTCCTGACTCAACCTCCCAAGTTCTTAGATTGCAGGCTTATGCCTCCATGCCTGGCCAGTAGTGTTTGTTTCTTGAACTAAGGTCCACTAGTATTCAGTATATGTATGCTTATAACTTTTATCTCTTCCTTTTTAATTGTCCTCTTATTAGTATGTAGTGACCCTTTTTGATCAGTTGACTCTTCTGATCAGTTTTGGCTTGAAGTATATTTTGTCTGAAGAATGGATAGCCATCTGTAATCCATATTTGATCTTTAGTCTATAATTTTATTTTTATATGAAATATATTTCTTGTACACAACATACTGTTGGATTTTGTTTCTTGATCCATTCTGCTAATCTGTGTCTTTTGTTTGAGGAATTGAAACCATTTTCATTGAATATATATGTATAATATATTATATATATATAATACCAAGGATTGAACTCAGGACCTTTTGCTTGCCAGAAAGGCACTTACACTACTGAGCTATATCCCTGGCTATTGAAAAATACTGATTTATTCTTGTCATTGAATTATTTTCCTGTTGATTATTACCTTTTTTTCTTTTCTGCTTAATATATTATTCTGCCTGGTGTATTAATTCTATTAGAGATTTTGGCATCGTTGGCTTCATTATCTTTTTCAAGGATATCTTTGAGTTGTTTGGATTGCTTGTTTGCTGATGTGAGTTTCTTAAAGTGTTTGTCATGGGAGACCTTATTTCTCCATCAACTTTGAAAGACAGTTTTGCAGGATCCATTAATTTGGATTGGAAGCTGTTTTCTTTTAGGGCTTGAAACATTTAACTTTAAGCTATGCTGGTATTCATTTTAAGAAGTCTGCTGTAATTCTAGTGGGTTTACCTTTGTAAATGATTCATTGCTTTTCGCTAACCTTGTTTAAAATTCTGTCCTTACGTGGGACTTCTGGGACTTTCACTATGATGTGTTGTGGAGTTTCTTTTGTATTCATCCTACTTGAGGTTATATATGCTTCATTACCTGTGTTTTGAATCCTTTCCCTATTTGAAAAAGTTTTCTGCTGTAATTTCAGTAATCATTTTTATGTCACTGTGCTGTCTTCTAATTTCTTACTGACTGCAGTTGATCTTAGATTTGTATCATTCAGTAGCTATTAGATCAATTTTTCATGTTCTCATTTTTTTTAAAGGCATCTCTAATTATTGTGGTCATCAATGTCAGACTTATCTTCTAGTTCTAATACTTTATTCTAGACATATCTGCTACCCATACTTTCAATAGAATCTTTAACCTCCTAGATTTTTGTTTTCTACCTTTACAGTAATACTAATATTTTGTTAAAATAATCATCCATATTTTAAAAATCTTTTTTACCTTGTTTATATTTTCTATATACTTGCTGAATGTTTGTTTATTGACATGTTACCTGTTTATTTATATCTTCTTTGAACTTACAAAGCACTTTATTGATCTAATTTTTAACTCCTCTTTCATCATTTTAATAATTCAACTGTATAGCTTTTGATTTCCTGCCCACGGATGCTCCATGGATCAGCTTTCAGGGAGTTGGGAGTTTTGAGGGGCATTTTGTCCCCTTGTCTTCTAATGTTTCTAGTTTATTCTTTTTTATGCTGAATTTCATGGATTCATAGTGGGAAGCCTTTGTCACTAGTAGGGGGACCTCTTTTGTTTCTGTTTGTCTTTCAGTGATGCACTTTGGGCATGTGTAAGTATTGGTTTTGTCTGAAGATCCCACTACCTTTGTTAATTTTGGAGGCAGAGAATGCAGTGTAATTGGCCCAGCACCCAGTTCTCCAGGGAGGGACCACAGCTTTGACACAGGGGCAATCAGATATTGGCATGAAGGAAAGCCAGGTAATAGCAACAATTACACTACTCTGGAAATAGTAACAGAATCAGTCATAATAATAGTCACAAAGACAATCTAAATGTTGACATACTATATGAGGCAATATTGTACTATGCTAACCATAAAAAAGAGATTTATAATTATAGTATGAATATGAAGGCAAACAAAATATAGAGTACAATTAAGTGCAACAACTACACCTTCACTAAAATAAAAAAAATCCAATAGTAACAGCACATTCTTCACTACACAAAGATTAATAGCTAAATGTTTATACAGGCAACCAGAGGGGCTAAGGAAAGTGAGAATGAACAAAGAAGTAAAACTAATGGGCTAGGGAGTTAGGTCAGTGGCATAAGTGCCTTCCTGGCAAGTGCAAGGTCCTGAGTTAGATCCCTGGTACAAAGCAGAAACAAAAACAAACAAACAAACAAAAAAACTAAGCAGTGGAAGATGACAAGAAGAAAAGTGAAATAAAAGATTCTATCAAGGAATTAAAGGAAATTAATAGAATGAGGTAAAATTACCCAAAAAGAACAAACCAGAAAAACAGGCAAGCAATCCAATTGTGGTCTCTGTAGTGGATATGAGCAGCAGGATTGAATTCAGGTGGACCTCTGGGCTTATTTCTATACTTTCAGCCAACTCTTGATTTCTGCTTATGGAGAACAGGGCCCAGTTTCCTTGCTAACCTGGGTTTGAACTTCTCAGGGGTCTATGTCTAGCCCATACTCTCTTCAGGACTATGCCTTGTACCTGTTTGTCACCCAGCTACTGTGGAAGTGTAGCACTGGGAACCCTGAACAGAAGTTGTTCTGTAGTTATCCTTTGGCTCAGTTTTACACAATTACCCCTTCCTAAAATGGCTTGTTTTTCTTTTCTTGGGCTCTGATAACTGCTGATGATCTGACAACATGTGCAGTTGATTTCTTTGCTCTCTCAGACTAGGATACTCTGTCTCCTGTTCTCTCACGTGGATTCCTTGCTTGTCCCAGCTAGTAGCCGTGGAGTGATTATTTTCAGGCAAGCAAAGGAAGAAGGTTGAGGGGAAAAAGACTCCTATAGATCAAATAGACCAAAGAGGAGTTCATCAAGAGATACCTTGTTCAAATTAAGATTTACCGTCTCTCCCCAGGCCAGCCTATTTCTATCTATAGTAATAGTCTCCAACTTTTACACTCTTTGGTGAAGAAAGTATGAGTGAGCATCTGCTAAATGCTAGTTAGAAATAATTGCATAAAAGTTTCACTAAACCAAAGTGTGTGTGTGTGTGTGTGTGTGTGTGTGTGTCTGTGTGTGTGTGTGTGTGTTGGGGGGGTTCTTCACTATCTTAAGTACCTTAAAATCTTTTCTTTTTTGAACTATAATGCTTTGGGGTCATGTAATAAAGAAGAAATTCGACTTACTATCATAAGAATGCTAACTTCTCCAGTGTGTTTGGCCCCTGGTGCGGGAAGGCTACCTTTCTTGGACAAGGGTTATATCTTGGCATCGAAAATCTATTTAAACTTTGGAAATAAAACATAATGATTTTTCTTCCAAGAACCATCATTAATTCATTGTTTCATTAGACAGGTCCTGGAGTTTAGTTTCCCTTTTGGTAAAATGAGAACAATATTTTTGACTGGCCAAAATAAGCAGTGGTCAGTTAAATAAAAAAAAGTTTAAACCAAGACATGCTGCCCTTTTCAGGTGAAAACTTTTATGTAAGTACCAACTATTGATTTATTTCTAAAATATCATTATCTTTATTAGAAACACCCCAAAAGACAAAATGTTTTCATTGCTTTGGAAATTAAATCAGCAAACTTGACTTTAAAATATAACTACCTACACCATTTTAAAGACAAACATTCATGCCATTGACATTTGAAATAAAATAAGCATACAAAAATGAATGTTTTGGTTATTTGTGATGGGAAAGTACAGAGATTGGCTCCTTGGTCATGACATTTAATAAAATAAGTCAGATTTTGTGGATGTTTGGAGAAAAACAGGTTGACCGAATTACCTCTGGAATACATTTCCTTAATATTTTTCCAGGTCTTTTTCATTCTTTCCTTCATCAAATAAAATATCAGAGTTTTGAAAATTTGCAATTGTAGCTTTTATTATAAACCATTATTTCTGTTCTCAACAAGTCACTTGGCTCAGTTACCTCAATATTTTATTGACTTGAATGGCTTTCTCTGAATCACATTCAGATACAGTTATCAATTGTTATAGTTGGCCCGGAAGGCCAGACAACCAAATGGATGGCAGACTGGATAAGATGTCCTGAGAAGGGGTTCGTGTACCAGCTCTGTGGAATCTTAGGTATTTTTCCTTTGGACCTGCTTCGCTTGTCAGTAGGAGCTGATGCTTTTGAATCTATCTACTTCAGGTTGCTTTAAGTAGCATTAAGTAAATGCAAAATCATTTACTTAGTATAATTTTGTGTTTAATTGACTCTGTTGATCTTTTCAGAAAGTGAATTTATCTTCATTCCCATATTTATTCCACTTTTCCATAACTATTTTTTTATTATTTTTATCATTTATTTATTTGTTTGTTTGATACAGGGTCTAGCTACATAGCTTGGATCCTCCTGTTTCAGCCTCCCCAGCACTGGGATTACAGGCATGCACCACAATGCTCAGTTTCAGTGGCTGGCTCAGTGTGAACAGCGTGGGCCAGAATGGCATGTGGTACCAGAGATCAAACTCAGATCTTTGAGCTTGGTAGGCTATTTCCCCATCCCTCAACTACTCTTTTTCTCTTACTACTGGTAATACTATTCCTCTACCCATATAGACTGGAGATTTATGGATCTATTTTTTTTATCATTTTTAAAATTGATTTGGGGCCAGGGACATGGCTCAGTAGAATAAGCGCTTCCCTGGCAAGACAAGGGCCTGAGTTCAATCCCCGGTTCCACCAAAAAAAAAAAAAATTGATTTATCCAAACTTTCATCAAGCTTTGTTATTTCCCTTCATATTATAGCTAAACTTTACTGTTTATTGTTATTGTTATTAAGCTATGCTGAATCTTCCTCAGTAATAATTCAGAAGATAGAGTAGAAAGAAACCATTTTCATTGTATTCTCACCTGAAACTCTTACCTCAGAAAAGAGCCTTACCCAGCCACATTGTGCAGGGTGGTAGACATTTTGGATGTGGGAAGGAGATCTTATGAAGGGGTAAAGGTAAGAGTGAGGGTAGTAAAAATGATTAAGATGTTATGTGTATGTGTATTGATTCCTCTGAATGAGTATAATTATAGTGCATTGCAAACATATACTAATTAAAAAATAAACTAGCCACATTTTGGTTAAAATTCTCTAAAAGAAAGCAGAATACACCTCTTGGGCTTGTTTATCAAATCTTATTTTGGTGAAGACTGGACGAGGGGTACCTGAACTTGCATAACAGGTGAACAGCACACACAGGGAGTACGGCTTCAGACTATTTGTACATGGGAGGCTGAAAATATATGATAAATACATTTTGAATATGTGAAATGAATATGCTTAAATGTATTTCAAATATACACTTAAACATGTAAAATTTATTGCAGTAAAAAACATGTTGTTATCATTCCCTCTTACACTACTGCCTCTCATTTCAAACCCACTTATTCCACTGTTCTTGTTGCTCTCTGCAGCATTTCTGGAAGTCATCTTTCATGAGTGTCTGTAAAACATATAGTGACTGCTACTGCCAAGTGCCACCCAACAGAAGCGAGTGCTCATGAAGTGTACAGACTCCGCATCCACTCTGTTCACTGAATCTGGCAGTGTACAAATTCTGAATCTTCCTCAAAGTCAAAAGGACCATGAAACATACATATTTTGAGTCAATAAAGGGCATAAAGTCTGCTACAGAACAATAAATAAACACTTAAGAAAAGAATTGCTTTTCAAAACTTCCAGAATTGCTTTAGAGAATAGCAAGGATCATGGCATAGATGTGGTTCACCTGAGGAGGAGTGTTTTAAGGGAGGTAATGTCAATGTGTCTTTTACTACAATAAATTTTTTATTTTTTAATTTTATTTATTTTTTTATATTATTTGGTACAGGATCTCAGTACTCAGCTTGGACTCATAGTGATCCTTCTGTTTTCAGCCTCCCCAGTGCTGGGATTACTGGTGGGTGCCACCTTGTCTGGTCTCGGTGGCCAGATCAGTGTGCCCGGGGTGGGGCATGGCATGTGCTGCTGAAGATTGAACCCTGGTTTCTGCACTTGCCTAAGCAGGCACTTAGCCTTTGAGCTATCTTACTGGCCCTTACAATAAAAATTTTAAAAATTTACGCATTCACTTGATTTTGATCATATCTTATATTCATATGTTTAGGATATAGCAATATATCAGTTGGTACTTATTTACAACTAGGAGGTTGGGAAGAGGTCCTCTAAAAAAGTTAATTGTTCAAGTTATGAACTGAATGCAAGGTTAGAGACTCTAGCCTTTAGTGTATTTGTGTATTTGGAAATCTACAGTAGGAAATAGCATTTAGGAAATCTATTATAAAGGTGCAGAGGTTTATTGAGTAGATAGGAGTATACACTTTAGGAAAGGTATTATTTCCAACTAAAGACAAGGTACTGAGCATTAATTCTAGGTGTTCAGAACCACCCACAGAAGAGTTTGCATGAAATCTGAGTGTTCAACTAAAACAAAGTGCCAGCACTGGGGAAACCAATGTACCATATTTATAACAAATGAGGCTGATACAAATTTGGGTCAAAGCACATTAGATCCTTTCTATCTCAAGTTAAACTGGATCTTGGGATCAATATGTTTCTAAGGCTAATTCAGCTATGGAGAACAAATTCTCCAGGGTCTGGGAATGAGGCAAAGTTGATAGGTACCTATGCTTTGAAGGAAATACTACTGACTTTGAAATCAACATACATGGAATCTAGTCCAGACTCACACTCTCTTGTAACTGTGAGCAATGTACTTTCTCCCCACCTGGAATCCATTTCCTCATCTATAAGTCAAGGAGAATATGCAATAATAAGGTTACTGTAAGGCTTAAGCTAAATGCCATAGTTTGAGGAACTATAATGATATTCATTGATACTCAGAAATAGTATTTTTAAATCCTTACATATGTGAGTAAAGCAATGAGAACTTTGACATTTTTTGAAATTGTACAAAGCTGACTTCTTTCTTCATTCAATTTACTGGCTTTGGGAGTTACTTTTTAAAAGAGAATTAATCATGTTTTTTTTTTTGTTTTTAGCAATGCAAATGAGTCATTTTTTCATTCAGCAATTTTTAAATTTATTATTGTCAGGCAATGCTTTAAGTGCTGGGAATATTTCATATTTTACAGGTGCATAGAATATAAATCTGCTTTCATAGAGTTAACATTCTGATAGAGAATATATGCCATATACATAGTAAATGTATTTGAATACTCTAAGTGCTATGGAAAAAGCAAAGCAGAAGAAACAAAGAGTTGCAATTTGACAGTGTAGTTTAGGGTAAATGTCACTGAAGAGATGAAGAAATCAAGAGATGGGTGGAGGGGTAAGACCAAGACGGGAAAGGGGATGGAAACAAATTGGGATGTGTTATGTATGTGTACCAACTACCCGCAAGGATTGTCAACATTAGGTGCCAACACAGCTGTATATTAGTAAGCTAAAAAACTAAAAAAAGAAAAAGAAAAGAAAAGGCGATCTTCAAGACAAGGCATTGAAGGAAATGAATAAAGCATGTGGCTACTTGGAGAAATAGCGCACCAGACAGAAGGCCCGCCTACGCAAAGGTCTTGAAGCAAAAACACGCCTGTTGAGTTTTAAGGCAGTTATTGGAAAACTACAGCTTAGAAGCCAAATCTGACTTTTTCTTTTTTCTACCAACTTTTTCTTTTTTCAGTGCTAGAGATAAAGTTGAGGACTTCACACCTGCTAGGCAAATGTTCTACTACTGAGTTGTATTCTGGGCCTCACCAACTGCTTTTGTGAATGAAAATTTATCACCAAACTATTATGCTCATTCATTTCCTTATTGCATATGGTTTCTTTTTTGATACAACTGTATATCATTTCTTTATTAATGTGGTGGATTACCTAATGGTCTACTTGTAACACCCAGATGCACTGAATCAGTGTGGCTGGGTATGGAAGGCTCACCTGAGCACTGTTTCAAACAGCATATAAAAGAGAACTGGAGGAAAGGTGGTGTGTGAATTCTTCTGGAGCAGCTTATCACACTGTCTTTCCTGATGTGAACTCAGCTGTTAGCATCAGAGGAGCTTGGGATCTCCCTGTTATTGAGGATGTCTGTGGTTCTTTTGGGGTGGAGGAACCCTTTTTGTATTTTAGGACAGGGTCTATAGGGTCTCACTACATAAATGGGACTCATAGTGATTCTTCTGTTTTCAGCCTCACAAGCACTGGGATTATAGGTGAGTGCCACCACCCCTAGTCTCAGTTGCCATCTGGGCATGACCTGAGGGTGGGGCTGGCACAGCATGCTGGGGATTGAACCCTGGCTCCTGTGTCTGCCTAAGCAGGAACTTTAGTCTGCTGAGCTATCTGGCCAGGCCTGGAGTGGGGGAACTCTTGAACATTGCTTCCTGGCTCCAGTGCAAACCCCTCAGCCTGCTGGCACAGATCCTTTATCCTGCTGGTGCAGACCTTCTAGCTTCCACCACTGATCTTTGGGCCTTTCCAGTGCAGAGGCCTGATGCAGACTTGCACACGCTATCATTGTGCATGAGCTCTAGGCCTCCAGCTAGATAGGGCCCTGCTTTGGGTGCTGGGCCTCCAGTTGGACTCATGCAGGACATTGCTGTGGGATTCAGGCCCTTCGCTGGATTCTTTGGGTCTCTAGTGTGTGGACAGATCTCTTTCACTCATTTTCATTTGACTCTTTGGGTGAATATTATAAAATAATCCTATAAATTATGTGTCCTATATTAAATCTTTTCCCTTATAAACCATGGCAATAATGATTCAAATGGTTCTTTTGTGAGTAGTTGAAATAGCAGTTTATATTGACAATAGTCAAGATATGAAACCAACTAGGTATCTATTGATAGATGAACTGATTAGAAATTATGGCATATATATTCAATACAACATCATCCAGCCTTAAAAATGATCTTTTGCAAAAAGGAAGGGGACTGAGAAATAGAGAAAAGCAGGAAGGGAGGGAAAGGGGTGAAAATAGAATTAAGATAAATTATGTATGTGTACCAACTCCATGTAAAGAATATAGTCATTATGTTGTGCAAACATGTACCAATGAAAATACAAATTTAGGACCAAATAGCTCAGCGGATTAAAGTGCCTGCGAGCATGTACAGGGGTCAGGGGTTTGATCCTCGGGTCTGCGGTGCAGGCACCACCTTTGGGGTGCACTGAGATGGCAATTGAGACTGGGTATGGTGGCGCATGCCTGTAATCCCAGCTCTTGGGAGGCTGTAAACAGGAGGATCGCTATGAGTCCAATCTAGTAGTGAGACCCAGAACACCCTGCAGACCCTTCCCTAAAATAAAAATAAGAAAAAAAAAACCAAAACAAAAAAAGAAAATACAAATTTAAAAAGAAAGAAAATCCTACTACTTGTGACAACCTGGACACACTTAGAGGGCATTATATTAAAGTAAAGCAGGATAAAATAAAAACACCACATGATCTCATTTACATAATGTAATCTGAAAAATAGCAGTTACAGAAACAGAGATGATTACCACAAGTTTAAGGGGTTGGAAATGGGAAAACCACAGGGCAGAATGTTTCTGTTACGTAGAACAGATTGTTTTAGATTTAATTTATAGGACTGGGGAGATAGCTTAGCAGCCTACATGCCTGCCTGGCTAGTGCAAAAACCTGAGTTCTACCCCAGGTACTGCATGCCATGCAGGGCCCGGAAGCCCTGGTATGCTGTGCTGGCTCTGAAACCAGGCATGGTGGTATACACCTCTAACCCCAATGCTGGGGAGGCTGAGACAGGAGTAATCACTATGAGTCTGAACTGCGTAGCGAGATCCTGTAGCAAATAGCTAAATAAATAAATAATAAAAAATTTATAAAATGGAAAATCACTGGTAAGTAATTCTGTACTGTACTTGAAATTTGTTAAGAGAATAATCTTAAGGGTTATTACCATAATAAGGGTTAATATATAGAGATGGATTAGCTTGTTTGCACTAATAAGCTCATTATGCATGCACATATGAAAACTTCATGTCATATACATTGAGTGCACACAATTTTATCATGGAAAATAAAGAAATAGCATTTCTTCCCCCAAAAGAAAATGCCTGTGGCTTTCATCAACTAAGTTATTTACTATCTGAAAAATGCTGCACATACAGTGTGCCAGTGTCCACCTTAGAGGCTACTGCTAACAATAAATTCTCACTTTTTCATTTATTTTTTTCAAAAGAAGAAAAAAAATTTTAAAAGTTTACTTACTATTTTTTCTTCCTTATAATGGCAGCTTCTTGTAAGTTTATTTCACCTAGAAAAGCACATTATTAATATACAGATTATTTTAAACAGACAATTTTAAGGTACTTCATGGCCCTTATTATCTTTATTTTTCCTAAAAGTGGCGGTCATAATTATATTTGTTCTTTGAATTTGATTATTAATAGAAGTCCAGTCTTTCCCATTCAAAGAGAATTAAAAAACAATGAACAGAGTGTGATACCAGAATAAGCCCAACAGATGGCTGTGTTTCTCAAAGTATCAAAAGTGCCCTGTAGCCTGTTGCATTCAAATTTTCATCTCAGTGTGCAGCTGTTGCACTTTAATTGTAGGATTCTAAGAAAACAGATCTTATTACATACGGCTAAGCAGTGTGAAGGAAGAGAGGTGGTCCTATGGCCAGGACTGTTTCATTGATTTTATCCAGATCTATTGCTTGATCAACAGATTCATGACCGCTACTTGTCTGTGGCATCAGTCTGGTTAGGTGCTCTGTGGTATCCTCTGAAGTTCCTAAGACAGTAATAGGAAAGTTAAGAATCTGTAGTTTAGGTGGAGTCCTGGACACATTGTATGAGCTGAACAACTCTGGAAGATTTTTGGTGTCTCAGAATAACTTAATCCATAAAAGAAGTTAATAATAATGCTTATAGAGTAGGAGGTTTTGTCCAAAAGTTATAAAAAGTTCTTCATTTATATAAATAACTCTTACACTAAGAGTTGCTATTGCTACACTCTATTTTCCTCTCAGATATTATAGGTTTTTTTTTTTTTTTTTGGTCGACATAGTTTGCCTTCTCTGTCTCTGTCTTCCTGTGCCTCTGTGTCTGTCTGCCTCTCTTTCCTGGGTGGGGCTCTAACTGGTGTCTTGTACATTGTCAGGTATTCACCACTGAGCTACACCCCCAGTCCCAGCCTTCATAAGACACTGTTATCCCACCTGTTATTTTTGATAGTACAGTTTAGGGTTCAGATGAAATTCAGAAATTTATATATTATGCATAAAATTCCTTGCTGAATGTTTTAGTATATAAAATTCTAGCATGAAGCAGACCAACAAAATACTAGATGCAATATGAAGAGATAAATCTCTGTGTTACCAATCAGAATAATCTTCTATGTTTACATTTCTTAAAAAAAGCTAACTTCTCATTTCATTCTTGCGCTCTAGAAAAGTCAGGCATGGCTGGAGGCTTGAAAACTGTTGGTTGGCTCCTTGTCCTCCTTAGACACATACCTGTACTTCTAGATTGTACTTCTAGATGTTAAGGACTGTGAAAGCCCTCAAGTGCCTCTACACCCTGGTGCCTTGAAGATGCACTCTGAAATACAGTCCTAGTATCTAACAGATGGGGAAAAGATTTCTTTAGTTTCAGTTTTCAGGCAGGAGCATAATACTGTGATCTACCCTGACAACTTTGCCTAATGCAAAATTTGAAAAAGTACAGAAAGATAAAGTAATGAACAGCCTTGGTAGAACTTATAACTTTCCCTCAGTGTTAAAGGATCTTTGCTATGCTGCACTACAAGTTTCTATATTCACAGACAATGCTAACACCAAATAAAACTTTAATTATTATTATTTTTTAAAACTTTAATTTTCTTCTTCATTAAAGCTTAGAATCCATTCACATACTCTCTTAATTCAATGCACATTTATTCAAAGCTTTTAACATATCAAACACTGATAGTTGAAGATACAGTAATAGGCAAGAAGAGTGCTCTGACTGCAGGTAATGTGATGATTCATGAGGACTATAACAAGCTACCATACATTTAGTAGCATAAAATCAAATGTTTATCATTTAATAAGTACAGTATAAATTTCTCTGGGACAAAATCAAAGGATTAGAAAAGCTATATTATTTTCTAGAGTCTCAAAGGAAAAATGATTTTCCTTGTCCTTTCTACCACTTCTAACAAAAATATCCCATCATTCTTGCCATTTTTTATTTTTATTTTTGGCAGTACCCTGGATAGAACTCAGGACCTTGCACTTGCCAGACAGATGCTTAGGCTGTTGAGCTATATCCCAGCCCCATTCTTGCCATTTTCTAAAGCAGTTCTGGAAGTCCGATATCATGACTGTCTTGGGTTGTGTCCTTGCTTCCTTGATATACTTAATTCATTCAAAATACCTTCCTTCTATGATCATACTGACTTTGGAGAAGAACAGAACTACATGACAATGGATCCAGGGAGTAAGGGGATGAGCAACAGCATTTTCCATGTTTTGGTTTACTCTTTATAAAGATGGTCACAAAAGAGAAGACTTCCAGACCTGCTTCAGAAAGTGGCAAGAAAGGGATAATAGTATTCAAAATAAAATATTTTTCAGAGATTGATGGCAGTGTGTCTTGATTTTTTTTTTATGTAAGATTGAACTCAGGACCTTGTGTTTGCCAGGCTGGCTCTTAAGCCACTGAGCTATGTTTCCAGCCCTATATACCATGTGTTCATGATCCATTTATGTACCAATGGACACATGGTTGATTGCATATTTTGACTGCTATGAATAATGCTGCAGTAGTCATAGGAGTACAGATACATTCAGCACACTGATTTTCCTTCTTTTGTATGTGTACCTGGAAGTGAGATGAACACGTGGTTTTTTAGTGACTTTCCTCATTGCCACCACACAGCATCAGACACCTACTACTTGAAGAAGCAGAGGTTTGTCTTGGCTCATGCTTCAGTCAGCTTATTCTAAAGAAGACTCAGCATGACAGAGGAACATAGTGAGGTAAAAGGTGCTTACCTCCTGGCAGCCAGGAGGCAGAGAGAAAAGGAAGCAGAAGGGAGAAAGCTATGCTGTCTAGGTCATGCCTCCTGTGACCCACCTCCTCCATCCAGGTCCCACCTCGGAACTTCAGGACAGTTACCCCAGCCCGGTGATCCAATTGTCTTCACCAGTGCCCCCCTCTGGGTTCATGATGCTCTGAGGCAACATCCAGATATAAACCAGATTGTATGCTTAGTGTTCTGGAAGGGCCTTCATATTATTTTACGCCTTGATTCTGGTAATTTATATTCCCACCAACAGTACGTATGTGTTCCCTTTCTCTACATTCTTGCCAACACTAGTTATTGCTTGTCTTTTTTATAATGATCTCTAACAGGTGTAAAATCTGATCATCCTAAGTCTAAATGCCCTCCTAAATTTGAGAAAGCAGGTATGGAAGATTGTCTTATAGGCCAGTGAAAGGCTTTATCACCTAGTTCCTTTAACTCACATTTTAGAAAAAAATAGAGAGAGGATATGAGAAATAGTGCAGAATATTGTTGGTGAAAACATTTGACACTCTCTTTGATCATTTCTTGGAAAACAACACCTGTTGTCTGAGATCAAGGTAGAGCGCTTATCTTTGCCACACAAAAGCAAAGTCATCAGTGCTTTTGCTAACGTTTCACAAAGCAAGCTGGCTTCCTTTGAAATGATAGTTTTTCTGTTTCCTCTGAGATTCACAACAAAGATGCTAGCTCTTTTCCATGTAACTTCCAAACCATTAGTAATGACAACATGAATTAAAAATTATCATATATTCTAAGTCAACAAGCTGAGAAGGGAGACACAGTATTGGTGGAAGTATTGGTGATTGATCCAGCCTCCCAAGAGAGAAATTGGATTACCACTCCACAGTGGAAATAAAGAACACATTTTCAGTGCAGAATATCTTTTAGAGCAGTGATGGTAAGCCTTTTAGAGTTTGCAATGATACAAACAGCCCGTTGTGACATGTTTGCTGCAGGTTTGTCACCACTGCCTTAGGGCATATGATGCCTTACTATTAAGGTCAATGGCTGGTGAGAACAACTCAATACAGGCAGTATGACATGGTCCACAGACTTTAGGAATAACAGTATGAGTCACTCTGCAAGTAAAGAACAAAGACCCGCTGAGGTGTTTGCTAAGGGCCAAGGGAATAGTAGTAGAAGAAGGTATGTGGTTATAAATACCAGCTGTGACCTTGTAACCAGTTTTAGAAAGGATATTTATAATTATCATGAGTACTTCTTTCTTATGTTGTTTAATATTCTTGTACATATATCATTAGCAGATACTGCATCTTTGTTTTCTTTCTTTGTGACCCTATCATACATTAAGATCTGCAGATAAATTGACTACCCTTTCAGAAAAAGAAGAAACTAAGCCATTTGATATTGAAAAACATATTTAAGAATACTGATTAGCTCTCTCGTTTATGTCTATGAGATTTTCAAAGTAATTTTGACTTTGAACAGACCTGATGAACATGTTTAGATATTATTTAGTCTAATTTTTTAGGTGCCTGGAGAGAGATGGGAATGGGAGTAGAAGTGTTAGTAAAATAGCTGAAATACTGAGAAGCCAAAGTTTTAATTGCGTATCATTGCTCACAGAGATGAATGCTTTTGGAAAAAAGAGAAGCATTGTCTCCTTATTATGCTCCAGGGAAGATGTGGTGTTAATCTGCGGACAAATCTCATCATTAAAGAACAATTATATGAGTATGCATCGAAGTGTTTGGTTCAATAGTTATGATCAATGCTTAGTCCACAAATATGTATAAACTTGCAATATTCTAGCTGATGCAACCACTGTCAGGGGCCCAATTAAACTGACCCCATATGAACACATTTTTTTTTTTTGTAGAATTCATGTCAATAGTTTTCATCTTAAAAGATCTCTTTTAATTATTTCAAATAACCAACATCGTGTTCTAAGGCTATCAGTACTCTAACTTGAAAACTAGCTCATACATTTTCAGAAATACTTCTAAGTTAAACTCTCAGAAGTTTTCCATAAGGTTAATACTTAGATTTGTTTGCATTGATTAATATTTAATAAATCATGCACATACACTATTAATTTGATAATAATGTATATGCTTACTTTATATTTCATCTTTATATATTGCTGTGCATTTGCATGCCCACACAAAATAGTGTCTCAAATCCTGCCACCTCCAAATTTACCAAATAACTGCAGCAGAGATAGGGAAAGTGGCTTAGTCAAGAATACATAGAATGTAGATTATTTACCAAAAATGGTGGTGGGCTCCAAAGGACACCAGTTTGAAAGTATGGAAGCTTGATTATGACTTTCACTAGCATGTGACAACACATGAGTGTCTCAGCCCCTGGATATCCATTTTTCTCCTCTCCAAAATGAGGAGTTTAGACTTAGAAAACTTCTCAAGTGCTTTCTAACTCTGATATTTGTCTGATTCTCTGTTCCTCCATTCAGACAAACGAGACAAGTCAGGATAATGTCATTGTCTCCTCTCTTGCTCAGCTGATTTATCTCACCCTCGTCTGGCCATTTCTCTTCTAACTGTAGGAAATCCTAGCTGGTGTCCTGGACTAGCTGGACCCCTGGAAAGGAAGATACTGTTCTGTCTTCTACTCAATCCAGTTGTTTGTTACTTAAACCAATGCCATAAAATCATCTTTTTGTTCCCACTCCAGAACTTTGGCTTTAACTACTAGGCAGTAAAGAAAATTGTTCCCAAAGCTCCAGCAAACTTTCTTTTCTCTGGCCACTTTTGGCTGGTGTGATCCTGGTAAGGAACAGAAAGGAACTGACAAATTGGTTTCTGAAGGACATGAGATATATGGCTTTTTCTAATTCCATTAGCTGGAACCCACTGAAGGGACTCTGTCAAGGGCTCTGCACTGAGATCAGAGGTTAGGGCACACTCCTGCCCTAGGGACATTCTTGTTTTCTAAGTAATAATCTTTTTATTGGACTAAAGGGCTTGTTTAAACAGTTCAATACTTTGTTCATAGTAATTACATGTTTTATTTGGAGTTTCCTCCAAAGCTTTTTGGTTCTGTGTTTTTTCTAGAACAATCCGTATGTTCTTTCAGAGTTTGATATTCCTTCTCAGGAAAAGAGTTCTGTGCCTTGTAGAGGAAAGGAAGGGAAGAGAGAGGAGAGACGAAGAAAATGGCCATTTCTACTTTGTTCCCCCGTGACACCTTTCTTATTTTGGAGATATAGATTAGTCAAGGACAGATAATATGAATGTAGGAGATATCTCTTACATTCATACTATCTGTCCTTGACTAATCTATCTATCTATCTATCTATCTATCTATCTATCTATCTATCTATCTATCT
>NW_004524657.1:5597244-5618960 GCF_000260255.1 Octodon degus
ATCTATCTATCTATCATCTATCTATCTATCTATCTATCTATCTATCTATCTATCTATCATCTATCTATCTATCATCTATCATCTATCTAATATGCCTTTTTCTAATTTTATTAGCTGGAACTCACTGAAGGGACTCTGTCAAGGGCTCTGCACTGAGATCAGAGGTTTCAGTCCAATAAACCACATATAGTTAAAAGACACTTGTAATATGTCACAGATAATTCTGTTTTTTTTTTTTTTTTTTTTTTTTTTCCAGAACCAGGGATTAAACTCAGGTCCTTGTACTTGCCAGGGAAGCGCTTACTCTACTGAGCCATTTCCCTGGCCCCAATAATTCTGACTTATAGACATGACTTTGCCTCTGGGATTTCTTTTCTTCTCTTGGGGCTAAGCAGAGCATTTGAAAACTAAACGCTCCATTCAAGAGGACAAATCTGCCGCTCAGCACACATTCCTTATTCATTGCTCTGTGCTAACTTTTTTAGAGTGAAATAAAATCATTTTATTTTAGAGTTGTTTTATAAGGATACACATACTAAAGAGATATAGAGGGATGTAGAAAAAATTAGAGAAAGATGTTTCATAGCTTGTTTCATAGCTTTCCTACTTATTCACAGTTAATGATTTGTACTGGACAGTGTTTTGATGATGACAGTGAAGATGATAGTGTGTGTGTGTGTGTGTGTGTGTGTGTGTGTGTGTGTGCGCACGCGTGCCCTGGGCACTGAAAGATGTTTAGCATTTTCCCTGGAGTTTACCCACTAGATGCCAATAGAATTTTTGACTCTCTAGCAATGATAACTAAAATTGTATCCCAACATTGGCAAATGTCCACAAAGGAACATGATCTTCCTTGGTTGAGAACAGCCATGTCTCAGAGAAATCTTGGTTTTATACTACTCTATCACATTTAGCATAGCAGAAAGTGTTTTTTCTTTGTTCTCTCTCTCTCCTTCTCTTCTCCTCCCTCCTCTCTCCCCCTTCCTCCCTCCCTCCCCGTCCCTCCTTTCCCCCCTCTCCTCCCCTCCCTCCCCCTCCGTCCATCCCTCCCCACCTTCCTCCACTCCACACACCTTTGGGCTTGTGTTTAGTGCCATAGATTACATCTACTTTTCCACTGAGCTACACCCCCACCCCTTTATTAGAGAATGTTCTGTGTTATCAGGGAACAAGTTGATCCATCTAAAGTCAGTGAAGTGTAAGCAAATTTAACAGAAATCCACTTATTAAAGAATCCAGTATCAAAGGACTGCCTCACCAAATTTACCATGTTTACTAAATTCATTAAAAGTTAAAGAATATTCTTTGTGAACATATTAAATGAATTTTCAAGTATATATATGTGTATTTATAAGAATATGCTCAAATTCTTTGTATATTCAGAAAGAATACCCTTACATGCTTTTTGAGAGTAAGTAAAGCTGGTTAACAGAGCCAATTTGTTTTCTATGAATTGGCTTTCAGTGAAATAATGTCAGGGACTTAGATAGAGTCCTACCATAGTACCTCTAATGCTGTCTGTCCTTGGTAGGGAACCCAATTCTCAGGAAAATAACTCAGTAGACATGTTAAGATGTATCTGTTCAGAAGGATAAAATAGCAGGCATGTTGATATCTTTTCTCTTTGCATTAAAGAAAATTAAAAATTTCATCTTAGTTGTGTTTCATGCATGGATTCACAAACATACTGTATATATATCAAAAGTATTTTGATCATTATGGTTCCAATGCCGCCAGGAAAATAGTAACTTGGCCTTTAAACTAAAATAACATATAATATTTTTTCAGATGGAACTCTCCTTGTTTGACCTCCTTCCCTGACGTAATCTTTGTACTTTTTCCATATTAATTATAAAAGTAACACATTTTAGATTCTGTTCAGGGTCACTGATGCTATGGTGCAACTGTTGTGTTTCAGTTGATATGTGGACATTTTATTTGGGAAGTTTATAGGTGCAGGGTGAATATACTATAGTTAAAAGATGTATAGTGGTAAAAAGAAATATTCTAAAACCAAAGGGCAAGACAGAGATCTCAGTGGATTAAAGTGCCTGCTTAGGTAGAGCATAGGGTCCTGGGTTTGATCCCTGGCTTGCTGTGCCAGCTTCACCCCGGGGTGCACTGAGATGGCGATTAAGACTGGGCATGGTGGTATGTGCCTATAATCCCAGTGCTTGGGAGGCTGAAAAACAGGAAGATCATTACGATTCTGATCTGTGTAGTGAGACCCTGTTGACCCTGTACTAAATACACAAAAATTAAAAAAAATAATAAAAAACTATTCTTGTCCAGAAATACTCTAAAGTTCCATCATTGCATTGTTTTCTTTGTTTGACTACTAAGATCAAGACGAGCAGGTCATGCAAATCAAAACCTCTGAAAGAAAGATCCATTATGCGGAGAAGGGTTCGAGTGATGCCACTGAAATGTAAGGGTCTTTTTATTTTTAAGCAAGATTTAAGGTGATCAAATTACTGTAACCCTCCACCGCTTAGACACAGTTTTGCTTTCTGTAGTTTCAGTTATCCAGTTATTTGTGCTCAATTATGGCCCAAAATTATCTCATTAAATTACTCATTATTCAAAATAGCATGATGAAATCTTGCATCTTCTAGCTCTGTCCCACCCAGGATGTGATTCATCCCTTTGTTTAGCTTATCCATGCTGTACATTCTGCCTATCATTGTTGGTAGTCATCCAGGTTACTGGATCGACTACTGGGGAATGACAGTGCTTGAATTGAAGTAGTCTTTCTGTTATTTCATTCTTGTCTACTGTATAATACTAGTGACATGCCACAAAAAGTTGAAATGTGTTTTGTGAGAATGTTAAAGTACAAGACTTGAAAGATAAAAAGACTACAATCCCATCACTTTCATTATCATTTATCCTTACAGTGTTCCATTCTATTATTTTTGTTCTTAATCTATTGCGACTGAGATATAAATAGACCTTTATTAATGCTAATTTAAATATACAAGAAAGAACATAGTATATGCAGGATGCAGCATTATATGCAGTTTTAGGCATCTGCTGAGGGTCTTGGAATGGATGTTGGATGAATAAGAGGAGACAACTGTACTTAGCTGTCATCTTAGGGAACATATTCATGTGGGTGGCAAAGCATGTGTGCTAGACTCATTTGAATAAAGATTGGTGAGAAAAATCCCAAGAGCCAACACCTAGCCTACCAGACCTCTAAGTGGGCTACTGGAAGTCAGAAATGTCAACCAGTTCACATGAGTGCTTCATATATAGATGGCAAGGGAAGGAATGGTTCACCAGAAAGTATTATAAACGGTTGCAGGTCAAATGTTTCTTCTTGATTTCTATTTGTCACTTAAACTCAGGTGAGCCTGGTTGGTAAACTTAAGGGAAATTCTTCTTTTTTTTTCTTCTATGTGGACTTAGACAGGGTCTACAGGGTATATAGGGTCTCACTACGTAGATCAGACTCATAGTGATTCTCCTGTTTTCAGTCTTCCAAATCCTGAGATTACAGGCAGGCGCCACTACGCCCAATTTCAATCTCTGTATCAGCACGCCCCGCGGGCAGGAACCACACAGCATGCCAGGGATTGGAAACCTAGCAGCTGAGCTCTGCCTAAGCAGGTGGTTTAGTCGGCTGAGCTATCAGGCTGGCCTTGGGAAGATGTTTTTGGATGTTTGGACGTTTGATGATTTCATCATTATGCAGTATTAGAGGTTTCGAGCAGCTACAGCAAGTGTGTGGTTGCTTTACCATCTATACCAGCCATGAGTAATTTATTATGGTACTTGTTTTGGTAAAGCTTGGATGTGACTTTAGAAACAAAAGCACTTTTAGGAGCTGCTACCATATGATCGGGTTAGCACATGAGTTTAAAAGATCATTTATAATCTCTGATGGTTGGAGGCCAAGATTATACCTATTATTATGGCTAAGTTATCTCCTAATAAATTTTTAGTTTTCAGTATTTAAAATTTTTCTGTTAAAGCCAGATCCTTTTCTTTGTTAGTGCCACTTTTTGGCACATACTTTAGAGTACACTTGGCTGGATATTAACCAGTTTGGAATCATTTCCCAGATATAGCACATCGTGTCATTTATTTAATAGCATTCTAAAATTTCAAACCTTTTATTTGAATATGGAGAACTTTAAGCACTCAATAAATACTTGTTCATGTAAATTGCTCCAATTTCTCACACCATCACTGAAGATAGATGGTATTCAGGAAATATATCTCGGTACAACCCAGTCCTCATTTTAATAAGATGGTCCACTATTTTCTCCTGCATGAGTGGTCAAGAAGTCAACCTTCAGTGGAAAGATATAGAATCTAATGTCACACAATTATTCTTATGCAACTTCGGAGCTGGTCTATCATGATACACAGCTTTATACACTGCTTTCAGTTTACAAAGGTCAGGCTTTTAGGAACTTGTAAAAATATCTTTATTGGAAAGGAAAACTGGGATGAGGAAAAAGACAGGAGGCGAGATATATTTATGTTGCATGCAGGATGGATTGGATAATTGTACTGCTGATTTCTGCTGATCTACGGAGGGGAGTAACTGATGCTTAATTTTTTTCTTGTCTTTTAATTTCTTATAACTGTTAAAAATATCTTTCATTTATTTATATATTTGGTACAAGGTCTCACTATACAGCTCAAATTCATAGTGATCCTCCTGTCTCAGCCTCCCCAGCATGGAGTACAGGTGTGTGCCACCATGCCCAGTTTCAGTGGCCAGCAACGTGTGCCCAGGTTCCAGGGCCTGCATGGCATGCAGTACAGAGGATTGAACCCAGGTCCCTGCACTTGTCAGGCATGTGCTTAGACCACTGAGCTTTTTTAACTTTTTAAACCAATTTTGCATGCTTATGTCTAGTAATCTAAAAAACTAACTTGAAGACAATATTACGCAATACAACAACTATTGTTAAATTCCTGTTGTTTTGTTTGGTAAAGTTCTATATCATTTCTAGTGCCTTTTTTTCTATTTTGTATCTCTTTAGATAATAATAATAAAATATCCTTTATTCATTTCAATTACATTGAAATCTCTCTTTCAGAATAGTTTATAACTTTGATTAAAACATATTTCTTCTATTTTAAGTTTTCTCAACTGCCTTAGAATTTTCTCCTTAAACATATCAATTACATTTGCCTAATTTTGAATCTTTTAAAATGATGGTATGGGCCTGGCCAGATAACTCAGCAGATTAAAGCACTTGCTTAGGCAGACGCAGAGACCAGGTTTGATCCCTGGCATGAAGTACTGGCCCTGCCCCCGGGGTGCATTGAGATGGCAACTGAGACTGGGCCTGGTGGCACATGCCTGTAATCCCAGTGCTTGGGAGGCTGAAAACAGGAGGATTACTAGGAGTCTGATATGTGTAGTGAGACCTTGTACTAAACACATAAAAAATATGGTATCTCTATTCTATACAGTCATCATATATACATATACATGAAGTACTTAAGTATTTATTACTTCTGTGACACACTGAGATGGTGTACTTATTGATCTATTTCTGCCCCTTCAGCACTATTTTCTTGTTAGTCCTTTTAAGCAACATGTATTGAACCTCTGATGAGAGCCAGGACTGGGATGGGGATAATAAAGGTAACACTGGAGATGTGGCATTTTCTCTTTGTTACTACATACAGTACAAATTTAGAGTAGCAGTAGTCTAGTCATCATGTCTTAACTTAGGGACTCTTGAATTAGTTTTGTCTTCAGTGCATAAAAATTTAATACCCTTTCCAGGTAACCCTTGATTCCATTGTCTAGGTCATGCTATTTAGTTATTAAACTCATTGACAGCTAAAATTTTTTATGTCTTAACAAGAGCTGACATTAAGCCACATTCCTTTTTTCTTGAACTTGTACAACTGATTTTATTTTTATCCTAAGTACTGTTTGCTTCATCTTCATAAAACTTCATGTCACAACTTCAAGCCCAGAGAGAATGTTTTGAATTCCTGTCTTGTTGATGTAGATCTCCAAAATACTGGTCTTCTGAAGATTTTATAAGCATGGTTTTGTCTTCATATGAATCACTCATAAACATGTGGACTAAGACAAGGCCAAACACAAGCTCTGAACCACATTATCTTTGCAGTCAGGCACAAATCCCCCTAACTCTGCCAACACCTAGATTACATTTCTTCATTTTATCTATAAACTTTTTTTCAAGATTTTGTCAAATCCTTTAAGACAGTCTTTAATCTAAAAGCTTTGTAATTCAAAATTATAATGGAAATTAGTTTGGAAAAAAAGAAATTAATTTGGAATAATTTTAGGTTAAAACGGGGTAAGCTATTTAATTGCTAAGATAACTAGGTATTGTAGCACATGCCTCTATTTAGGAGGCTGAGTGAGGAAGATCATAAATTTGAGGTCAGTCTAGGTAACTGACCTGGTCCCATCTTTAAGTAAGCAAGCAAGCAAGAGGTAAGTAAGTAAATAAATACAGAAAGAAAGGAATGGGGGAGTAGCTCAGTGGAGTTTTCGTCTATTATGTGGGAGATTCTGGTTCAATCCCCATTACTCTGGGGAAAATATGGAATGCCTATCTCTAAGAGAGACAAAATAGCTGTGTGCCAGAGGCTGGATGCTGGAGAGGAAGTCACTGACATAATCATAGTGCTAGGCAATGGAATCTTCAACTAAGTCATGCAGAGCAAAAATGCAAGAGTGGTAGAAACGACACCTGTTGAAAGTTAAGAGCTCTCCATTTCTTTTTACTTTGACAAAGAGCCCAGTGTAATTCAAAATGAAAAACTTTGAAAGGCCATCTAATATTCTAATATGCATAGGTTGTAGGAAGAAATAATTTGAGCAATTTCCATTGAAATTTTAATAATATATTGTCTTGTATAGCATTTAATATAGAACCAGAGACCCTTTTAGCAATGTGAATTCCAGTTGAAATAATAATAGATAACAAACCATTCTTTTGTATATAATATATTATTTCATCAACTTCTCCTTAGCCTCCCTTTGTCCCTTCATCAGCTCTGCAAATGACCAAAGTTAGTAAGTCTACAGCTAAAAATATGTGATAACTGAATGCTGGGCAAAAGTTGAGGTTAGAGATATGGAGGATATGAGAACACAAGGCAAGGAAAGGAGGGGCCCAAATATCCTCCTTATTCAGAGGAGGCCTCAGAAAAGAATATTATTATTATTATTATTATTATTATTATTATTATTATTTTGCAGTACTGAGGATTGAACTCAGGACCCTGCGCTTGTCAGGCAAGTGCTTATTCTACTGAGCTATCTCCCTGGCCCTAAAAGGAGGCCTCAGGAAAAAGCCTGAAGTACTGATTGATAAATGAGGGAAAAAAATGAGAAATTAAGTCAATGATTTTCAGAAGATAATGTTTAAATATATAAAATGCTACTCACTTGAAGTGTTTGGATTTGTTTAGAATGATATTATTGAAAAGACTTGAGGGGATGAATAACATTATAAGAAGTGCTTTGTAAAAATGAGTTGGGTTAGGGGCCGGGGAGATGGCTCAGTGGAATAAGCGCTTCTCTGGCAAGTGCAAGGGCCTGGGTTCAATCCCCGGTTCTGCCAAAGGAAAAAAAAATGAGTTGGGTTAGAAACCCGACTGACAGGAGGAATAGCTTTATTGACCGGTTCATATCTGGACGTAGGAAAAAGATGTGGATGTTTGAAAACTGAAGGAAAGAGAAGGCTGGGTTAGCCTCAAAATGCTAAAGAGTTTTCCTGCAGACTTAATTTCAGAGGAAAAGAAGTCTGGAAAGTAAAACTTTGGAATTGAAAAGACTAGAAGAAATGATCAACACCCATATTATCCCTTTCTGCAAATCTCTGAAAATCCCATTGCAAGCAGCTTTGATTGGGGAACATGGGCAAGTCGCTTAGATCCATTTACTATACGTTAATAAAATGGGAACTGGGAAGGTTTTCTGACTGAATACATATTCCACCAGTAAGAGAGAACCTAACTTTCACCTTTAGGAATTTATCTTTTGTTTTATCAAATGTCTTCTAAAAACACAAAAGTTCTTTTGGATTGAGCTTTTAAATTTGCCTGTTAGTTGTTTTATTTTATTTTGTTTTAGTAAATACTTGAGATTTTATTTATTTATTTTATTTTTATTTATTATTTTTTTCTGTATTTAGGACAGGGTCTACAGGGTCTACAAGGTCTCACTACGTAGATAGGACTTGTAATGATTTTCCTGTTTTCAGCCTTCCAAGTGCTGGGATTACAGGCGCGCATCACCACGCCCAGAGTCCATCACCGTCTAAGGATGCTCCACGGATGGGGCCAGCACACCGGGGATTCAATCCCAGCTGCTGAGCTCTGCCTAAGCAGGCGCTTTAGTCTGCTGAGCTATCAGGCCGGCATGCTTTCTTCCTCTTTTAGTTTTTCTTCCTTCCTTTCTTTCTTTCTTTTTCTTTCTTTCTTTCTTTCTTTCTTTCTTTCTTTCTTTCTTTCTTTCTTTCTTTCTTTCTTTCTTCCCTTTCTCTCATCCCTTTTCTTTCTTCTTCCTTTTCTTCTTTCCCATCTTCTTTTCTGCTACAAATTAAAAGAACTTGTGGTGCCTAGTACTACATAAAGCTGGAAATACAAAGATAAATATTGCTACTTAAGTACATCATAGTGTAAAGAGACAAGGATATTAGTCCAGTGACAGAGTAATGAAATGGATGATGGAGGTTTGTGAATCAGTGAACTCAAACTCAGGAGCTTTACTAGAGAGCAAGAAAGGACAGTGTTATCTGGACCATACAACACTAGTTGAAGAAGGAAGGTTTTAGAGGAGAGACCTGGCAGGTAACCCCAACTGTCATAGGATAGCTGTCATGATGTACAATATTGGAACCACAGAGGCTGCTAGGTCTGTCTTGAACACAGGAGCTTTGGGTACCGGGAAGATAGCAATACATCATAATGCCTAATTGTTGAATTTAATGTTTTTATTACTTACCCATGAGCCATTAGCATACAACACTACTATGTGATTCCAACCCAAGGTTAGAATAAAATAATTTCATAAATTTGTCTCTACTTTCAAATCATAAATTTGTCAAGCTGATTTTGGAAGCTCAAACAGCCTACATAAATCAGTTTTAACTGGTAGATTTATCTCAATTAATAATGAAGTTCAAATGGGACCCTATCTTTCCTCCAGTAGTTACTCAAATAAATATAGAGCATTTATATTTTGACTCATCCCTAAGGCTCTCTCTGTTAAGACACTGGAATTATTGTTGATGGCAAAACACAAAAGGGGAAACAGACAGAGCTTCTTTTTCTTACTAAACACTTCCCTTCTGTTCAACTTTAGCATTTTCACAGAGCTATTAAATGTCATGTTTGAAGTAAATGTCATTGAAAATCCAGAGGCAAATTAGAAGAAATAACATTTGATTTTAATAACAAAATAACTGCCTAGAATGGCATGAGCTGGCAGGAGAATTCCCTAAACCATTACCCTCTTCCTTTGCTCCCAACTTGCCTGCTCCTAGCACCCTTTCTCTTAATTCTCTAACAAGAAGCCTAGTAACAATACATTTAACTGGTGAAAGACAACCATCTCCACTGGCCTAGAATTTTATTAACTGCTATAATTACATAGAAAGAATGTTTTATTTTCCCAGAGATATCCCTCTTAAGACATGAGGCAATCCATCTCTCAGACTGGTGACTTGAGAACTTGCACACAATTTTTAGCAGCTCAACTTTTTCTAAATGTCAGCAACGTGCCTGCCAGTACTCAGATGAGTACTCTAACTTTAGAGACTTTTTAAAGGACAAAATCTTTGTTACAAACCCAAATAACCTATGGTGAGCAATGATTTTAGTTTTTTGAAGGGATTATTGTGGTGCTCAGATGGACTGATTAATGGTAAAGGTTAGCTTAACACACTGTTGCTGTTCCTTTGAAAATACTGATCTCATTGTGCTGCACATTGTCATGGGTTTGGAAATATCTGAGGTATATGTTTTCCATTTCTTTATATCTTGACCTACAACTTCATTTAATAATGAGTCTATTTAATCGTTTGAATACCTTCTTTAGATCAAGGATTCTCATAAAGCAATCTTTAGAGAAGTAGGGAAAAGGGACACATATTTACCAGTAGTACCATCCATCATACTACTGTCAATACCATGTAAAACCCAGAGATAAATTACAAAAATATCATCTGAGTTTATGAAGAAAATATCTCTGTTTCACTGTACAAACTGGTGGGAGAAATCTCTATACAATCACTCTATTCATGTACTGTTAGTCCACTTACTCCCAAGCCCTAACCTTTCCTATATCTTTCCAACATAATCTAGTGGTAATACACTTAAGCAATGAAAAACAACTATCCCACTAGCTCTGTGAGTCGTATAGAATCAGGAAACTGAAGGACTGCTCCAGGAGGACATGCACAAGTTTTAAAATCAATTCCTTGTCCCCAATATACTGCCAGCCTCTCACATGTCTGAGAATCACTGTTTCATAGACATCTTTACAGAATAATGATTTCCTAATTGATCATAAGCTTATATAAAGAGGGTCACACAGAGATTCAAGGATTTCCATAAAATTATTATTGAAAATATTTTGCACTGTAACTCCCTGTTTCTTAACAATCATTTGGATACATTCTTAGATTTCAGTTCCAGGAAAATTTGTCTTTCCCAACAAAAAAACCAGAAAATTAAATCTAATAATATCAAAATAACTCTGAAGAAACAGCATGAGGATTGGTGGAAACATCATCAAAGATATAAACCAATAATGTTTATATTTTTCATTGTACTTTGGCTCTCACAAAGCTCAGGTTTACGTTTCTATTAAATTGCAGCACTTATCTTTCTCTTATGTTGCTGCTAAGAATGATCTATCTCTCAATCGCTCCCATTACTGGACACTTAATCTTTTGTTCTTAATGTAATATTGTTTCATATGTCTTTGATTTTAAGCTTTCATGTGTTGTTTCATATGTCTTTGATTTTAAAAGAACCATAAGTAATGCAATTAAAATTAAAGCAGCTTCTTTTTGTTCTGTTTAAGACTGCTCAAGTATCTAACTTTTTTCTGACATTTCTTTTTTATTAGTCATGTTTAATATTTTATGTGCTATTTGATTTCTCTAAGTATTTGTTTCCTTCATTGTACCCTTGGCATTTGCATTTTCAGCATTTTAATCTTTCCTATTGAAAATTCCCAAGAGATGCTCCTTTATATAATCTCTTGTTATGATGATTCTTGATTCTTCCCACCTATAAATGGGCATTGGATAGCACGGTGGTCCAGTTCTGATGTGACTCGTGATTTATTTATTTTTTTCAATTATCAATTGACTTTATTTCCTCTCATGTGGCATTATCAGCAGAATATATTTCGTAAATAAAATATATCATCAAACTATTTCTTAACCATATCACCTATCATCAGTTATATTATATTGTCCTGAATGAAGGATATTTGGTATCTGTAATAGTCTTATGGTATTTTGAACCAGATTCTAATAACAAATTTGGGTTTTTCAAATGGTGACATAAACTCACATTAAAATAAAACCCAAATACAGGCCAAGTTTAATACAATTACCAACTAATAAGTGATAAAGTTCAAAGATAACTTCTGTTAGCATGAAATAATTTTAGTGATGAATATATAATGCAGTATTATAATGTATTATAAACTCATGATTTAAATGACAACAGACATTAAATAAGCAATGCTATGAATATATTGAAAGAAGCATTATAAAGTACAGGGTATGGCTGTGATCTAATGTAGGGTTTCCGAATCTCAGCATTCTTGTCATTTTTGACAGATAATCTGTACTGTGGGAGGCTGCCTTGTGTATTGTATGATGTTGAGCAACATTCCTGGTCTCTGCTTGCTCAGTATGTGTTCTTGGCATGCTCAGTTGTGATCAATGTGTCTCCAGGCATTGCCAGACATTCCATGTGATACAAAATCGTCCCTCACTTGAGACTCCCTACTCAGCTCTCGTCTGGGTGCGATGAGTAAATTTAGTGTGCAAACTGGAAGTTGTGAATAGACCAGTTCGACTGAGAGTCAAGGGATGAATCAGAATTAATAGAAATTAGTGTTTGGCAGGGAAGCGGGTAGGAAGCTTTAGAGACAGGAGAAACCTCAATATTCTAGAAGGGATCCCAGCACCCACAAGACCATGGGGTAGAAATGAGCCTGGGATAGTCCAGAAACTCAATGGCCAGTATGGACAAGTGCATGCAGTGTGCTCATAGAATGGTGACTGCCAAGCTTGAGAGGCATGTCTATCTTGCTGGAGCAGTAGATCATGCTAAAAACTAAGAGAAGTGGAAAACAGAAGCATTTTTAGCAGGAAATTAAGATACTAAATTCCAGCAAGATAATGGCAGGAATTAGGAATACTCAACCAATTATAATAATTTTAATGAATAAGAGTAGAACCTTGCAGGTCTGTGGATGACTTCAATGAGAAATGTCCTTGGCATGCTCAATTGTGAGCTTATGCTTAATGGTATAATCTTGAGAAGCAAGATATGCATGTGCATATATGTATATACAAATATATTGCCTCTATATTTTAACCAAAGGTCAGTTTTGAAGAAGAAATCACCATAGAAGACCATTGTACAATGTTACCAACTGCTGTTAACCTTGAAGCCAAGGGAAGTGTCAGTGATGCAGAAGCTATAGCCACCACTGGAGAGGGCTGCAGAAGAGATGTATTATAGAAGATAAACAAAGAAAAAGCCTCTATTGCAGAGTTCAGGGACACATGAAGTTTATTCCCCAAGAAACTCCTGAGGATACTGCTGGAGGCAAGGCAAAGAAGATTGGAATCTGGGCCAGCAAGAAAAAAGATACAAATTATTATAGGGTTGATGGCCTGATCCAGTTTAAATGTGTATAGATGTCTTATCAGGAAATGCATAAGGAAAGACTGGGAATATGGTACATGATGAACTAACTTTAAGACTGTGTGTGTGTGTGTGTGTGTGTGTGTGTGTTGAAATAATGGGCATTTGGATTTAACAGGGAAACCTAGAAATTATGGTATCATAAATAAATTTTACCAAATTTCCTATTTTAGTCAGTTTTCCTGTTGCTAAAACACCCAATTCTACAACTTAAAGAAATAGAGATGTATTTTCAAACTAGTTTAGGAGGATTAGGTTCATGGTCAGCTAGTCCCAGAGTAGAAGGGTATGGGAAAGCAGCACTGCTGGGTTTATGATGACCAAAAGCAGCACATGGTAGCTCCTGCTGAGGAATGGGGCAGGAGCCAGATAGGACACGAAGATCATGTCTCTATGACCTTCTAGCCACAAGCAGAAGTGTGTAAGCCCCTAGGTCGCTAAGCAAATTAAGTCAAAGCAATTAAATTTAATCACCACGTCCCACCCCTTGTCAAAATGACACTCAAGCATATCTCCTTAAGCCATACTTAACCTTCAAATAAACCTAATCTTCATAATTCCACCCACCATGATATAACTATCAAATGCATGACTGAAAATGTACCAATACTTTCTCTAAAGGTTCAGTAGTTATAGAATTTCTCAAAAGTCCAAGTCTACTCTTTGACTGAAGGCAAACTTTAAGCTATAAACGTGTACAAAATTAAGGAATCAAATTGCCTGGTCTCATCATAAAATGGAACAAGTTAAATATATCTGCTCCCAAATGTAGGAGGAATATAAAAGAAGAGGATCAAAGCAAGAATGAAACCAAACAGGACAAATATTAAGTCCTGTAGCTCCATGTCCAGTGACCAGAGTACAGAGTGGTAAGGTGCGAGTTCTAAAGGGCTCGGCCAGACTCCCAACATGTCCTCATCACTTACAGCCTACATTACCTTTCTCTTTGTTCTCAGAAATGTGCTTTTCTTATTCCTCGGCTTTCAAGCCAATACTCTTGATAATCCAACTGAACTGCCACACCCTCACTTTTATGGCACTCTGGAAATCAGTGGACATTCCTAGAAAACTAGGATTAGAGGCCCCATTTCACCCAGCTATTCTCTTTCTTCCAGTACTTCCCAGGATAATTAAAAACATCATGCCATGGAGAAAAATATGCACCTGTGTTTATAGAAGCACAATTTGTAATTGCTAAATCTTGGAAACAATCTAAATGTCCATCAACTAAGGAATAGATAAAAATGTGGTATTTTTATACAATGAAACACTACTCAGCTACAAAAAAGGAGAAACTCAAAGCTTTTATAGGCAAAATGGATGCAACTAGAAACCATACTCAAAAGTGAAATAAATTAAACTTGCATGTGTAAACATATTGTCTCCCTAGTGTAAGAAAGTGGAAAACTAAATATAATCCAAAGTCTATAATACATAATGTGAAAAAGAATGAAACTGCTCAAAATGAAAGAACAACTGATGTGGATGAAAGAAGATTACAAGATAATGAAAGAAAAAAAATATACATGCACACAAGATAGGTATGATAGTTATAGTGCTAATTTATCTTAGTTCTTTTAAAAATGGTTTGCTTATATTCTTTGATGAATTTTTCATGCCTACATCTTATAATTTGAACAACTACTTTGAAGATAACAATATGCAAAATATTAACCATTATTAATCTCCTATCATCTTGCTTTAAAATTCTATGTCTTTTTTTTCTTGAAAAACAAAAACAAATTATGCTGGGTTTGTGTTCAAACAGTTTAAATTGTGAGCAAAGAACATTTCATGTGAGCCAACATTCAGTTACCAATGAAAAGATTTCTACTTCTATGGGAAAATAAAGACTTACACCTTCTCCCCAGATGTAGAGGCCTAGACCCCTAGCTGAAAGCACCACAAAGAAAGACAAGGGATTACAGTCTCAGAAAAGAAGAGCTCTTGCAATCTCTATAGCCAAAATAACTTTGTTTTGTGAAATGATGACTTTTTTGTTGTTGCTATTGATACAGGATCTCACTACGCAGTTCAAACTTGTAGTGATCCTTCCATCTCAGTCTCCCCAGTGCTGGGGTTACAGACATGCTCCATCACACCCAGTTTTGGGGCCAGCACAGCACACCTGGGCTTCTGGGGCATGTGGTACTGGGGATTGAACTCGGGTTCTTGCTTTTGCCAGGCAGGTGCTTGGATGGCTGAGCTATCTCCCCAGCCCCAGCATTTTTGTCAACCCTCTTTCCTGTTATGGAGGGGAGAATTGATCAATTTTTCCACCTCATGTTTGTTAGTTGCTCTCTGGCAACTGGAACATTTTCTATGTCCAGGATTGGGAGTGAGGAAAGCTGTGAACCAAGCATAAGCAGCATTCTAGTGAGGGTCTGAATGATGGCAAAACATAGTGGTATGGTTATTTTACTGTATTTCTATATTTTTTATGCCATTTCCACCTTTAAAAATAACATTGACGTGCACTGAGCCCTCAAGCTAGTCTCCCATTCGTCTGCACTCCAAGTTAGTTTTCAGCACTCACTGCTTCCTTTGGTTTCTGGAGTCACAGTCTGAGTAGAATTCTATGACCACTTCAGAAATTACTAGCAATTTGGAATAGGATACCTGTATCTTTTACACTATGATGCTGTAACATCTTGGAACCTTGCTGACCTTGGGAGAACTGCTTTGCACAGGAGTAGCAAATTGCTAGGGGTAGCAAACAACTCTCTTTCCCAGTATGCCTTTCATATAGGAACCGAACAAACCACAGGTCAAACCCCAGCTGCTTCTTTACACCTCAGGTTACTCTTCACTTGTCCTAATTACCCCTATGTCAGATAACTGCAAACTGGGACAATGTCTTTAACCCAGAGGCTTCTGATGTTCTCCAGTCCTGAACCTGTCTGCACCATCTCACTTATTTCTCTCTGCAGGACCATGATGGTGGCTTTTGCCTGAATTTGCCCCTTGTTCCACAGCCTCCAGATCTGCTCTAGGTGCTTTCCCATGTGACTAGGATTGGTGTGATATAACCACTTCTCTTAGGAGTAGCAAGTGTATATACTGAAAGTAAATTGTATACAATATTAGAACAAGAGTTAAAAATGTTGAAAAGAAAAACCTAGATACATTTTGATTCTGCATTAATAACCCTGCGTTTCAATGGTAAGAAGAAACACTGAAAGGACTCCCAGGATTTTGAGGCAGATTTATGTGTTTCAGGATCATTCCCAGAACATCAGGCCCTGAGCTCTAGTCATCTAGCACTTATGCGAGATACACAAGCAGGAAGTACAGAGGCAGAATGTCTTGTCAGTTGGGGACTGGTTTATACAATGTGCATCATGATGACCAGCTACGCATCTCGGTAATTGGCTGTTTCTAAGAGACAGGAGAACCTGGAACTGCAACAGGAACCTGGGCAAAAAGAAACTGATACATATTGTCTAGTAGAGGGCAGGGGGAGGGACATTTTCTGCTACAGAATTATTGTTAAAGGTTGGTTAAAATACTTATGATTTTCTCGTGCTTATGCAGAACTAGCTCACTTATTTTATTCAAAGTGGATGATGTACCAATATTAGATGCTTTTCAAATTTTGAGAGCTCCACTAAACATTAAGATTCCTGATAACGTTCTTCAGGTTTTAATTATCCTAGCAACCATATAATAATTTCATAAAAAGATGTTTGTTTAGAATTTTAGTTTTGTAGCATTTGTTTGGATTTCAATTTCTTGATTTCAGTTGGAGAAAGCAGAAAACCACAAAGAGAAGTTATATAGCTTTTGACCTTGGTAAAACAAGTCATCATTTTCCATCTCATGGAAAACTGCCTTTATTTGAATATCCCTCTCAGTTCTTGTTCCCTTTCTTTCCATGTTTACTCTGAATTTCTGTGTGTTGGCACTCCTGTTAATCTGATCTATCATGAGGTGCATATACATCCTGCTTCCTGCTTAAATTACCTTATTTACAAAGGTCTTGATTTACCAGTTTGTCATAATTAAGTGCATGCTCTCAGTATTTAACAATAAACTCAATTACAAAATGGTTTCTACAAAGTCCAACAGAAATGACTTCTATTTTTTATAAAAAGTTCTTTTGTATCATCATGAAATTTTCCTAATATTTCTATATATAAAATGTATTTTCTGATAATAGCAAAATTTTTCATTTTTGTTCTGGAGACAAAGCTTGAAATATTTAATAATGCATTTATTGATATAATCTAGAAGTTAATTAGATGTTTATAAGAGTTAATTTAATTGACAGAGAACATGTCAAAAATTTTCCATGTATTATATCATTAACAGTTGGTAACTGCTCACATTGGTAATGGAATATTTTTCTGTACTTGCAGAAGACAAAGTTATCTTCAAGAAGGTATAATATAGTATAGAAAGGCATCATTGAAATTACACATAAGGTGAAATAAATATAAAAGTTTAAAACAAGAAATACCTTTTCACATAAAAGCCAAAGGAATATTTTACTTTGTGAATGTATATCATTACTCATTAGCATAAGAAGATTATATATTACAAAACTAGAAATGAAACAAAAGCTATGTTACTACACAGTGTGCTTAATACACTGGTCATTTTTATTACATCTTTTCTATTCAGTTATGTGAGGTATTTTTTTGCATGTAAAAAGATGAGATAGATCACATAATTAGTATAATTAAGCTAAAAATAATTGTTTTGCATGTTACATAAATCATAAAAAATTGTGCTTCTCTCAAATTTCACAGTGTAATTCACATTAAAGTTACACCAAGAGGGTCACTTCAAATTTTCAAAAAGTTCCACCAGTCTTCTATAGACCTTCATTCTTATGTCTTTCATTTAGCCAAATTACTATGCAAGCTACTAAGAATTGCTCTGAAGATAACTATATGTAATTCTAGCTCCGTGGAGATAAAAATGAGTGAAACACAATCCTCAGTGCAAGTACTTCATAATATATGTTTTAGGGTGAGGAATGAGACAAGTCTACTTCTAACTGTAATCTTAATGAAATGCAATACCAAGAACTGAAGCTCATAACTCTTTAAAGGAAGGAAAAATAACTGGCTTGGGAACTAAGATGAATCTAATAGAAGAAATAATATTTCATTTACACATTCACTTATTTAAGAAACATGAGCCAAAATTATATTTAGGAGCCAGACAACAAAGGATAGATTTTCAACAAGCTGGGAGAAGTCTCCAAGAAAAATAAATAATATAAAAAAGTGCTCCTGAAGGATTCCTCAAATGATATGTAATTTTGTGTGAATCAGGAATGTGTAGAGAATAATACAGGGAATAGGAATACATAGAGATAGAACTTAATGACATATGTGAGATCTGATTTAGGAAAATCTTGACTTGCAGAACCAGAAGCTTCAGTTTTTACTCAGTGGTTAGCAGAGTATAGGAGATACTTGACAAACTTGCTTTGTATTAACTCTCTCTACCAAAAATGGCCAAAGATTAAGGGTTGAATTCCACACTCTCTTTGACGAAGCGACCAAACATGTTCACTGGAAGAAAGGATAGCCTCTTCAATAAATGGTGCTGGAAAAACTGGCTTTCCACATGCTGAAGGCTAAAAATAGATCCATGCCTATCACCATGCACAAAACTACAGTAAAAATGGGAAAAAAATTCAAATACTAAATCTGAAACACTAAATTTTCTGAAAGAGAAAGTAGGTATAAATCTTAAAGACATAGCAGTAGGTAGAAAGTTTATAAACAAAAACCAAACTATATGGGAAATACTTCAAAGAATCAACAATTGGGATCTTTTATTTTTGAAAATTTTCTGCACATCAAAAGAAATCAGCAAAGTAAAATGAAAACCCACAAATTGGGAAAAAATTGTAGCTGACTATTCCTCAGAGAAAGGGTTCTCTAGAACATATAAAGAATTAAAAAAAAAAACAACTCTAAAATTCAAAACCCAGTACAAAAAAAAGAGTATTTGAGATGAATATACACTTCACAAATGAAGAAATACAAACAACAGATAAATATATAAAATCATGTTCAACAGCATTGGTCATTCAAGAGATGCAAAATAAAACAATGCTGAGATTCTACCTTCCCCCAGAAAAATGGCTATCATTAAGAGCTCAACAAATAACACACTGGAGAGGCTGTGGGGAAAAAAGAATCACTTTCCATTGTTGGTGGGAATGCAGACCTGTATAACCATTATAGAAATCGGTGGAAATTCCTCAGAAAGCTGGAGTTGGAGGTTCAATTCAAGCAGCTGGTCCCCTCCTACGTATTTTTCCAAAAGAACTGAAAACATCACACCACAGTGATGTATAGTCACCCATGTTTATAACAGCATAATTTGTCATAGCTAAATCTTGGAAACAACTCGAATGCCCATCAAATGGGTAAAAAAGTGTGGTATTTTTGAACAATAAAGTATTACCCATCCATAAAAAAGATAAATTTGAAGCTTTTATAGATTAATGGATGCAACTAGAGACTGTATTGGTAAGTGAAATAAGTCAGACCCACAGGTGCGAACATTGTATTTTCTCACTAGTTTGAGAAAGTGAAAGAATAAGTAAAATCTGAAAGGTACAATAGATACTGTGAAATGGAAAGAATCTGTTCAATGAGAAGAAAAACCTGGGATGAGGAAAAGGACAAAGAAAGAAGGGAAAAAGATGTTTATGTATATATGTAGAGTAGTTTGGATAAATCAGTTTGTACTGCTGATTTCTGCTGGTCTGTTGAAAGAAGTTAATGTTTAAAATTATTTATTTATTTTTGGCATTCCTTTTATTTTATTTCACTAAGTTTATAAATTGTTCAAAGCTTTCTTAGATTCTTAATAATAGTAATAGAATAATTTGGCACATTAACATTATAATATATGTTTAAAAATGAATTTAAAAATGTATCTACCACTAATCAACATTTTAATGTAATGCACATATATCTTACAGTTTTTAGGTCAAATACATAAAGGTTCGTAAGTGGTTAACTGATAAAACAATCACAGATTGCAGTAGTAATATGTGTTTTGTATGTATGTGTGCATGTGTTGTGTGTGTGTGTGTGTGTGTGTCTATACATACCAATCAAGGGTAAAACTGCATCCTGGCAGTAATTACATCAACATTTTTCGATGTAATTTACAAACCCTTTTCTTTGTGTGTTTCTGTACAAAAGATATATTCTTTTCCTTCTTCATTCTTGATGAGATTTTTCTGCAATAACTTTACATTCATACATTGCCAGTTGTTGACCAATGTTTCCCATTGTTATGCTTCCAGCAAAATGTATACATGGTAACCAGGAGTGAACATAGAAAAGAATCTGGAGATGTATTGTGATAAACACCATTATAGACTAGCAGCTGAGTGACCACAGTTGCCAAGAGAGCAATTCCTACTCCAAGGCCAAAACCATTTCTCGATCTATTGAAAGTCCACCACAGTCAAATGGAGAGTACAGCCAGTGTGAGAGATAGTTGTATGTTGTTATCAAAATCCACTTTGGCACTGGCATGATTTATACCAACAGACAGCTACATACCGCATCACACTGGGTCACTCTCTTTTAAATTTATGTGGCTCTCTTAGATGCCTGTCAATGCCGGGGTATAATCCAATCACAGCTGAAACTCTGCCACAGCATGGTGGCTCCTACTGCGCCGAAGAAAAGATGCTTGCAATCACATCAGGAGGAAATAACATCACATTTCTCTGAATCTGGAGCAAATTTAACGCTAAAGCAAGAAATACTCCAATAAAAAACAAGACTACTCCTCGAATCACCAAGATCATACTCTGGCTAGTGACAGATGAGATAGGTGTGCCACATTTTTTGGGCCCAGGTGAGGATGTTTCTCTTTCTGCCATGGTTTCATAAGTTCAGTAAGCAGAAATCCTCCTCCTCCACCATCTTTTGGGACCAGCCTAAAATTATTTAATTAATTAATTATTTTTCTTTTAAAATTTCTTGTAACTTTTTATTTTATCTATTTTTTAAAACCAATTTTGTAGGTTTATATCTGATAGGCTAAAAGACTAACTTGAAGATAACATTATGCAATACAACCACCATTGTTGAATTCTTATTACCTTATTTAATGAAATTTTGTATTGTTTCTATTTTTTCCATTTTGTATTTTTATAAAAATAATTTTAAAATTCTACAAAATTATTGCATACTTCATATCTAGAATTTTAAATAGTTTCATAGTGGCAATTGTATTGTTAGTCTGCTTAATATTTAATCAATTTAATAAAAATGAGCTCAAGCTCATTTTTAGTGTGATAGTTTGTAAAGGTGTTTATTGATGTATAATTTACATGTAGTGAAATTCAGTATTTAAAATGTATAATTTGATGACTGTTGGAGAACATACATAGTCCTGTAACCACTATCACAATCAAGCTTTAAAACAGTTGCATCATTTCCAGAAATTCCTCGTACCTATTTGTGATCAATTTCTCTCTGTATCACCTGCTCCTTGAAATAACAGCTTTATTTCTGTGTTTTTTGTTTCTTTTTCCTAATATTTTTACTGACAAGTGTTCTATTGCTTAGTTCCTTGCAGTTGATTTATTCATCGGTTGGTGGACATCTGGGGTGGTTCCTTATTTGTAGGTATCGTACAGCCCCTGTGTAAAGTCAAGTGCTAGTTTATAGATGGAATTACGTTTTAATTTTCTTTTGTTTATTTATATTTGGGTAGGCTGCTGGGCCATGTGACCAATTTTATTTATTTATTTTTTTATGATAAAGTTTTCCAGCCGGACCCTCTCCCAGCCCCTTGGGCCGCCCCCC